>NC_089250.1:32445267-32763392 GCF_963930625.1 Muntiacus reevesi
ACAACAGAGTAGCCCCCACTCACCAAAACTAGAGAAAGCCCATGTGCAGCAATAAAGACCCAGCACGGCCAAAAATAATCAAACACAAAACTCAAACTGCTGGTCTAAATGTATGCAAGAAGAATTCAGATTAGGATTAAAATTTCTACATGAAACCTAGCACAAGGCCTGGGCCCACAGTCTGCTTGACGAGTGCCTACTGTCCATGGGTTTACAAATGGATTGGAGAACAAGAAATTAAGACCTTATTGAGCCCACCCTGTTAGAAATATGAGATGAGCGGACAGTGATGGTCAAATCCATGGAGCACGTAACTCTCCTACTTGACTGTACCAAATGTGAGATGCAGAAAACATCCCAATTGGTATCATTCACACTTTAAGGCAATTCACTCAGAACTGAGTCTTTGACCTCTACATTGCTTGCCATCTTTGCATGTACGCCACTGCCAGTGTTAACAGCTGAAATGAAGGACTTAAAAGAGCAATTGAAACATGAAGATCTTAGGAGGAGAACTAGGTCATCAAGGGAATGCTGGCGTGTAGTTACTAACCACCATTCCTGAGTACTTAGAGTAACAACTGTTCATTCTCACAGTAATCCTTTAAAAGTAGATACTGGAATTGCCACTATATTACAGGTGAGATTCACCCGAGGTTCTACAGTGATGGGCAGTCGGGGATTGAACTCATCGGCCAGAGTCCAAAGCTACTGCTATTTGCCCGCCCATGTTTATTGGATAAACCCAGAAGCAAGTTTCTACCCTCACTTCATGACCAACTTATTTTAAATAATGACCAAAATTTCTCCAAATGGGATGGTCAATCTGCAGACCTAAGGAAATCAACAAACCACAAGCGAAAGAAAATTTGTTAACACATATAATCAAATTGCTAAACATCAATGATAAAGGGAAAAACTTGACAGATTTCAGAAAGGACATATTATGTACACAGAAAAACTAGAATGGCAGTGGGTGTTCATCAGAAGTATACAAGCTAAAAGCAGAGCAATATCCTTACTGAACAAAAGGGAAAAAAAGCTTTCAACTTAGAATTCTAAATCTAGCTACATTATTTTTCAAAAATGAAAGTGAAATATTTCTTGAGACATAGAAAAGCTGAAAGAATCCATCACAAGCAGATATCCAATGCCAGAAATGTTAAGGGAAGTCCTTGGAGCAGATGAAAATAGTATTAGAAGTCTGGATGGATACACACAACATCAAAAATGGTAAGTATATATGTACATATAAAAACTCGATTCCATGTTTTTAAGTCTTCTTAAAAGACAGTGTTGGCACCATACACAAAAATAAACTCAAAATGGATTAAAGATCTAAATGTAAGACCAGAAACTATAAAACTCCTAGAGGAGAACATAGGCAAAACACTTTCTGACATAAATCACAACAGGATCCTCTATGACCCACCACCCAGAATATTGGAAATAAAAGCAAAAATAAACAAATGGGGCCTAATGAAACTTAAAAGCTTTTGCACAACAAAGGAAACTATAAGCAAGGTGAAAAGACAGCCTTCAGGATGGGAGAAAGTAATAGCAAATGAAGAAACAGACAAAGGATTAATCTCAAAAATATACAAGCAACTCCTGCAGCTCAATTCCAGAAAAATAAATGACCCAATCAAAAAATGGGCCAAAGAACTAAACAGACATTTCTCCAAAGAAGACATACAGATGGCTAACAAACACATGAAAAGATACTCAACATCACTCATTATCAGAGAAATGCAAATCAAAACCACAATGAGATACCATTACATGCCAGTCAGGATGGCTGCTATCCAAAAGTCTACAAGCAATAAATGCTGGAGAGGGTGTGGAGGAAAGGGAACCCTCTTACACTGTTGGTGGGAATGCAAACTAGTACAGCTGCTATGGAGAACAGTGTGGAGATGCCTTAAAAAACTGGAAATAGAACTGCCATATGACCCAGCAATCCCACTCCTGGGCATACACACCGAAGAAACCAGATCTGAAAGAGATACGTGCACCCCCAATGTTCATCGCAGCACTGTTTATAATAGCCAGGACATGGAAGCAACCTAGATGCCCATCAGCAGACGAATGGATAAGAAAGCTGTGGTACATATACACAATAGAATATTACTCAGACATTAAAAAGAATACATTTGAATCAGTTCTAATGAGATGGATGAAACTGGAGCCCATTAGACTGAAGTAAGCCAGAAAGATAAACACCAATACAGTATACTAACGCATATATATGGAATTTAGAAAAATGGTAACAATAACCCTATATGCAAGACAGAAAAAGAGACAGAGATGTACAGAACAGACTTTGGGACTCTGTGGGAGAAGGCGAAGGTGGGATGATCTGAGAGAATAGCATCGAAACATGTATATTATCAAGTGTGAAACAGATCGCCAGTTCAGGTTGGATGCATGAGACAAGTGCTCAGGGCTGGTGCACTGGGATGACCCAGAGGGATGGGATGGGGAGGGATGTGGGAGGGGGGGGTTCAGGATGGGGAACACATGTAAATCCATGGCTGATTCATGTCAATGTATGGCAAAAACCACTACAATATTGTAAAGCAATTAGCCTCCAACTAATAAAAATAATTGGGAAAAAAAAATGTGTAAAAAAAAAGTGTTGGCTTTTTGAAGCAAAAATAATGAGGGTATATGGCATAACACAAGGAGAAAGAAGAATGAGAACAGTAGCACAAAGTTTGGGAGAAAGAGGGCCCAAAGGCTGGATCCTGTTTCAAAATGGTATAATACCCCTTGAAGGCAATATATACTGTTAAGTCCTAAAGCAACCACTAAAATAACAGAGATACAACTAATAAGAAGGAAAGAAGATAGAGTCATAAACAGTATTCTACTGACCCAAAAGAAAATGGAAAAAGGAAACAGGACAGATAGATTAAATAGAAAAACAAACATGAACATGGTCCATTTAAACCCAACCACATAAATGCTAATAATGGTCTAAACAACCCATGTGAAAGGCAAAGATTGTCAGATGGCTGGCATAAAATAAGAAAAACCTGTCTATACAATGCCTTCAAGAAACCCACTGCAAACCTAAGGACACAAACAGGACAAAAGTAAAAGGGTGGAGAAGAATATACCGTGTTAATACTCATCAGAAGAAATCTAGAATAGCTGTCTTAATATCAGACAGTACATTTCAGAACAAAGAGTATAACCAGGAATTCTTTAAAGGTCACTTCACAATGATCAGAGGCTTACTTTATCAAGATTTCATACATTCAGGGACTTTTCTGGTAGTCTAGTGGTTAAGAATTTGCCTTGCAATGCAGGGGACACAGGTGCCATACCTTCTTGGGGAACTAAGCTCCCACATGCCACGGAGCAACTAAGCGCAGAGCTCTGGAGCCCTAATGCCGCAACTGCTGAGCCTGAACAACACAGCTGGAGAGAAAGATCCCGCATGATGCAACAAAGATACTGAGTGCCGCAACTAAGACCCAACACAACCAAATAAAACTTAAAAAAAAAAAAAAAGGCATACATTTTAAACATCTGTGTCTAATTTTAGAACTTCAAAAATGTATAAAAGTGATGGAATTAAAAGACAGCCAACATACATTAAAATTAGAGATTAAATTCAGTATCCCCTTTCCAATACTTGGTAGAACAAGTAGACAGAAAATCAATGGGGACTTGAACATTATCAACCAAGTTGCTGTAATTGACATTTTTAGAACCCTATCCACCAAATGCAGAGTACCCATTTGCTTCAAATGTACATGAGACCTTTAGCAAGGTATACCTATACTGTGGGCCATAAAGCTAATCTCAATAAATTTAAAGGGATTTAAACAATGCAAAATATTTACTCTGACTACAATAGAATTATATTAGTATTATTAATAGAAAGACATCCTGAAAACCCTTAAATGTTTGGAATCTAATAAACTTATCATGTTGGTCAAAGCAGAAATCAAAAGGGGCATTCGAACATATTTTGAAATATAGACACTGGAAAACCATGGAAAATGGAAGCACACATATCAAAAGTTGTGAGATATAGCTAAATCAGTGCTAAGAGGAATATTTAGACCAAAAATTAATAACTGAATCAATAACCTAAACTTCTACCATCTAAGAAAGTTAGAATAAGAAGTTGAAAGTAAACCTAAAGCAGACAGAAGAAATGATGAAGATCAGAATGGAAAATTTAAAAAGTGAAGCAATAGAGAAAACCAATGAAGCCAAATGCTGCTTCCCCTGGATGGATCAATAAGATTGACAAACCTCTAGCCAGATTAATTAGGATAAAGAGTATATGAGGGAACAGTACTACAGATTCTACTGAAATTAAATTATATATTAAAATATAAGGAAATATTAAAACTATATGCCAATAAGTTTGACAACTTAGGTAAAATGAAGAAATCTTTTAAAAGACACAAATTACCAAAGCTCTCTTCATAATTGTTGTTCAGTCACTCAATCGAATCCAACTTTTTGTGACCCAATGGACTGCAGCATGCCAGGCTTCCCTTTCCTTCACCATCTCCCAGAGTTTGCTCAAACTCAGGTCCTTTGAATCAGTGATGCCATCCAACCATCTCATCCTCTGTTGTCCCCTTCTCCTCCTGCCCTCAATCTTTTCCAGCATCAGGGTCTTTTCCAATGAGTCAGCTCTTCGCATGAGGTGGCCAAAGTATTGGAGTTTCAGCTTTACCATCAGTCCTTCCAGTGAATATTCAGGGTTGATTTCCTTTAGGATTGACTGATTTGATCTTCTTGCTGTCCAAAATAAACAGATTTTTTAAAAAAAACCTATAGGTTAATATATCTCATGAACATTGATACAAAAAATGTTTAAAAGTTTTTAGCAAGTCAATTCCAACAATATACACTTTGGCCACCTGATGGGAAGAGCCGACTCTTTGTAAAAGACCCTGATGCTGGGAAAGGTTGAAGGCAGCAAGAGAAGGAAATGGCAGAGGATGAGATAATTAGATAGCATCCCTGACTCAACAGACATGAATTTGAGCAGACTTCTGGAGATGGTTGCAAGACAGAGGAGCTTGGCATGCTGCAGTCCCTGGGACTGCAAAGTTGGACACGACTTAGCAACTGAACAACCACAAATACAAAGGGTACAGGATTATGATCAGTAAGAATCACTCCAAAAAACATGTGTAGGTGACTAATGCCTGAGATACTTACATAGTTCCCCATGGTCTAGGAGTGGCATCGTAAAGTGGCTGAAATTTACCCCATGCTTCTAAGGGGGTATAGATAGAGCTGAGATGGTCTGGTTAGGAGCTAGATTCCACAGGCCACAACAAAGACATGGCGCAGCCAAATGAATTTTTCTTTAGTCATTAAGATGGTAAATTTTATATCATGTGCTTTTTAATTTTATTTGGCTGTGCTGGATCTAAGTTGTGACACTTGGAATCTTTAGTTGCGGCATGAGGGATCTAGTTCCCTAACAAGGGATTGAACCCAGGGCCCCTGCATTGGGATCACAGTCTTAACCACTGGACCACCAGGGGAGTCCCTCGTGTATTTGTTTTTTTAGTTTAAATTTATTTTTAATTGGAGGATAATTGCTTCACAATTTTGTGTTAGTTTCTGCCATACATCAACATGAATCAGCCATAGGTATATCGTGTATTTTATCACAAAATTTTTTAAACAAAAATAATAAACACTCAGACCTCATCCTTTCCTAGTCACTTTGTTCTGTTTCTGTTGTGTTTATGAGGTAGACATACATGTACAGCTGGGCTTCTGCACCTCACTTCCCAACTCGGCATTCAGTGACATCACATTAATAGCTTGAAATTGGCCATGATGGGAATATTTGGCATCAAAGAAATTGGTAAACACTATAATTTTTTTTTTCTGTTGTTTTTGTTTGTCGTGCTGGTTGCTGAACATTTACCAGCCCTCCACTATGATCAGCATAGGCATAGCTCTGGGTCTTGCCTGCCACTGAACAATACACTCACCATAGGCACGGTGCTAGGGGATGTTGAGGGTGGGCATTGAGTCATGTCAAGAGTGTTAGTTCTGTTCACTGGTCCTGGGGGAAATGGATGCAAAAAAGATCATCAGGACCTGATGCAGACAGTGTGTCGAGTCCGCAGTTCTGTTCCAGCCTCTGCCCAACAGCTGCGTTATTCTGTGTCCTTGCTGCCTAGGACAGCCCAGGCCAAATCCCTGCAAACCCAACCAAGCCTGCACACCACCCAACTCTATGCAAATAAATCTAATTCTTAATGGAGAGGTGGCCCAAAGCAAAGGATGGTTCTGGAGTCATCCTAATGCCATCAAAGGCAGAAAGATCCAGATAGTTAAGGCCGTTAAGTGGTAAATAAAGTCTGATTGATAAGACGCCCTGGGACTCTTTCTTCAAACACCCACTAATTGTTTACTAATCTGGCAACTTTGAGGAGTACTCTTAGCATGAGGGGGCTTCCCTGATAACTCAGTTGGTAGAGAATCGGCCTGCAATGCAGGACACCCTGATTCCATTCCTGTGTTGGGAAGATCCGCTGGAGAAGGGATACCCACTCCAGTATTCTTGGGCTTTCTTGATGGCTTAGCTGGTAAAGAATCCGTCTTCAGTGTGGGGGACCTGGGTTTGATCCCTGTGGTGGGAAGATCGCCTGGAGAAGGGAAAGGCTACCCGCTCCAGTATTCTGGCCTGGAGAATTCCATGGACTGTAAGAGCAAGAGTGGGACATGACTGAGTGACTTTCACTTCACTTAGCACTAGGAGGAAATCACTGGTGCCCCCTTGTGGCAAGTTTTGAGAAACAGTGAACACAGAACTGCCCAGAAATCGTGGAAAAGGAGAGGTAGCCAGCCAGGTGAAGTACAGAACAGGGCGAGCTGCTGTGCTGGCACTTGTTTTATGAAAGAGGGTGGGGGTGGGAAGCAGGTCTACACTGTCTCTAGAAATGTGCCAAGTCAGTGTAACGTTTCAGAAAGTGTTTTTAAGAAATAGAGGCAGCTTGTTCTGGGAGAAGATGGCACAGCAAGTGTTTAACTGAAGCCTTGTCAGCCTCACCCGGTCCTCCATCTGACAGCTTGCATCAGAGTCCCCTTGCACACTGATTCCCATTCCCAAACATCACCCAAACCCTACAGATTCGGTTTCTCTGAGAGCAAATGTGCAAAACAAGCTCCCCCCCACCATGTGTCTTACGAACACTGATGTCTGAGAACCACATGAATTCAAAGATGAGCCAGAAATTCAAGTGGTTTGTCATTGTCGTCATAGCCATCTGTCACTGAAAGGCTCTCGTGGTCTCTGTCCCTGACCAAAGGAGACTGAAGGGGCAGGACGATTAAGTACGATATGTGATCCTGGATGGATCCTGGTCCAGGAAAAGGATATTCATGAGGCAATTGATGACATTTGAAAAATGTCTGAGGATTAGTTAATAGTATTTCCACGTGAGTTTCCTTGTTTTGGAATACGGTCCCTAATATGAGAATAACTGTGTGGGCACAGATGGTCACTAGACTTACCATGGCGATCATTTCATAATGTATGCAAATGCCAAATCACAAATGCTGTACTCCTGAAACTAACATAATATGGTACATCAACTATATTTCAAGGTCCTTGCCTGTAATTCCCTGGAGATTCAGTGGTTGGTTAGGACTCCAAGCTTTCACTGGCAAGAACTTCGGTTCTACCCCTCATCAGGGAACTAAGATCACACAAACTGTGGGGTGCAGCACCAAAAAAGAAAGTCCTTGTTGTGCTAATTGTACTATGATTGCTCAGCCACATCAGTGTGCGACCGACTCTGCGTGGTCCTCTGGACTGTAGCCTGCCAGGCTTCTCTGTCCATGGATTCTGCTAGGCAAGAATACTGGAGTGGGTTGCCATGACCTCCAGCTGATCTTCCCAACCCAGGGATCGAACCCTCGGCATCTCCTGCATCTTCTGCATCAAAGGTGGGCTCCTTACTGCTGAGCCACTCGGGAAGCCCCTGCTATGATTAAATATACTTAAATATATATTTAAATTTGGGAAAGCTGGGGAGTCTCTAGGAATTCCTTGCACTATTTTTTGTTGTTGTTCAGCCAGTCAGTCAGTCCTGTCCCACTCTCTGGGACCCCATGAACTGCAGCACGCCAGACTTCCCTGTCCTTCACTATCTCCCAGAGCTTGCTCAAACTCATGTCCGTTGAGCCAGTGATGCCATCCAACCATCTCATCTTCTGTCATCCCCTTCACCTCCTGCCTTCAATCTTTCCCAGCATCAGGATCTTTTCTAAGGAATCAGCTCTTCACATCAGGTGGCCATAGTATTGGAGCTTTAGCTTCAGCATCAGTTCTTGCAAATACAAATTTATTTCAAATTTTTAAGGTACAAGTTTTAAAACTATTAAGCCTCCCATTCGGTAAGCACACGTTACATCCTTGTTACTTAGAGTGTGGTCCACAGACCAGCGGCATCAGCTACACCTGGGAGCAGAGGCTTACATTCCAGACCGGTAGGTGGCAGGCAGCAGGTGCAACAATGCCGGCAACTTATATGGTGGCAGGGCTTCCCCGGTGGCTTAGATGGTAAACAATCCGCCTGCAGTATGGGAGAACTGGGTGTGATCCCTGGGTGGGGAAGATCCCTGGAGGAGGGCATGGCCACCCACTCTGGTACTCTTGCCTGGAGAATCCCCATGGACAGAGGAGCCTGGCAGGCTACAGTCCATGGGCTCGCAGAGTTGGACACGACTGAGCGACTGAGCACAGTACAGCTTGGGCGCCAAGTACAAAGACAAGTAGATCTCCACGCCCACCCCAGAATCTGAAAAGTTAATTCCCAGGCCTTAATGGGCTCAACACCACCTTATTCTCGCGAGACTGCCTCTCTCGAAGTCAACGGCTGCTCACGCGGGAAGAGCCGGCGGAACCCACAGTCCGCGGACCGCGGAGGCGTGAGGGGCGGCCAATGGGCCGGTCCACTCGCAGGTCACCTGACAGTCACGCCCACCCCGTGACCTCCTCGCACGTACTTGGACAGCGCCCTGGGTTCATGGAGGCTGTCCGGGGCTCAGACGCGTCGAGATCCTCAGATCCTTGTGGAGACCCCAGCATCCCAGACAGGACAGGACGCTGCCGTCTGTTCCAGCCCCAGTCTTCCCTTCAGGTCTCTCTGGTCACCCTCATCCAGGCCCTGCAGCAGCTTGGGGTGGTGGCGTGAACGACGGTCTCCAGAAGGGGCTTTCATTCAGGCTCACCAAGGCTGGTCTTCAGAGTCCATCAGGTAAATGCCATCTCTTCTCATGTTCTTTCACCTTATCTGCATGCCCTCCCGGTAGCCCAGGCTGCAGGCCTTTCTCTCGAGCCAGTAGAATCAACTACACTGTCAGGCAAGGGCCCAGAGGGACCTGAGTGACCAGCCCACTTGGCAGCCTCGGTGGAGGCTGCCTGTGGCAGTGGCGACCCCAGGACCTTGGCACATGCTCAGGTGCAGAGCAGGGACGAGGGCCACCAGGGGTGGGGGGCAGACACCACTGCCAGCCATCAGAAGGCCCTCCGGTCCCCTTAGGTCTCACCACACATTTGTCTTGACTCAGGGCCAATGTCAGGGGCCTCCCCAGGTGGCTCGGTGGTAAAGAATCCGCCAACCTGTGCAGGAGGAGCGGTCCGATCCCTGGGTGGGGAAGATGCCCTAGAGGAGGAAATGGCAACCCAGCCCAGTGTTCTTGCCTGGAAAACCATGGATTCTTGCCATGGACAGAGGAGCCTGGCGGCTTCAGCCTGTGGGGCCGCAAAAAGCAGAACACAGCTGAGCGGCTAAGCACACAGGCAAGGCCAACCTCGGAGGAACACCATCACTGCAGACCAGGAGCATCATCACTGCAGAAAGCCGGGAGGAGGCGGTGCTTACAGCCTCACCCAGTCCCGGGGACCATCGGGAGCTCCTGGAGATAAGCCGCTGGAAGGTCTGAACCTCGTGACAGTTAATCGTTCAAAGGCAAAGGTCTCCCAGGACTCCTTTATCTCAACCCCCGCTGTGAGTGAGTGAGAGAGAGAGAGACAGTGTGTGTGTGTGTGTGTGTGTGTGTGTGTGTGTGTGTGTGTGTGTGTGTGTGTGTGTGCGCGCACATGAGTGAGAAAGAGATCTTGAGGTTGAGAATGACATAAAGATAGAAACGTCCTTAAAAATCCATCCAGACCTGCTGTGTGAAGTCAGAGCCGCCTGACTCCACTGGCACAGCCCTTCACTTCTGTCTCCCTCTCCTTCCCTCCCCAGCTTGGTTCTCAAGAAACATCATCTTCTAGAAAGGAGGTTCCTGCAGGAGGGGGCTGGGCTTGGGGTGGGGTTGGGGGGCTGGGGTGGGGTGTCTGATTTGTCAGAGAGGTTTAAAAAAAAAAATTTATGTATTTATTTTTGGCTGCTTTGAGCCTTTGTTGCTGCCTGCAGGCTGTCTTTAGTTGCAGTGAGCAATGGCTACTCTATAGCTGTGGTGCACCGGCTTATCCGTGCTGCCCAGCGTGGGCTCTGGCAGGGGTGGGGAGGCAGCTTACTTGTAGCTAAGCTGCCCCCAGGCATGTGAAATCTTTCTGGAGCAGGGATCCAACCCGTGTCCCCTGCATTGGCAGGCAGTCTTAATCACCAGACCGCCAGGGAAGTCCTCAGAGAGGGTTTTAAAGCTACTTTTGGAGAAGCACTACCACTACAGTTCTCATGCTCCGTTGACTAAGAATCATAGTGGATAATTCTCACAGGTCTTCTTGGGCAGGACACAGGAAGATGCATTTTTAAAAAAGTTTTTATTGAAGACTTTCCTGGGGTCCAGCGGTTAATATTCCAGCTTCCAATGCAGGGGGCGCAAATTCCATCACTAGTCGGGGAGCTAAGATCCCTCAGGCCAGTAGGGGCCTGGCCAGAATTGAAGTATAATTGTTTTACAATGTGTTAAATTTCTGCTGTGCAGCAAAGTGATTCAGTTATACACGTACAGATTTTTTTCATATTCTCTTCCATTATGGTTTATCACAGGGTAATGAATATAGTTCCCTGTGCTCTATAGTAGCACCTTGTTTATTCATCCTATATGATATAGCTTTGGGTAGACTCCAGGAGTTGGTGATGGACAGGGAGGCCTGGCATGCTGCGGTTCATGGGGTCGCAAAGAGTTGGACACAACTGAACGACTGAAGTGAACTGAACTGATAATATAGCTTACATCTGCTAATCCCAAACTCAAAGTTCTTCCCTCCCCCAGCCCACCTCAGCCTTAGCAACCACAAGTCTGTTTTCTGTTTTTGAGTCTATTTCTGTTTTGTAAATAAGTTCACTTGTATCATATTTTAGATTCTACATATAAGTGATATCATATGATACTTGTCTTTCTCTGACTTACTTCACTTAAGTTATGATGATCTTATGTTGCTGCAAATAGCCTTGTTCCATTCTTTTTTTATGGCTGAATAGTATCCCATTGTCTATATGTACCACATCTTCTTTATCCATTCATCTGTTGATGGACATTTCCATATCCTGGCTATCATAAACAGTGCTGCAATGGACCTTGGGGTGCAGATATCTTTTTGAATTAGAGTTTTGTCCAGGTATAGGGAAGACGCATTTTTAGTAATATTCCTAGGCAGTTTGGATGAGGGAGGTCTAAAGAGCAGGGCTCTGTAGCAATGCTTCTCTTAACTTGCATTGCTAGGAAAGTAGCTCATATGCATGTTCTGATTCAGAGGGTCTGGGTGGAAGATGTATTTCCGAAAAGCTCTGAGGATATGCAAATATTGCCAGCCTCAAGACCCGCTCACAGTAACAGGGCTGCGTGGTTTGCAGTCTTGGTCAGTTGTACCCCCGACTCCTATGTTCTCTGTTACAGTGTGCTTTTCTCTGTCCTAAGCTTTCTGAGTTTTCAGAACTACAGCCGGATCTAGGAAAGCTTCGGTAGTAATTTTGTGTAGTCTTCTCCCTGTTAAAAAATAAATAAAATGTGTGATTGCTTGAGCTTAGATAAAATTGTGTTAGACACCAAACAGAATGCAGTCTTGCCAGTCAGCTCAGAATGAGTCTATTTTGGAAAGGCACATAAAATTCAATAGAAAGTCTGCTGGGACCAGGTGTCTTCCGGTCTTTGGAGACGAAACTGCTAATTCAGGCTCCAGCTGCGAACATTTTTTTTTTCTTCTCAATTTTTCTTTCCCTCATGGGAAAAAGACTTTTTGGTTCAATGACAGCAGAGCTCCTCAACCCATTCAGAAAGAACTTCAAGCGTTCTCCAGTGTATTATCTGCTGAAGTATGTGCCTCCCAAAGGCTCTGGGCTGGCGGACACCCGCACTGTGCCCACGGTCATGGGAGAGGCGACACTGTGGCCTCGGATGATCATAAGGAATCGGATTTTCAGAAAGGCCAGGAGAGGCCCCTGAGATTCTTTAGTTGTTAAGGTTGTTGGAGATGTTCCTCCTACCTAAAAATGTTTTAAATTGTGGGTAACATATACATAACAAAATTTACCAGTTTACTTTTTAAAATTATTTATTTACTTATTTATTTTTGGCCATGCTGGGCTTTTGTTGCTGCTCAGACTTTTCTCCAGTTGCGGCGCATGGGCTTCTCATTGCAGTGACTTCTCTTGTTGCGGATCGCCAGCCCTAGGGCACAGTAGCTGTGGCTCATGGTCTTAGTTGCTCCACAGATATAGGATCGTCCCAGATCAGGGGTTGAACCCGAGTCTACTGCATTGGCAGGCAGATTCTTTACCACTGAGCCACCAGGGAAGCCCCAGATTAACTATATTTTAAGCAGATCATTCAGTATTATGATGTACATTCACATTATTGCATAACTATCACCACTCTCCAGCTCCAGAACTTGTTCATCACCCTAAACTGAAGCTCTGTGCCAATCAAACAAGAACTCCCTCTCCCTCCCCCTAGCCCCTGGTAACCACTGTGCTACTTTCCATCTCTGAATTTTACTGCCTAGATACCTCCTACGTCTGTCAGCGCAGGCTGTCATAACAAATGACCTCAGACTGGATGGTTTATACAACAGATGTTGATTTTCTCATGACTCTGGAGGCTGGAAGTCTGCGATCAGGGTGTCAGGCTGGTTCTAGTGACGGCTCTCTTCCTGGTGTGCGGACGGCCACCTTCTCACTCTGTCCACACCTGGCAGGAGAGTGGGAGAAGAAAGAGACAGAGAGAGAAGGGGGACTTCCTTGGTGGTTCAGTGGCTAAGACTCCATGTTCCCAATTCAGGGGGCCCAGCTTTGATCCCTGGTCAGGGAACTAGATCCCACATGTGGCAGTTAAGAGTTGGCATGCCACAACTACAAGATCCTGCATGCTCCAATGCCTACTCTGTTGTTCGAACTGAGCATAAACCATAACACTAGGTCACAGGTTTGCTTGATACCGACAACTCGTGACTTCTGCAGATTCGGGGGAGAGTGTGTTTTATGGCCACCCAGGCCCACAGAATTGTCCACCTCGCCTATATCTCATTTTCTCTGCCATATACCATGTCATTAAGGCTTTTGACTTAGCAAAAAGCTACTTAGTCCGGAAAGAAATTGTGACACTTCTCTAGAAGCCAAAGAAAATTCCTTTCTGTCTGATTCACTAAATATTAAATAAATATTTATTATCTTCCTCTATTCCTCCTAACAGGGGGCCAGCAAGCAATAAACATTTCCTTGCTCCTTATTACACCCTTGTGAAAAAAAGTCACACATTCTGGAGATCCACACCATATGACTATGTTGTCCCAGAGACCCACACTATCTGACTATACTGCCCCAACTTCCTTCCCTCATTCATAGACCCCTGATCTCCTCTACCCCTACTCTAGATAGTGTCCTGGGAGATTTCATATAACTATCCCTTCTAGCAGGCTAGCCTTAGGGCTTCAACCATTTTTGAAGTTGAGGCTCAGTTTCATGTTGTAAAGCCTTGGTGACACTCATTAAGGCAGTATGAGAAGGCTCAAAAGAGTTCTAAGTAAATCTGTAGCAATTTCAAGGCCATCATGAGTACTGTACATTGAAGTCTCATCATATCTGTAAAATATCCACAGTCATCACACACCTCAGAAGTATGAGGTTGCATAGAACTGTTTCCTGTCCTGACTGATGGAAACACATGCACATGTTTGGTTTCCAACCTCAGCTGTATCCTCAGCACAGCTCAGCATCCTGCTTCCTGTTCTGCTTAGCTCCCTCCTCCTCCAGCTTCTTGACTCTCCACAAGGCTCATAACCCTCTCTCCATCTGCTCTCTCAGCTAGAACTTTGTTCTCATTCACAGAGAAAATGAAGTCTTCAACTTCAGTCCATCCCTCTAAAGCTATTACATCAGCTGAAACTGGCTGATTTCCTCTTAAACTAAGTCAGAGGAATTAGGGGGTGGATGCAGGGAGGGGCACTCTGATTGATTACAATGTGCCCTAATTACTTTGTCTTGGAATTAGTGTGGTGATAATTAGGAGTCAAACAGGGCTATCCAGGTAGTGCTCGTGATAAAGAACCTGCCTGCCAACACGGGAGACACAAGAGAGGTGGGTTCAGTCCCTGGGTCTGAAAAATCCCCTGGAGGAGGAAATGGCAACCGACGCCAGTATTCTTGCCTGGGAAATCCCACGGACAGAGGAGCCTGGGGCAGTCCATGGGACTGCAGAGACTCAGACACAGCTGAGCTTCTAAGCACATGGGAGCAAACATTGTGTCAAGCCTCATAGACCCACATGAAGCTGCATTTCTTTGATTATTCTTTTGCTGTCACATCTCTGTCTCTCTGACCACAGCCAGAAGAGAGTCTTAACTTTTAAGGGCTCATAGGATTAGATTGAGTTCACTGAGATAATCCAATTTAATCTCCCATTTTAAGGTCCTTAACCTTAATCACATCAGCAAATTCTCTTTATCCATATTGATTTTGTTCAGTTGCTCAGTGCTGTCTGACTCTTTGCAACCCCATGGACTACAGCATGCAATGTCCTTTACTATCTCCCAGAATTTGCTCAAACTCATGTCCATTGAATCAGTGATGCCATCCAGCCATCTCGTCTTCTGTCGTCCCCTTCTCCTCCTGCCCTCAGTCTTTCCCAGCATCAGGGTCTTTTCCAGTAAGTCAGCTCTTTGCATCAGGTGGCCAAAGTATTGGAGCTTCAGCTTCAGTGTCAGTCCTTCCAGTAAATATTCAGGGTTTACTTTCTTGCTATCCAAGGGACTCTCAAGAGTCTTCTCCAGCACTGAAAGCATCAATTCTTTGGGGCTCAGCCTTCTTTATGGTCCAGCTGTCACAGCCATACATGACTCCTGGAGAAACCTTAGCTTGGACTATGTGGACCTTTGTTGGCAAAGTAATGTCTCTGATTTTTAATATGCTGTCTAGGTTTGTCATAGCTTTTCTTCCAAGAAGCAAGTATGTTTTAATTTCATGGCTGCAGTTATAGTCCGCAGTAATTTTGGATCCCAGGAAAATAAAGTCTGTCACTGTTTCCATTTTTTCCCTGTCCATCTTTATCCATAGGCTCTAGGGATTAGTACCAGGGCATCTTTGAAGGGTCGTGATTCTGCCTATCATGCATGATATATTTTAAATGTTCAATAAATTACTTTCTTACCATAATTCTTTAGAAGTGTGAGAGTGTAACACCGTGGGTCCAGTTCACTAGTGTGAACTGTTATGTCAGTGACCACTTGTTAAACCCAGATAGAGCTAAAACCAAGAGGACTTGTTCCATCTATTCAAGCTGTCCTTCCAGAAGTAAAATATAAAAATCTATGCACTGTAAGAAACACAGAAAAGCCCTCAAATGTCTGCAGATAAAGGAAGGTAGTTAGGCATTTAATCAAGATGTTTAAATGGTTAAATTTATCCATTTTAACTGAATGGTCAACTTTTTTTTAGCTCTGTGTAGAGATGGGTGAGGGCTTCCCAGGTGGCTCAGTGGTAAAGAATCCGCCTGCCAATACAGGAGACATGGGTTCGATCCCTGGGTGGGAAAGATACCTTGGAGAAGGAAGTGGCAACCCACTCCAGTATTCTTGCCTGGGAAATTTCATGGACAGAGGAAACTGGGAGGCTACAATCTGTGAAGTGGCAAATAGGAAGACACAACTTAGGGACTAAACAACAACAACAGAGATGGGCAGTAACTTTAAATGAATACAGTTTCACATTGAAGCTATTGGTTTTCCCCAGTGTCCTTCCAAATCAAAAGGAGAAAGTCATTCTGAAAGACACCTTTTTTCTCAGACTTAATATGCATGATTGGACAACTTTGGAAATCAGCATAACCTGCAGATACATCTGCTCATCTGAAGAACTTGAAGTGATTCCTACAAAGCAGTAGTCCACAGGCAAGGCAGAGTGTACACAGTGGTCCTAAAACTGGACCCAGGGAGGCACACTCTGTTTACTGTGTGTGATTCCTTTTGTTAGTTGATCACATTGGTTTTGAACTAAGCCCTAGCTCAAATCTCAGATCCTTTTTTTTTTTTTTTTTTGGTGCTGCACTGGATCTTTGTTGTAGCACTTGGGATCTTTGAACTTTGTTGTGGCATGTAGGCATCTAGTTCCCTGACCAGGGTTGAACTGGGCCCCCTCCATGAGAAGTGTGGGTTCTTAGCCACCTGACCACAGAGGAGTCCCCAAATCTTGCTGAGAAAATTTTGAGCTAAAGAGACTCAAACCACTTAATAAAAAAAAGTCTCATAAGTGTTTTTCCAACTCTACTGGCAGCCTCCAGTGACTAAGGAATGTGTTTTCCATCGCTTTGGGCATCATCACCAAATAACTCTACGTGAGGACAAATTTTGACAATCTCTTCAGATGCTGTCTTTTGACTAAGATTTGTTGAACAAAAATCACTTTTATCACTTTTGTTAGGAACTGTCAAAAGAGTAAATTCTATGTAATCACTTCTCAAACGATGAATGCATGTGAATTAGAATTCTTGGTGCAAGTTTACATCAAAATGGAAACATTCTCATGACTGTGGATCCTCATATTTTTTTCTTAAGCTATGTGAAATTGAGCTGAATATCGTTATTTCTTCACTGATCTTAAACACTTTTCTTCTCATTGGAGAACATTTTGACAAATGGATTAAATATATTTATCCTTACATTATATGGCTTATTTATTTTTCTTTATGGCAAGTAATACTAGTTTTTTACTCGTATGTGGTGGTCACATACACTTTTCTTTTAAAATACATTTACATTAGTAGACATTAATCAAATTAAAGAAAATATGTACATTGAAATTTAGGAAACACTGACAAAACAAAAAAATTTACCCAAGTGCCTGCAAATAATAAACACACAACAAAAGATAGCTACTATTTTTTAAGCATTTTGACTTATTTTTTAGTTAAATTATTGTGAAATCATATGGTTATATTATTTCATTGACAATTTAAAATCAACTCAAAAAATAGATACTGCCTGCCCATACATACCAGGCCATGGGAATTCAAAGATGAAAATGAAGGAAATAGTGAATGATTTCAAGAGGCTGTCATTTTAGTGGAAAGAGAGATACTAAGCAACCAGTAATGGCACAATGTTTTATTTCTGGGACTTCCCCAGTGACCCAGTGGTTAAGATTCTGCCTTTCAAGGGGGATGCAGGTTCAGTCCTTCTTCAGAGAACAAAGATTCTACTTGCCTTGCTGTGCAGGCAAAAAAAAAAAAAAAAAAAAAGACCCTTCAAAAAATAAAAAGGACCGATGCTCTATTTTTTATTACAGACCTATGTACTGTGAAAGGGAAGTGCAAATGAAGTCAGTAGTGGCAAGAGAACTTTCTAAATCAGAGCCAGGAGGCCATCAAGATAATGTGACTTGTGCACATCTCAACCTGAATGGACTGTGACCTTTTGACCTAATGATATCATCCAGAACATCTGCTAGAAACTTCTACAGTCTTTCAACTTATCAGACACTCACCCTAAAAAAATAGCTTGTGACAGTCTATCCACTTATCAGCCCCCCTGCACCCTAAAACAATCTGTGGTTTCTTAAGGACAATGTATTTTCTGACTGACATCAGAACTGATCACAATTATTATCAGGCAACTTTGAAAAACTTTGTGACTTTTGTCTTTATAAGCCTTTGACCCTTTCTCTTCTCCAGAACATTCTTTTGGGGGTTACCCAAATCTGTCTTCTGAATTGCAACTCTTAAATCCCAAATAAACTCTTATTTGCAGCCTCTTGCATTATGTTTTTGGTTGACATTACAAAGTGCTATGGGGCTTCCCTGGAGACGGCAATGGCAACCCACTCCAGTACTCTTGCCTGGAAAATCCCATGGATGGAGGAGCCTGGTAGGCTGCAGTCCATGGGGTCTGGAAGAGTCAGACACGACTGAGCGACTTCACTTACACTTTTCACTTTCTTGCATTGAAAAAGGAAATGGCAGCCCGCTCCAGTGTTCTTGCCTGGAGAACCCTGGGGATGGAGGAGTCTGGTAGGCTGCCGTTTATGGGGTCGCACAGAGTCGGACACGACTGCAGCGACTTAGCAGCAGCAGCATGGGGCTTCCCTGATTGCTCAGACTGCAAAGAATCTGCCTGACGTGCAGGAGACCTGGGTTTGATCCCTGGGTCGGGAAGATCCCCTGGAGAAGAGGGAATGGCAACCCACTCCAGTATTCTTGCCTGGAGAATTCCATGGACAGAGGAGCCTGGCGGGCTATATTAGTCCATGGGGCCCCAAAGAGTCAGACTTGACTGAGCGAGTAACACTTTCACTTTCACAAAATGCTATAGAAAGGGACTTCTCTGGTGGTCCAGTGGTTAAAACACCTCATTTCTAGTGCAGGGCATGCAGGTTCATCCCTGGTCAGGGAACTAAGAGTCCACATGTCACGTGGCACGGGCCGATAAAAAAAGATGGACAATAACAAGTGTTGTAAGACAGCCTATGGAATGGAGAAAAATACTGCAAACTATATATCTGATAAGGGTTTAATATTAACTATGTATAAAGAACTCAATAGCAAAAAATGGAAAGAAAGTGCTGTAAGAGCACAGGGGAAGTGGGTCGGGAACTTCTTAAGGAGAAAAGCGATTGAGCAGAAATGTGAATGGTGGGTAGAGGGAGTGAGTTTATGAACAGGAACAGAGGGAGAGGAGGCTTCGTAGGAAGGAACCCTGAGGACCTAGAATACCAAGTTTCGATTGCCTCTCTGTGGCTAGTGAGGAGCCACTGAGTGATTTTGCTCTGGGAAGAAGAGTCAGGTTTGCAGGTTAGAAAATTCACTCAAGCTGGAGCCATGTGGAGAGACCACTGGAGGGAACCAGACTAGAGGCAGGAGTGACAGGCAGCCCACGGGAGAGCTGAAACAGCCAAACTGGGGCAGGCCAAACCCTGGCCCAGTGGAAGAGCTGGCCTCGGTGAGGATGGGAGGTGCGGGGGTGGGGGGGGCCCTCTCCAGCCCTCCCCCCAAATCTTCCAGCTTTCTAGAGAATCCTGCACTCAGTGCTGCTTTCTCTTAGTCAAACCAGAGCTGCATTCTTTGCAGCCACACGATGACACTGTCATGTAAAATAACAGGAACTGTTTGGTTTCCAAATCAAGCAACTGTTGATTGCCTTGTCTTTGGAAATCAGTATTCCATTCACCATACTGCAAATGCCTGCTAATGAATGTGACTGGAACAGATGTTAAAATAATGTTTTGGGCAACTAGGGTGCTCTGTGAACAAGGTTAGAATCTTCCCATTACAATTTTCCAACACCACACACCTGGCATCTCTGCTAATTGAAACTGCTGGATATCATTCGCCATAAATTCTCCTCATAGGGCTAATGGAGCAGGAAATTATGCCAACTGAAGCAAAACAGGGCACATAATAAACATTGGCAAAAACCAGCAACAGTGATAGCAGCTTTGCCTATGGAAAATAAAATCAAGTTTTCTTCTTGGGACATGTCTTTTTTTTTTCCTTTAAGTGGGATGCATAAAGCAAAATAAGAAATGTTTACTACATTTTCTTTGCAAGGTAAAAATTCACTGGTCATTGAAACAGCAATATAGATCATACAAAGGATCCAACTCAAGATTTTCTCTGGTTTCTGGGAGGTGGTTTCGACAATCTGGTACAGGTCTTCCACATCAAATATTCAAGACAAATCTGGCTGTTTAGAGCCAACCACTAAAGACATACAACTCTCCCATCCACTGCAGTGCTTTTCTGTTTCTTTGTCCTCAATTGGGTTAGGTAAACTTTAATAGGGTTTCCCTGGTAGCTCAGCTGGTAAAAATCCACCTGCAATGCAGGAGACCCCAGTTTGATTCCTGGGTTGGGAAGGTCCCTTGGAGGAGGGCATGGCAACCCACTCCAGTATCCTTGCCTGGAGAATCCCCATGGACAGAGGATCCTGGTGGACTGCAGTCTGTGAGGTCAGAGAGTCAGACATGACTGACTGAAGAAGCACACAAACCTTAGTAATAATAGTAACAGTAATAATATTGGGACTTCCCTCGTGGTCCACTGGTTGACAGTTCACCTGCCAATGCAGGGGACCTGGGCTTGATGCCTGGTCTGGGAAGATCCCACATGCCTTGGCACATCTAAGCCTGTGTGCCACAACCACTGAGCCTACAAGATGCAACTACTGAAGCCCAGACGGTAGAGCTCGTGCTTTGCAACAAGAGAAGCCACTGCAATGAGAAGCCCAGGCGCTGCAACGAGAGCAGACCCCGCTCTCCATAACTAGAGAAAGTCCGTGTGCAGCAGGAAGACAGAGCAACCAAAAATAAATAAATAAGTAAATAAAATAATAAAAATCAAGGACAATAAATCCAAGTTAATGAAAATAAGAACTTAAAAAAAAAGACTACAAAGAGAAAATTACAGTCCTCCCTTGGCATCCTGGGGAATTTGTTCCAGGACCCCTTGGAGATACCCAAATCGATGGATGCTTAAGTTGTTTATATAAAATGGTGTATATTTGCATATAATCTACAAACTTCCTTATACTTTAAATCCCCTCTAGAGTACTTATAATACCTTATAATGTAAATATTTTATAAATAGTGCAGAGATTTCAAGTACTGATTTTTTGAACTTTCTGGATTTGTTATCTGAATGTTTTTAATCCACCACTGGTTGAATCCCACACAGGAGACCCTCCAGCACAGATGTTAGAAGCTGTCCCCTGTAGGTGCCCACATGAGAAAGAACTGAGGAAATTCCCGCGACACAGAGAGAAACTCAATTCTGAGTCCACACTGAAGCCAGAGGTCCATCAAGAGATGAGCAGATAAAGAAGATGTGGTACATACACACAATGGAATATTACGCAGCCGTAAGACGGAACGAAACGGGGTCGTTGGTAGTGACGTGGATGGACCTAGAGTCCCTCCTATAGAGTGACCTTGAAGAGGCAGTGGAGGATGTCAGGGCGGAAGTTGGTGGCTCTTTTCTAGGAACTGAAATGGGCATGATCATTGTGGCATAGAACACAGGCAGGTTTGGTTTGGTTTTTTTTTTTTTTTTTGAATGAAAAAAAAATAAATAAACAAGGTTCTCCAGAAACTAACTTCAACTGGGGAATTATAAACCAGGAGTATGACAGCAGATGGGAAAAGGAAACTCATAAATGCTGTTGGAACAAGTCTACAGCTGGGTAGGAGGTGGACAAATCTATTTGAGTCCCCAAACTGCAAACTACTACAAGTGGGTTAAAAAATTAAAACATATGTATTTTTTTATGCAATAATTCACAGTTAATATTGTGATAACTTAAAGTTCAGCTGTGTTGTTGTGGGTCAGGTGCTGTTTAACTACAGTGTGAAAACTGATTCACGCATGTTGAAATGTATCTTATATAAATCTTCAAATTCTTGATAAATCTCACACATGGTGTTCTCTAAGAATGATTCTTATTTAGTCAGGTGTGCTAAATAGAGTGTCTTAGGCTTGGTTGTTGTCAAATTGTGTACGGTTCTAGGTTTGCAGAGTAAACTCAAGTTGGCCTAATGGGTAATTAATTTTCTTGCCACACTCATGTTAGTAATTAAGTCAAGCAAATCCAATGAGACCAGTCTTCTTGTATCAGAAATAATCTTTGGTGATTATTTCTGATTGCAAGTGAGGGAATCTGTCAGAATAATTATGCAAAACTTGGAAACAGACAAAAGAGATTTCTGGCTGTTCTTTCAGTGCAGTGCTAAATTTGCCCTTTGATTTTCTTTCTATCGATTGGATTGTTTTACAGCTCTTTAAGGGTTAACCTAAACAGGCCTGATAGTGATACAGATAATCTGTCTGGTAGAAAAGATAACCACAAGACTTCCTGTCTATTGCCCTGTAAGATATTGTACAGGTTTTAATCTAACCCAGCATTTTAATCCTAAAAATCCTTTATTAAATTGCCTGTAAGTGCTCCACTCTGCAAAGGCTCCTGGAGCCGTTTATAACATCTTTCTGGATTCCTTGTTCATTAATGAGTTGGATAAAATCTTTGAAATGTGTTTTTATAAAAATAATAATAATAATAAAAGAAACGTGTTTTTATATATTTGCATTAAGGTTATGATTTTACTTATTTTAGCAAAGGTTAAAAATATTTATTAAATAAATGCAGAACCCCACAGATGCAGATGCAGACTGTGCACTTTTAAAATATACTTATTTGTTTAAAAAATAAATAAATAAAATATACTTATTTATTTCTTTGGCTACACCAGGTCTCAGTTGCTGCATGTGGGATCTTTAGCTACGGCATGCAAACTCTTAGTTGTGACATGTGGGATCTAGTTCCCTCACCAGGGATCGAATCCAGGTACCCAACGTTGAAAACATGAAGCTGTAGCCACTGGACCACCAGGGAAGTCCGCAGACTGTGTACTTTGAAGATGGGAGAGGGGGGCTGAAATTTAGCCCAGGCTACTGCCACTAATCCTCTTCCTGTCATGAGGCTGCATCCATTCAGAGGAAGGGCATCTTTTTCTTACACAAAGATGTGCCTCTGGGGATTAACAGATATGCACTACTATATATAAAACAGATCAACAGCAAGAATCTACTGTATAGCACAGGGAATTATATTCAATATTTTTTTATTTTATTTTTTAAATTTTTAAAATATTTTTTAATAATCTATAATGGAAAAAAATCTGAAAAAGTGTAATGTGTATATACATATCTGAATCACTTTGCGGTACACTTGAAACTAACACAACATTATATATCAACTATGTGTGTGCGTGCTTGGTCGTTCAGTTATGTCTGACTCTGCAACCCCATGGGCTGCAGCCTGCCAGGCTCCTGTCCATGGAATTCTCCAGGAAATAACCGTGGAGTGGGTTGCCAGTTCCTACTCCAGAGGATCTTCTTGACCAAGGGTAGAACCCATGTCTCTTGTGCCTCCTGCACTGGCAGGCAGATTCTTTACCACTGCCCTACCTGGGAATGGTGGATTCTGTTCCACAATGGACTTTTACTCAGTCATTAAAAAGAATGAAATAATGCCATTTGCAGCAACACGATGCTCCTAGAGATTATCATACTATCTGAAGTCAGACAAAGACAAATATCATATGATATCACATGTGGAATCTTAAAAAAAATGACACAAATGAACTTATTTATAGAAATAGACTCACAGACATAGAAAACAAACTTAGTGAACAAACTTAATGGTTATAGAAATAGACTCACAGACATAGAAAACAAACTTAATGGTTATCAAAGGGGATAACAGGAGGAGGAGAGATATAAATTAGGAGTTTGGAATTAATGTATACACCCTACAATATATAAAATAGATAAACAAGGATCTACTGTATAGCATTGTAAACAACTCTGGCTAGCTCAAATGGTAAGAATCTGCCTGCAGTGTGGGAGACCTGGGTTCGATCCCTAGGTCAGGAAGACCCCCTGGAGAAGGGCATGGCAACCCACTCCAGGGTTCTTGCCTGGAGAATCCCATGGACAGAGGAGCCTGGTGGGCTACAGCCCCATGGGGTTGCAAAGAGTCGGACACGAGCTCTCGCACCAGAGCTCATGGGCTTAGCATGTGGGATCTTAGTTCCCCGACCAGGGTTCAAACCTACGTCTGCATTGGGTGGCAGATTTTTAACCACTGGACCACCAGGGAAGTACAGGACCTTGTTGTTTTAACATTCTGTTCAAGTGAAAATATCTTGACTTTGCCTGGGATTATCACTAGAGGGCCACCTCATCCCATGCACTGGACGTCTTTGGAGCCTGCCTGGTCTAGTGCAGCCCTGGGCCAGCAACATCAGCTTTACCAGGGTGCATATTAGAAGTACAAGTTCTGAGGCTCCCTTGAGGCCTACAGAATCAGAACCTGTACCTTGACAAGCTCTCCAGTGACCAAAATGCACACTGGACCATGAGAAGTGCTGCCCGGGGCATACAGACCTCTCTTACCTTTTTTGTGAATGACAAGGCAGCCTTGGTCACTTGTTTGCTTTATCTTGCTCATTCCCACCCTGTTCTTCCATGTTTTCCTGTGGCCTCTATCCACTTTCAACCCACAAACAGTGGCATGCATGCATGCATGAGTGCTCAGTCCCTTCAGTCATGTCTGACTCTTTGCAACCCTACAGACTGTAGCCCACCAGGCTCCTCTGTCCATGGGATTTTCCAGGCAAGAATACTGGAGTGGGTTGTTGTACCCTCCTCTAGGGGATCTTCCCAACCCAGGAATCGAACCCAGGGCCTCCGGCATCTTCCGCATCACAGGCGGATTCTTTAGCACTGAGCCAGTGGGGAAGCCCCAGACAGTGCATACGTCCATGGAAAGCAGGACAGCAGGAGGGTTAGGAGCTGATCCAGTGAGCCCCACCCCCCCCAACCCCTGCCAGCTGCTCAGCCCTTTCCGAGGACTAGGGCTTTTTAAGGCCAACACCGAACAGCTGTCTCCACCTTCTTGCATTTCTGCAGGATGAGAAGATCCATTCTGTTTTTGATTTACCAAAACAGAAATAGACGACAGCTGCCTTTTAAAGTGTGTTGATCACAGAGGTCACATTTTAAAGTTGGATTTAGCTCTTGAAACCAGGCTGCCCAGAAAACCAAACAGCGTCAACAGCCACCTCCCCACTCCATTCTAAGTGCAGGGCAGGAAGGGAAGAAGGGAAGGGGTCTTTGGACTGGGTGGGACTGGATCTTGGGGAGCAGGAGCCTTTTGTTTGTCTCCACCAGGTATTGCCGGGTTTGGGGCAATATGGTAACTCTTGGCTCCATTTCTGCCTGTTATGCTAATAGCATCCTATCAGCCCACATCCATATTCCCTGACATCTGACTGCTCTCAAAGAGGCAGCCTCAGCTTGCCTTAACACAGGGAGAAGGGCTTGCAGCGAGGAGTGGGCACAGCAGACTCTAGTCTTGCCCCCTTCCCTCTATTAACAGTTCAACTCCATTCTAAAAATCTAGCGCAGCAGTTCTCAAACTTTCCAGGGCATCAGAGTCCCCTAGAGGGCCTGTGAAAACACAGATTACTGGGCCCCACCTACAAAGGGATTCAGTGAAACCCAAGAAGGTGCATTTCTACCATGTTTCCTGGAGGCCATGGGAATGACAAACCTAGACAGCATATTAAAAAGCAGAGACATCACTTTGCTGACAAAGGTCCATATAGTCAAAGCTATGGTTTTTCCAGTAGTCATGTACAGATGTGAGAGTTGGACCATAAAGGCTGAGCACTGAAGAATCAATGCTTTTGAACTGTGGTGCTGGAGAAGACTCTTGAGAGTCCCTTGGACTGCAAGGAGATCAAACCAGTCAATCCTACTGGAAATCAACCATGAGTATTCATTGGAAGGACTGATGCTGCAGCTGAAGCTCCAATACTTTGGCCACCTGATGCAAAGAGCTGACTCATTGGAAAAGACCCTGAGCCTGGGAAAGATTGAAGACAGGAGGAGAAGGGGGCAACAGAGGGTGTAATGGTTGGATGGCATCACTGACTCAATGGACATGAGTTTGAGCAAACTCTGGGAGATGGTAAAGGACAGGGAAGCCTGGCGTGCTGCAGTGCATGAGGTCACAGAGTCGGACACCACTTACTGACTGAATTGCAACAATCTCGCTTCTAGATGATGATGTTGCTGCTGATTGGTGATCACATGTTGAATAGCATGAAGATGTTCTAAAGCGTCTTTTGTAAAAATATGTGTTTATTTGGCTGTGATAGGTATTAACTGCAGCATAAAGATCTTTGATCTTCGTTGTGGGATGTGGGATCTAGTTCCCTGACCAGGGGTTGAACCTGAGACCCCTGGACTGGGAGCACAGAGTCTTAGCCGCTGGACCACCAGGGAGGTGCCTTTAAAGCACCTTAATGCCCTACACCATGTTCCTGCAAAGAGTTGTGGCAGGCCTGGGGAACTCGAGTAGACATTAGCCTGCAATTCTGGCTTTTGTTCCTCATTGAGAAGTCTATTTTAAACTGTCTATGGAACTGAATACAGACTACCTGATTTAGCCCAACTCCACCAAAATATGATCTGATTTAGCCCAACTCTACCAAAGGGCTGAATTACTCTCTGGATTTTGGTCTCATTTCCCAGGCAAACAGGCCTCCTGCTAAAGAACCCATCTCTTATCTCTCCCTTCAGAGCTCACAAGGTGGGATTACTGGGCTGCCACAAAGAATGCTGGGAAAATCCCCATGATGTGAGGACATCAGTCATGGTCCTAAGGATATCAGAGGCATCTTAGCTTCAGCTTACAAATGTGAATGTTTCAGGTTACCCATAACCAGTAGCACAGTGTGACCCCAAGAACTCCTGATGGAAAGGTAACCAAGTAATCTGCAGCTAGCAAT
The DNA here is from genome assembly GCF_963930625.1 of Muntiacus reevesi. Lineage (NCBI taxonomy): Eukaryota > Metazoa > Chordata > Mammalia > Artiodactyla > Cervidae > Muntiacus > Muntiacus reevesi. The sequence goes on from NC_089250.1 coordinate 32,472,060, forward strand.
CCCCCCCCAGCATAATTATTTCACAGGATATATTCCTGCAAATGCAGTGCTCCTAAACTTGACATAAGCATTGTCACCAGGTGATACTGAGGACTTTGGGAGATAAATAGACATTTAATATTCAATAAGCAGTGATTACTCCTCCGACACAGTGATTACTTGCCAGGTACTGGCCAGGACACTGCTTTGGACAGTTTTCCTGCTTAACAGCTCATTGCTGCCCACATATTTACATTTGCCATTATTCAGTACCCAAACAAATAGATTTATATTGCTTTGACGCATTAAGAGCCACCATGTCATACAGGTAGGGAGAACCCTAGAAATCTTTTAAGGTGTGTTTTAGTTTTTGAACCAAAAGTCTGCCATCTGGTGGAAGGAAGGATTAGTGCAGTCAAATGGGTTGTGAAGAAAAAGTAATGAAAACGATTTTAAGGGCCTAGGGTGTACCAAGCATTGCAATTAGCAGTTTATTTCTTTTCACCATTCAGTCTTCTCCACTCTTCTTTGTTATGAATATGTCACTGCTATAACTAATTTTCATGAGCAGAGGATGAAACGCAAAAGAGAAACTTCTCCCAAATTGTATATGTAGATAGAAGAAAAAGCAGAGAGAGACAGAATTAGGGAGTTCAAAGACTCGCAGATGTGAGCACCTTTTTCCTTGACCATGTAAATTAAATGAAGTGACAGATATAAACAGGGATGTCCCTGGCAGTCCAGTGAGTGGTTAAGACCATTTTCCAATACAGGGGGTGTGGATTTGACCCCTGATTGGGGAACTAAGATCCCACATACTGTGCAGCACAAGCAAAACAAAAAGAAAACAACAAAAAGCAGATATAAACGTTGTCTGGAACATAAGAATTTCCCAAAGGGTAGCTACAATGATGATGTCAATGATTCTATAATCAGCTTCTTGAGGCAGAGACCACATCATATATGACCGTATCCCTTCCCTCCTCACTTTAGTCTGAGCAAGACAGGTGTGTTTTCCCCTTGAGAACCCTCTGGCTGAAAGTCAGTCCTTCCCTGGGCTTCATGGGTAGTTCAGTGGCAAAGAATCCATCTGCCAATGCAGAAGCCCCAGTAGATGTGGGTTTAATCCCTAGGTTGGGAAGATCCTCTGAAGAAGGGGACAACCCACTCTAGTTTTCTTGTCTACTAGAAATTTTTATGGACAGAGGGGCCTGGCAGGCTACAGCCCATTGTGTCACAAAGAGTCAGACACGAGTGAGCATACACGCAATCCTTCCCTGAGCAAATTTCATTTTCAGCGAATGCTCAAATGAAGGGATCTTCCTCAAAGAGAACTGCCCTTATTTTTCAGAAGAGATTTTTTGGAATTTTTCCCTCTAACTTCAGTATTACTATAGCTTCTCCTTCCAAATCAAAGACAGAAATTACATTTCAATCTACCTCCCAATTATATCTTTGGCTACTTTAGATGTACTTTGGCTACTATATTTGAGATGATCTCATCCATTTTCTTCATTTTTAAAAGTGGAGACTGAGACCTGAGGCCATCTCTAAGGTCCCACAATTTATCAGTGGTCCCTGCCTCTGGGCCTCCAGCTTCATGCCCCACCCTGTTCTCCACACAGCCTCCCCCGGATTCTAAGGTCTGTGATGGAGCTGCTGTCCCCGGCCTCTCACCCTGGTGCAATCCCAGGGTTTTGCTGCATCTTAATTGTTTATTGATGGATTTAAAATCCTTAGGGGTAAAATTATAATGTACCTGGCAAATGCCCATCCTGGAAGCTAGGATCATAAATCCCTTTGACTAAACTTTTTTGGAGCAGAGATTTTTTTTTTTTTTTTTTTTTTTTAAGGTATTTGGGAAGGGCAAATTACAGGAAAGAAGAAAGGAAAAATCCGGGAAAATGAAAGTCAGTTTGTTTAACCTCAAGAGCTGGGAAAATAAGATTTTTTTTTTTTTTTTTTTTTGGATAGTGGAGTGCAGTTTATTACACTGGCGGGCCCAAGGCAGAGTCTCCTCTTAGCCAAGGACCCCGACCATCATTTGTGAAAATCTTTTATACCCCATGTGTATGATGTGTACGTGTCCAAACCCACTACCCCAATTCCCTTGAGACTTACATAAACAAAGGAAGGGTAAATACAACTACAATAATCCCATCATTCACGTGTTATGTGTTCAAACAGTCAATAATCAATAAGCCCGCAGTTACATTCCAAACAGTTAAAAACCGATAAGCCTGTGCTTACATTCTGATAGATAGTGTCCGGAGGCAGGGGTGATTAGTGGATGTTTTCTCTTAGGTGATGAGTAACCTGGATTTGATCTTCAAGGTTCCCCTGTCCGGAGGGGGTCTTATCCTTCCATTGTCGTTCCCACAGGCACTAAGCAGAGAGTTCAGAGTCCACTGGAGAGGTGGCCGAGCACGATCAGCACAGACAGGCCTGAGATGGAGTCCAGGCCCTATGAATTCCTTCTTCATTCCCCCCCTTGATGCTCTTAATTTCCGTAACGAGCATCATTCATTGAGATATATTGTACCTTAGCCCTCCTGCCACCCACATGAGAGAATGCTATCAACCTCTGCGTCACAAAATTCACAAGGCATTGTAGGAGGCAGGGCCCACAAAGCAGTATGATTAAGATTACTATAACAACAGCTACAATGGTTTTCCACCAGTCTCCCTTTACCCAGGAGAGGACTGAAGTCCAAAAGGGAATATTTTCATTAGACATGGCTTTCACTTGATTTTGCATATCCCCCAAGGCAGTAGATACATTTCCAGACAGGTCAGGGATGTACACGCAACATTCGACTTTAATTACGGCGCAAGTCCCTCCTTGGGCTGCTGTGAGTATGTCTAATGCCATCCTATTTTGAATTACTGCCTTCCTCATCTGAATTTGTTCCTCGTTCAAAGCTTGAATGGCTTTTGTACTGTCTAAGAGGGCCTGTTTAGTGAAATTAGTTAAGGCCTCTACCTTAACCATGATATCTGTTGTCCCTACAGAGGGTACAAGCAAGGCAGCAAGATAGTCATACCATTGGAACACAGATCGTGTCCATCTTGCATGCAGATAAGGCAGGTTTACTGGAGGCTGGTGTAGGCTAGGCTTAATTCTGCCATGGGCGAAAGCAAATCCTAATGTGCAGCGCCCCACCCAGCCAACTGGTAACCATGGCCATAAGTTAAGCCCACAGAGCCACTGGGTCCCATTGGGGGCTACCCAGCGCATTCCAGGATTATATTTCCAGTCGGAACCAGGCCACTGAACAGACTGATTGGGGTGATAGATAACTTCCAAGGTTTGTTTACATTGTTCAAGGGACAAATAACCCATATATTTTAATTCTTTTGGGTCTAGGGAGTGGTCTCCAAATCCAACTTTCTGTTCTTTTTGTTCCCAGCAAATAGTAGCAGGGGTAATCAACTGTCCTTTCTCAGGAGTCATCCAGAAATATTCATCCCAGACCTGGTAGTATTGCTCAAGGTGCCGGGAGGCCTGTCCCCCTTTTGTTAAGGGAGCCCTTTTCCTCTTTAATTTTCATATATGAGGTATAAGCCTTTGTTATCTCCATAAGGCTGGTGTTCATGTTAAATGTAACCCTATGTCCCTAGCCCATTGATGGCTTCTTCTTACACCAGGAGAGCAAAGAAAGGTTATGGTTGGTGAGAGAGAGGAATGGAGTGGCACTATCCACCAGGGGAGTCTGTCCATTACTGACAGGGGCATAACCCCACATACCCAACAGTTGGCAGAGTTGTGGCCCACGAGATGAAGACGTTGTCCTGTGCAGGAGCAGTGGTCAGGTTCAGAATTGCATTGGTGAGGCCGAGCAGCAGGAGTAGTTTACCCAGCTCCATCCTGTAGAGGGTTTGTCCAGGACCTCGTTTTCTTCTTCCTTCTCAGAATGATCTTGGTTTCCCGTGGGTCGGTGGGGTCCTTCTGGGTGGTCCACTTGGTGTCCTCCGGCTCAGCGTGGTATGCCTTCTTTGCTCTGGTATGATGGATCAAGGGACAATACCTGCAACTTTAACTGCAGTAGGGATAGTTAGAATAACATAAGGGCCCTTTCACCAAAGGGCTAGCAAATCATGTTCCCAATCTTTGACCCATACTTGGTCACCAAGTGTAAACTCATGAATCTGTTCCCCAAGGGGGAACGGCACCCTTTCTTGTACAAACTTAGTTACCCGATTTATTACCTTACCCAGTTCCATCTGCTGTGAAATCCTATCCCCCCTTACCTGAGGCAAATTTGTTGACACCTGTTTTATTATGGGAGGAGGCCTCCCATACACAATTTCATATGGAGAATAGCCTTGGAACTGTGGGGTCATCCTGAGTCTGAGCAGAGCCATCGGAAGCAAGTCCACTCAGGAGCAGTCAGTCTCTTTAAGTGTCCGGTTGGTTCATTCCACTATCTCAGAACTCTGGGCCTATATGCAGTGTGCAGTTTCCATTTGATGTTTAAAGTTTTGCTTATTGTTGTACTAAATCAGCTGCAAAAGCCGGGCCATTGCCTGATCCAATGCTGGTAGGAAATCCAAATCTGGGAACCATTTCCCTAAGCAGGCACCAGGCTGCTTCTGATGCTCTTTCAGTCCAGGTAGGAAAAGCTTTTACCTATCTCAAGAATGCACATATCATGACCAGCAGATAATGGTAGTGTCGGTGAGGTTTCATTTCAGTGAAGTCCACTCCCAGGTGTTCAAGGGGCAGTGTGCCTTTCAGCTGAATACCCGGAGGATTTTGTCTGAATACCCGAGAGGCAGCATTAACCTGTGAGCAGGCAGCATGGTCTAGGTGGGTCGCTTGGTGTGTTTGGCTTACCAGAGTGTGTGCCAGCTCCTCTGGTACCAATAATTTGTCACTTGACAATTCCCACCATCTCTTTTCAGTCTTGATGGCCCCTTCTGCTCTGGCTAACCCAACAGCTGTTGTCCTTGTTTTATCAGGCTAGTGCCATCAGTATATAGGACCCAATTAGGGTCTGGAACCTTGAGCCCTTCTTTAAAACAAACCCCAGATACCTTACCTCCTCTTTGTAGATTGTGCCTTCTTTTTCAACACCCGGTAATCTGCTTCCATCAACAGCTGGAGCAGTGTATTTGTCCCTTTCCAGCATTTTTCCTTGGTCTCAGGCAGCCAGCAGCAGGTCATCTCCGTATTGTAGGAGCTGACATCCATACTCTTCCGGATGGAATGAGTCCAGATCAGAAGCCAAGGCTTCCCCAAAGATGGCTGTGGAGTTAGCCTTTGTTATCTGGTGCTCCCGACTGGATCTTCCCATTCAAAGGCAATGATGGGCTGTGACGCTGGGGCGAGGTGTATGCAGAAGAAGGCATCCTTGAGATCTAGGCAAGTGTAAACTTTAGTCCTCGGTGGGAGGAGGCTAAGCAAGGTATAGGGGTTTGGAACAGTGGGGTGTAAAGTCACAGTGACTAGCCTGAGATCTTGTACAGGCCTATAGTCCTGTCCTCCTTCCCTTTTGACTGGCAGGATTGGCGTATTCCAAGCCAACTGGAACTCTACTAGAATGCCTGCTTGTTTCAATCTATTGATGTAGGGCAATATGCCGGTTCAGGCTCCATCCATAGCGGGTACCGGCGCCCTCTAACCGGGATGGTACCTGGTTTGAGTTCCATTATCACTGGGGCGTGATGTTCAGCCAGCCTGGGGGGAGGCGGGGTTGTCTTCCACCCAGACCTCAGGGAACAATTGAGTTAGCTCTCTCATGCTCTTCCAGCCCATCCGGCTCTGCCTTCAGGGACTCATGCAACCTCCACTCATCTTGGGTAGGCACTGAGAGAGAGGGCAAATAAGTCATAGAGTCCGTCCAGAAGGTGGGCCTCTCCTCAGAGGAGAAAGTCGCCTGTGCTCCTACTTTGGAGAGCAAGTCTCCTCCCAACAGGGGTACTGGGCACTCAGGAATGTCACTTGGTGCCCCCCCCATCTGACATTTTCTGGGCTGGCAAAATGATTTAATCATCTCTTCTCCCGATACCCCAGTAACAGCAGTAGTCTTTTTGGACAGTGGTGCCACAGATTTTGTTACTACCGAGAGTTCTGCTCCTGTATCCACCATGAAGTCAATGTTTTGGTCCCCCACTTTTATGGTAACCATGGGCTCTCAGGGACCTGATATCTCTGAGCCCTCCCCTAGTTAATTTCCAAGTCAGCAAGCCCCAAAACTGTGGGAGCTTCCTCTTCTTTCCTTGCCTTAGGGCATTCATTCTTCCAGTGGCCAAAAGCTTGCACCGGGCACAATTGTTTGGCTGTAACGGGGACCGGGCCCCCCCTTGGGACCGGTTGAAGGACTGTCCTGTCCCTGGGGCAGATGAGGTTTTCTGGAGGGCCCGACATAGACTTTTCCAGAGCAGCAGCTAGCACTGTAAGTCTCTTGTCTGTTCTCTTTTATTCCCTCCGGCTCTCTGGCAGAGCGCGGTCTCTGCTTAATTCCAATGTCTCCCTCCCCCTCTCGTCAGTACTCACCGGGAGAGGCGGGTATAGCTTGGGCGGTTTGGTTGGAGCCGGATCCTGGAAGTGTTGGCCAGAGGCTTCTGTCACCGGGATCAGAGCCTGCCCAAACGGCGGCTCTACGAACTCCGGCAAAGCTGGCAGAGGAGCAGTGACTGTGCAGAAACTTCACCTGGCCCTGGATCGGGCATTAAGGCAGCCTCAGGTCCTGGTGAAGCACTGGGAGGCAGGCTTGTCATTATCCAGCATGGGGGAGGGGTCAGGTCATCCCCGTCCAAATCCTGTAGAATTTCCTTTTTTATCATCAGTCAATTTTTGTGCCATTAATATTTTCCCCTTTCCCTTCTGGATACAGAACCTTGTCCAAGTAGGAGGGTCTCAAGCTAACCCTAGCCATGAGTCAATAGATGGATATCGATCCAGGTGTCCTGACTCTCCTGTGACTACTATATAGATTGCTTCCACTATTTTTAAGTTCACGGTGTTCTCTGGTGGCCATCCTGCTCCCATAGGGGTCCATTCGACCTCACAGAGTGTGTGGAGGCAGTTAGGCTTCATCTTCACCCCATAGTCTCCTCCTAATCCCTTCTTTAAAATTTTCACTCCAATACAGTTGCCTTAGATTCACTTCCCCCCATCTTGTTTACCTTCTCGGACCTTCTTCTTTTCCTTTTCATTCTGTCTACGGAGTTCTCAGTACCCTATGTACTTCTGATATTTCCACTCAGTGACACTTAAATTGCCATTCTGCCTCCTTCCTAATTGGGGTGAGAAGAGCATTGCCTGCCAGATCCCAGAGGGAGAAGGGGGATCAGCGTGTCTTCGCCTGCCGGTCAGCACAGTTGAACCAGAACATCACATGGTCCGAGACTGTTTCTCCCTTAAAGTCCATTCTGCCTTGGTGGGCTTGATCAGGTGCGGATGAAAACACAGATGGGTTAAATATCTCCGGAAAAGCCAATTCATACTCACTTCTGTATCCCCCTCCTTCTAGCCTAACAATTCCGAGGGGGTCAAGAATTTCACAGCAGACGGGACACCTCCTGGGGGAGGGCAGAATACGAGCATACAAGGACCAGTTTCTTATCCTAAAAATCCCCTGGCGATCGCTTGGTAATAATTTTCCCCGAGACGGCGTGGACACACCTCCTAAATGTCCTTCACAAATTTCCTTCCTAAACCCTAGCACGCTCGTCGACCTGTGTACCAAGCAATCACCACCTGCCTATTCCAGGCTCCTGTGGGTCCCCGCTCCTTCTAGTCCCTCCCAGGGGGGTGATCAGGCCCCCTCTTCCACCCTGCTGGGTGGGTTCCTCCTCACCTGAGCGCTCAGTTTCCCTGCTGCCGTCCACTACCTGCTGACATGAAAGGTCCGGGCGTTGAAAAGCAGAATCCTTCCAGAGGGGCGAGGCGCCTTCCCCCCTCTAGGAGATTCAAGCTACAAAGCCTCGGGGTGGCCTCAAATGAGACCTGTCTCCTCAAAGCGAGTCCCGGCCCATGCACCAAATGTTGTAGCCACGCGTTCTGGGAAACAGACTCACTCAGAAGGACAATCCAGATAGTGGAGTGCAGTTTATTACACCGGCGGGCCCAAGGCAGAGTCTCCTCTTAGCCAAGGACCGAAAATAAGATATTGATTCTATAGTCACCTTGATAGGAATAGCATGAAATGAAGGAGGCAACATCTTCCCTCTTAGACAATATATCACGTTAAGTTAACCAGATGTTTTTGATAAGAGTACAAAGGTACTATATAGAATCGTGTGTTAGATATTGTACATTTGTACATGGTGGATTTCAGAGAAATGGAGGCAATTCTCATCGCATGTCGTGTGGATTTCGGCAGTTGCCTCAACTGCTGATGGGAACTGCTTGTAATTAGATCACCCTTAAGCACCAATCAGGAAGCTGCTCACCTCAGGGTTGGGTTAGTGATTGGCAGCTAGGAGGCCAGCTCCTTTTTGAACTGGGCCCCCTAACACCATGTCTGTGGTCTCATGGACACAGTGGGAGAAGTCACGCCTCTGTACCCCTGCACCCATCCTACAGGGACTGCCTAAGCAATGGCTGAGTCTATGGACAGGAAGTGTTCAGCTGGCATCTTGCTATCCACCAAGGGCTTGTCTCCTAGCAACCGTTTGGGCTCCTCCTGCAGATCCCTGACAGGTTGGTGAGTGATCCCATGTTGGGAAGGTGTTCTTCCTTTATATACATATATACATGTGTGTGTATGTGTGTGTGTGTGTGTATATAGGTTGCACTATGTCTCCATTGCTGTGCACAGTCTTTCTCTAGTTGCCGAGAGCAGGAGCTGCTCGTTGCAGTGGCTTCTGTTGCAGAGCACAGGCTCTAGGGAACACCAGCTTCAGTAGTTGTAGCACATGGACTCAGTTGTCCTGAGACATGTGGGGTTAGGGCTCGAACCCATGTCCCCTGCATTGCAAGCAGATTCTTAATCACTGGACCACCAGGGAAGCCTGGGGAAGGTTTTCTTGATGCAGGGAACATTGCTGGAACCCTTGAGTTCCCTCTGCCATTGTCCAGCTGCGTCCCGCAGCCTGTCCCTGGCCCTCCTTCCTTGTTTCCTGTGTACCGTTCCCTCTGCAGGCTCTTCCTTCCAACTTCAGGGGGCGCTTTGATCTTTCAAAGGGGCGCTTCCCAATTCTGTGAGGCTCTTCTGCCAGGCTGTCTCTCTGGAGTCCCATCCCTGTGTATCCATCTCCCTGCAGGGAGTGTGTCTCCCTGTGCTCTGTGGGACCTTCCCCCACCCCAAAGTGCTGTGGGGGCAGCAGCCATAGGCTTGGCCACCGGGCTGAGCTGGGACTGTGATCTGACCACCCTCCGACTCTCTGTGCTGGGTGGGCAGGCAGGTATCCCTGCTCAGGGGCCGTGATTTTGCCCCTTGAGGCTGGGGGTTTGGGAACTGATGCTGGTTGTAGTTTCAACTCTGTTGGAACTGAAGCGAACTTTTTCTAGAAGAAACATTTTTGGGCATTCCCTGGCAGTCCAGTGGTTAGGGGGCTTCCCAGGTGGTGCTAGTGGTAAAGAACCTGCCTAGTAGCGCAGGGGATGTAAGAGATGTGAGTTCGATCCCTGGGTCAGGAAGATCCCCTGGAGATGGGAGTGGCAACCCACTCCAGTATTCTTGCCTGGAGAGTCCCATGGACAGAGGAACCTGGAGGGCTACAGTCCATGGGGTCGCAAAGAGTCAGACATGGCTGAAGCAGCTTAGCACACACGCCAGTGTTAGGACTTTGTGCTTTCACTGTGGAGGGCCTGGGTTCAGCCTGGTCAGGTAACTACAATACCATAAGCTATGTGGCCAAAAGAGAAAAAACAAACAAACAAACATGTTTGAGGTTGTTTATGTTATGACCTACCTGAGACAAGTTGGCAATGCACAACTCTCAGGCCCTGGTAAGGATTTGTGGCTGTGGGTCACCACACAAAGACAGAGGTAGGTGAGTTTGTTCTGTGAAACCACTCTGTACCAGACAGGTGGTTACAATGAAAGCAAATCTCAAAAAACTGTCACACCTACAAATATTTACTAGCGAGCTGGTAGAGCCTGGGCGTGGAGCTTGTTCTGTAAGTTTCCTGAAGTGGGAGCTCTGCTGTTCTGTACCTTGCATGAAAGGTTTGCCTGTCAGGCCCCATGATATCCTAACCAAAGGATTGGGCAGACGCAGTCAAGACTGGGTGAGAGATGTCTCCGGAAGCCTGGACACAGGACTGTGTCTGGAACCTCGGGTTCCATTCCAATGTATGCAGCAGTGGGCTTGTGGGGGCAGGAGGACCCCAGCCAGGCAGTGATGTTGGAAGCCAGCCCACATGGCTTCATCCCACTCATTTCACCTAAGTCAAATCAGTTTATAAAACGCATCACTCCAATGATCACAACCCTGCGATGATCAGAGAGAAAGCTAACTGGAGGGCCAAGAGTTTTCCATTCTGGAATGTGGATTTCTGATTAGTCTCTCATTTTAACTAAACACTCTCAATCAAAGCCTCAGTTAAGAATGGTGAAGAGCAAAATTCACACACATTCAACCCACCTTTGCTGAAGTGTGTGCATGCATGCTCAGTCACTCAGCCATATCCAGTTCTTTCTGACCCATGGACTGTAGCCCACCAGGCTCCTCTGTCCATGGAATCTTCCAGACAAGAATACTGGAGTAGGTTGCCATTTCCTTCTCCAGAGGACCTTCCTAACCCAGGGATTGAACCTGGGTCTCCTGTGGCTCCTGCAGAAGTACTTAAAAGTAAACTATGGACATATAACAGCTGACAGCCTTTCAAAGACCTTTTTAAATGTATTTTTTTGAAGTATGGTTGAATTACAATGTTGTGTTAATTACTGCTCTGCAGCAAAAGCAACTTAGTTATACAGGTACAATCTTTGTCATATTATTTTCTATTATGGTTTATCACAGGTTGTTGAATATAGTTCCCTGTGCTTGACAGTAGGACCTCCTTGTTTATCCCAAATGCCTTTTTTGTCATCCAAATCAGAAAAAAAAAAAAAAAGTCTTGTACACTTCATTCAAACTGGTTAAATCTTGACATCAGTAGACTGTGATAAGTCATGCATGTAACAGATTAGCACAGAGAGATATCCATGGATGATCAAGTCCAATCATTGGACCTCCATATTTGGGGTTCCACGTCTGATTCAACTGTGAATAGGGTAGTACTGTACTTACTATTGAAAAAAACCTTTATGTAAGTGGATCCATGCACTTCAAAACATGCTGTTCAAGAGTCAGCTGTATTTCAGCATAAGAAGTTTTTTCCCAAAGTGAACATAGGACACCACGATGACATATGAGTGGAAGGCTACTAGGAATGCTTACTAGACATTCTTTAAAATGAGGTTATATCCTAATCAGGACTTTCTTGGCTGCAAATGACAGAAATCTGAATTCAGCCAATTTACACAAATGAGAAATGTATTAGCTTACATAGCTTCATCACTTAGTTTTGCTTCTCTCTGTGAGGTGGTCTCATTTTATCCTAGAGTAGCCAGGCTTCCTTCCAGGGGTAAAAAGCAACCATCTTGGAGCCCTAGATCCAAGGGGACAAGGGAGTCTGTCTGTCTTTCTGTCTATCTATCTAAATACAACACCCCAGAAAAGGACACTGATTTGCCTGGCCTCTCACAAAGCCATCCTGGGCCCATCACTGTGGTTGGGAGGTGGGCTAATGTGACTGACAGCCTGCTTCACCCCCATCTCCACCCACCAGATGGGAGGGAAAGGCTCTTAGCAGAAGGGAGAAATGCTGGGTGGAAAATATACATTAGCTGTCCACTGCAGAGTGTCCACTTGCCCTACCGGGATTATAAAAGTAAAGTGGATTAAAAAAAAAAAAAAGTGAAGTGGATGATACGGTTTTTAAAGGAGAGTGAGAGGGTCCCTAGACCTAATTCCATCCCACACCAGCAAGCAATTCGTTAATGCCAGCAGTGTGTCTGAGAATTCAGCTTAATTCTGACATCATCTACCTGGAGATGTCACAGGTAAAGGGCTCAGTCCCACAAGACTGCCCTTCACTAGAGATGCTGTTGCAATCCTGTATTTCTGACCCTCTTGTTATAAATAAGAGGTTCCCCTAACCCCCACTTTGGGTTCAATTAAATTTCTAGAATGACTTATGAAACTCAGGAAAACCCATGTACTCCCTAGATTACTGATTTATTGTAAAAGGATATTGGGGCTTCCCTGGTAGTCCAGTGGTTAAGACTTTATGCTCCAAATGCAGGGGGCATGGTTTCTATCTCTGGTTGGGAAACTAAAATCCCACATGCCACACAGGACAGCCAAAAATAAAATAAAAAATAAAAAGTTTATTGAAGAATACTAGTCAACAGCCAGATGAAGAGATGCATAGGGTGAAGTCCTGAATAAAAGAACCCCTGTCCTTGTGAAGCATGGGGCCAGCACAGTGGCACGTGGAAGCATTCTGGCTCCCACATGTTTAAGCTCTCCCAGAAAAAAGGGTTGGAAAACACTTTGGGTTTTTTTGTTGTTGTTGTTTTTTTAATGGCAGCATCATTATGTAGCCCTGATTGACTAAGCCCATTGGCCAATGGTGATAGAGTCAACCTTCATCCCCACTCCCCTTCCTGGAAATCAGGGAAAGTGCCAATCTGTAACTATAGGGTTGGTTCTCCTGGCAACAAGCATCCTTAGGTGCTTCCAAAAGTCACCTCATTCACATATAACACCTCGATCACGCTCAATACTTAAGAAATTCCAAGAGTTTGAGGGGCTTGTGGACACAGACAAAACATAGATGAGAAATATATTTTTGTCATCTGAATAACCAAATATCTATATATATATAATTTTTTTAATAAATCAAAATTTTGCAGAGAGAAAGACCACAGAAAACATGAGACAGTGCTTAAAAGAGGCAGGAGGGTAAATATCAGAAACAGAGGAAGCAGCAGGGCTAGGTCCTTCAGGCCCAGGAGGGGAGCCTGTCCAGCTTTCAGGGAGATATTTGAGATATTTGAGTCCAAAGAGTTTCTTGGAACTTTAAAGAGTTGTTGCAAATTCCCTTTTTGGAATTCAGAAACCCTAGCAAGTTGTAGGCAGAAGATAAATGGGAAAGATTTAATTTATGGTTAGGGGAAAGACAAAGTGAAAACCATAGGAAACTGTTTTCAGTGCATGGACCAGTCTACAGATAACACAGAGCTAAGTGAGAGCCACATCAGATGGATGAGAAACAGCAGAGAATCAGCAACAGCAAAAAGAAGCAGATGGGAGGGGTGGCGGGAAGCAGACCTGTGTCATCGGAGGACACGTGGCGAAGACATCGGGTGTGAGTTCACGTTTAATTCTTGCATCTCACCCGTTACTTGTGTCAGAGAAAGAAGACGTCCCTGGAATGTGGATCCCACAGTCTCTGAGAGGAGGCAGGTCAACAACACTCCTGTTAGATGACTTGGTTGGAGGGTTCGACATGCTTCCTGGAAACTCCCAGGTGTGCAGGGCTTCACTGTGACGAGGTAGCTATAAACCGCCCCCCACCTGCCTGTAACCAGCAGGATCAACGACTTCCTCTTCATTTTTGCTTTGCTTTCTTTCTTTCTTTTTTTTTTTACTGTGAACAATATGGAGTTTTTTGTTTTGTTTGGCTTTTTGTAAGGTTGAAGTTTACTTATAAAAGAATGCACAACTAATAAGAGTATAAAATTAGGTACAAAAGTATTTATCTAGAATGAGAAAATAAATCACAATTGACAATTTTTTTTCAAATTTTTTGAAGGTACCAAATAACACTAACATTGCAAAATTCAGAAAAATAAAATATTTGTATTAGCTTACTGCCTGACTTACCTCTCTGTTTTGTCGACATGTTTGGTTGTGTCACCTTCGCTTCTACATACGACAATTTTTTGTTAATTTTTTCTTATTGTGGTAAAACTCACATAATATAAAACATTATTGTAACCATATGTAACTGTACATTCCAGTGGCACCAAGTACATTCACATTGTTGTGCATGCGTGCTCAGTCATGTCCAACTCTTTGAGATCCCACCAGGCTCCTCTGTCCATGGGATTTCCATGTACTGGAAATTTCCAAGTACTGGAGTGGGTTGCCATTTCCTTCTCCAGGAGATCTTCCTTATCCAGGGACTGAACCCTTGTCTCTTGCATTGGCAGGCGGATTCTTTACCACTGAGCCACCAGAGAAGCCTTGTTGTGCATATGTGTTTACAAATACAAGCATAAATAGCAATCACCTGCCTTTGCTGTGTACCTGCGGGGCCAGGACTTGTCATCTCACTGGATCACTCTGGCAGCCCTCCGTAGGGGTCCTATTATTGTCGCCTACAGAGGAGGGCACTAGGGTAGAGAGCCAATTCAAACGTGGATGCCAGAGGCTGCATTCTCAGCTTCGTCCCCTAGGCTTTCTTCTGAAAAGAAATTCTAGCTGTTTTCCCCCATTACATGGTAGTCTGCTTTTTCACCTCTACACAACATTTTAAAGACATTTTATTATTTTATTTTTTGGCTGTGCCACATAGCATGCAGGATCTTAGTTCCCTAACCAGGGATGGAACGCACACCCCCTGCCGTGGAAGTCCGGAGTCTTAACCACTGGACCACCAGGGCAGTCCCCACAACTGGCACTTTCTTGAGGCAGGGGGTAAATTAGGGAGAACTTAGCAACGCACTGGGATATTTTTGTACCAAATAGAAACTGAAGCCCAAACAATTCGCTGCTGGTTATCAAAACAGAGATGAACAGTCTGAGTCACGCAGTCATTTATTTCCATTTTGGCTTCAGTGCCCATTGCTAAGTAATTTCAAAAGTGGGCCAGAGGCGTGGGAATGAATTGAATGATGTCATGATTAGGCAACAGGATTCCCACCCTGGGAGGCTGAGACCTGGATTCCAACCGTTGGGTTTACTTCTTGCCACCCCTCCCCCCACATACACACCCATCCATCCAAGTTCAGTTTAAGCGAGTTGCTCCCGGTTTTGTGGTTTTTATCTCCTAGTTGTGAGAGCAGCTTCCTGACATACTCTCGTCTTTCAGGCTGAGTTGCCAATTTTCCACTCCGGACTCCAGAATTAAGACAATCACCCTCCAAAGTGATGTTGAAGAGTTTCTCTCTCTCTCTCTCTCTCTCTCTCTCTCTTTCTTTTGGCATCAGTGTTCTTAATGGAAACCTGATTCACTTGTCACCAAAAAACAAACAAAAACAGAGTGCTGCATCAGAGGAGTTGGGACAAAACCTCCGTCCTGGGATTCTATTTCAAGTCTGATCGCCCTGTGTGCTGAGAAGATGTCAGAGAAAAGACCAGAAAGGAAGCCCCTCCCAGGGGCTGGATGGAGCTTCTCTGAGGCCCCAGGGGAACTTTCTTGAACAGAGGATGTCCTGACACAGGAGAGCCTCGAACTGTGTCAGTCTTGTGAGCTTTTCGCCCTCTCTAGGATGAAACTTCCACAGTTTAACAGTATCAGATATAACAGTATTTTGCGTTCACACTATCATCTCGTTTATGTCAGAGATGGGCTCTGTCACTAACTAGCTGCTGGTCAAAGTGAACTTAGGAAGATGATAGGAATCGCTACTTAACAGGTTTGCGGGGAGGATTAATAAGAGAAGGGGCGTGGCTCAGAGGTCCCGCCCACAGGAAGCAGTAGAGGAGGTTGTTCTTGGTGGGGAAGTTGGTCCCACTTAACCTGCGTCAGAAATCTGTTCATTTCAGTGCAGTTCAGTCGCTCAGTCGGGTCCGACTCTTTGCAACCCCATGAATCACAACACACCAGGTCTCCCTGTCCATCACCAACTCCCGGAGTTTACTCAAAGCCATGTCCATCGAGTCGGTGATGCCATCCAACCATCTCATCCTCTGTCGTCCCCTTCACCTCCTGCCCTCAATCCCTGTTACTACCAGTTTACTCGCCCCGTGAATAGAGGAAGTGATTTGATCTTTCAGTGCCTGCATTCCCTCATCCAAAATGGAGTGGAAATGATAATAGTAGTGTCTCTTCATAGGGCTGTTGTAGGTATACAATGAGTTAATACGTGTGAAGCATCTGGAATCACCCTGAGCACATAATATGTCCTATAAAGTGTTTTTTACCTTTCTTTTAGTAAGTGTCCAATAGATGGTTTGTAAGGATGTATTATTGAGCTATCAGCAGCAGCACCAAGGATGTTTTATTAGGGCATATCAATCCCTTTTTATTTAATTCTGCATGTTGTCTTTAACCCTACAGGTTAGCATTTTAGCCTACAGATGGCCTCAGATGTAGGCTGATGGCCTACAGATGGCCAAAGAAAGACCATCTTTGCTGGTACATAGAATCAGTATATGGCTACTGGGTCTGAGTTCAGGGGGGAAAAAGATAAATAATATTTGGTGGTGGTTTACTCATTAAGTCATGTCCAACTCTTGCAACTGTAGCCCACCAGGCTCACCTGTTCATGGGATCTAGCAGGCAATACTGGAGTAGGTTGCCATTTCCTTCTCAAGACAGGAGGTAGAAAAAAAGACATGAACTTTTAGAGTCAGATCAGTCTTCAGATCCTGTCCTTGTTCTTTTCCTGCTTTGCGATTTGGAGCCAATGATTTCTCAGCATTTATTCTCATCTACAGTACATTACAGTACACGATTTAGTGACTGAACCACAACAATAGTACCTTCAGGGTTATTGTGAGGCTTGATTGAGTCTATACACATGAAGTATCTGGCATATAGTAGTTGCTCAGTAAAATACTCCTGCCTTGGAAAGGACCTCAGACTGAAGATCTATCTTCCCCGCTCAGCGATGCCTAACCTCACTTTTAACAGGAGGCAGGGGCTTTCACTCCACATGAGAACATTAAAGAGGCAGACACCCCTTGCTGACAAGAATTCCCACTAAAGTGTGAACATCCGATATAAGATCCATTCCTGATATCAGAGTTGACTGTAGCAGGAACAAAAGGACACTGATCTCAGAAAAGGGAGTCAGGATCAAGTTTACGTCATGACTCAGTGCTTTCCTGGTCACTGTTACTTGCTCTAAAAAACTGTGATTTTTAGTATCTACTGCTTGTGGAGTTGGCAAACTTTAAATCATCTATCTATTCTTTTTAAGTGTATGTCCCATGCAATATTTATAGCATACTAAAAATTTTTTGTGGTTTTTTTTTTTTAGTTTGAAATTTCAGTTTAACAGGGTATCTTGTATTTTACCTGGCAACCCTAGTTCCTTGACCTGAAAGCTTTCCACTGGGATATCACCCAGATAGAAGGGCTAAAGATACCATCATGAAGCATCCTGATGTCGGAGAAATAGTCCCAGAGCCTTCCTAACCGGCAAGCTTAAAGTGAACTTTGAGCTACACTACGCTCAGGAACATGTGGGCTGGGCCTGGCAACAGCCTGTGCCCAGTCTCCAGACCTGCTGACCAAGGGAGTGGTTACCAGAGGGAGTGAAGGGACGAAGAGAAGGAGGGGGCAAGATGGGTCCTCACACTGTGCTTTTTAAAATTTTTACTAGAGTATAGTTGATATATAGTTACAGTATCATGGTAGTTTCTGTGCTGTGCTGGGCTTAGTCACTAAGTCCTGTCTGACTCTTTAAGACCCCACGGACTGTAGTCCACCAGGCTCTTCTGTCCATGGGATTCTCCAGACGAGAATGCTGGAGTGGGTTGCCATGCCCTCCTCCAGGGGATCTGCTCAACCCAGGGATCGAACCCAGGTCTCCCACATTGTAGGCAGATTCTTTACCAGCTGAGCTACCAGGGAAGCCCATGTTAGTTTCTGATGTTCAGCAAAGTGAATCAATTATATATATACATGTATCTACTCTTTTTTAGATTCTTTTCCCATAGAGATCATTACACAATACTTTAATAGAGTTCCCTGTGTTATATACAGTTGGTCCTTATTAGTTATATATTAAGCTCTCATGGTAGTTTTCTATTGCTACAAATTATGACAAACAATACCCACTTATTATCACAATTTCTTTAAGTCACCTCTCCTGGTAGGCTTTACCAGATGCTCTGCTTAGGGTCTCAAGAGACTGAAATCAAAGGGTCAGCCAGCCGGGGCTCTTATCTGGAGGCCCTGGGGGAGAATTTGCTTCCAGACTCAATTCAGGTCGTTGACAGAACTTAGTTCCTTCTCTTGCATTTTAGGACAGACATCCTGTGTCTTGTTCAACTGTCAGCCAGTGGCCATTCCCACTTTCTGGAGGTCCCTCCCTGCCCGCCCCCCCCCCCCCCGCCCCTCCCGCCACCCTGCCTCACCAGCTCACCACCCTCTCCAAATTCAAAGCCAGCACCAGTGCATCAAAGCCTCATCAAGCTTCGAACCAGTCCAACTTTTGCTGCATTTTTCTGAGTTTCTGCTTTCCTCTCATGCTAAAACTCATGGAATTACATTGGGCCCATCCAGATAATTCAGGATAGTCTCCTTATTTTAAGGTCGACTGATTAATAATATTAATTACATCTGCAAAGTCCCTTTTGCTGTATAATGTAGTACACAGGCATAACCCTGGGGACAAAGGTAATGGGGCCAGAATTCTGCCTACACCAACAGACTTTGAAAGTCGACGGCTCATTCTGGTTTGGGTTGGACGACCTCCAAAAGCTGAAGCAACTTCCTTGACGTCAGGGGCGACAAGTGCTCACTTACCCACTTCTGGTCCAGTGCAAGATAATCAAGGTAGAGCCGAAAGAATTCTGTTATGATCCCAGCGCTGCACCTACCAGACCAAGTGAACTTAGACAAGGTGGCTGACACCCTCATCTCCTGCAGCTTTATCTGTCTGATGTAACAAACTGGAGGAAGAGTCTAGCTCCTGGCCAAGCACCCACATGTGGTTTTTAGGCCTGACCCTAGGCTCTACCTGCCAGGCCTCATGCATTGCCGCCTCCAAGGGAGTTGCAGTCAAGGACTTGGGTGCCCCGGCCAGTCTTGCACTTCCATTTGTCTGCATTCCCACCCCTGTCTAAAGGCATCTTTATTGAGGAGCTTCAGCAGATGTCTTCTTCAGGAGACAGCTAAGCCCTCTTAATGGAGGAATCTTGAACACAGTTACTCTGTGCTGACTTAGTATTCAGAACTCTTCCACACCTCCTCCCCTCTGTCTGCCTGCCCTCATCCCAGCCCTGGGTCCATAAAGCTGCAGGCACCTTTTGCTCAGGGCTCCCCCAGTAGAGAGGAAGAGCTGCCACTCCTGACCCTCGCTTGGTCCTAGTCACGGGAAAACGGGATAGCAGCACTTCCCTGGTGGTTCAGTGGTTAAGAATCCACCTTCCAGTGCAAGGGTACAGGTTCCATCCTGGGTCCAGTTCCACATGACGAGGGCAGCTAAGCCCCTGCGCGACGTTTACTGAGCCAGCGCTCTGCAACAAGAGAAGCCACAGCAATGAGAAGCCCGTGCACCCCAATAAAGAGTAGACCCCGGCTCGCTGCAACTAGAAAAAGCCTGCACATAGCAACGAAGACCCAGTGAAGCCAAAAACAAAGAAACAGATAAACATTTTTTAAAGAAAAGAAAATGGAACAGGAGGCACCAGCTTGCGCCCCAGCTCAGCCTCTTGCTTCTACGACAGCAGTAAATGGTCGGAGGCTTCACTCTGATGGTCACTGTCATTGTCTCAGTGGACTGTACCAATACCTCAAAGTCCAGCTCTCCAGCCCAGCAGAGCTCTTGATGACGCTGGTCAGCCCAATGGCCCTAGAAGCAATGTGAGCTTCCTGGCTCACTCATTCACTTATTCAGTAACATGTATTTGGGGCTGTAATGGGTGGGGCCCTGGCGGGGTACCAGGTGTGCCGAGATGAGTGAGATCCATTCCTTCACTGGCAGGAAGATTACACTGCCCTTGAGGCGTGTGACCCATGGATGATGACACCGTGTAGTTGATTCTCCCATCAAGTATTTTATTGAAAGCCTCACTTCTCCCTTGAGATCGCACATAAGCCTCAGAATGACTCTTTTCAAAAAGCATTTATTTATTTGTTTTTGGCTGCGCTGGGTCTTCATCGCTGCTCGGGGGCTTTTCCCTAGCTGCGGCAAGTGGGGGCTCCTCTCTAGTTGCAGTGCGCCAGTTTCTCGTCGCCGTGGTTTCTCTTGTTGCAGAGCATGGGCTCTGGGCGCGCAGGCTTCAGTAGTTGTGGTTCCCAGGCTCTAGAGTTGTGACTCACCAGCTTAGTGGCTCCTCGGCATGTGGGATCTTCCCCGACCAGGGATCCAACCCATGTCTCCTGCACTGGTAGATGGATTCTTAACCACTGGAACACCAGAGAAGTCCAGAATAACTCTTTGAGATCAGTTTTATCATTATCTTTACCAATAAGTAAACCAAGGCTCAGAGAATGAAATATTTTGTTTGGGGCCCCGCAATCAGTCAGTGAGAGATCGGGATTCAAGCTCAGGACCTCATTTAACCTGAGTACCCTCTTTCCTTCATCCCAGCTGGATGTAAGTTCTATAGGACACAGAAAGGGGGCTGATTCTTCGTGGGGTTAAAGAAGGAGAGGAATGCTGTAATTCCTCCATACTTTGGAAAAAGAAACTGCTGTGTGTGATGGTTGCTGCTGTGTGTGATGGTATCATCACAATTTAAACTCAGTATCAATACTTTTTTAAAAATTGAAGTATAGTTGATTTATGATGTTGTGCTAGTTTCAGGTGTAGAGTTACACATATACATATATTCTTTTTAGATCCTTCTCCATTATAGGTTATTACAAGATATTGAATATACTTCCCTGTGCTATAAAGTGTTTATGTATTTTATATATAGTAGTGTGTATCTCTAAATCCTGATTTATCCCTCCCCCACAGCCATCCTCTTTGGTAACCAAAATTTTGTTTTCTATGTCTGTGAGTCTATTTTTCTTTTATAAATAAGTTCATTTGTAATTTTTTTTATATTCTGAATATAAGATATCATATATTTGACTTTCTCTACCTTATTTCTAGGTGAGTGATCATACCATCATGATTATCTGGATTGTGAAGATCTTTTTTGTATAGTTCTTCTTTGTATCCTTGACACCTCTTCCTAATATTTTCTGCTTCTGTTAGGTCCATACCATTTCTGTCCTTTATTGTACCCATCTTTGGATGAAATACAAAGATACCTTCCCTTGGTATCTCTAATTTTCTTGAAGAGATCTCTAGTCTTTCCCATTTTATTGTTTTCCTCTATTTCTTTGCATTGATCACTGAGGAAGGCTTTCTTATCTGTCCTCGCTATTTTTTGAAACTCTGCATTCAAATGGGCATATCTTTCCTTTTCTCCTTTGCTTTTCACTTCCCTTCTTTTCACAGCTATTTGTAAGGCCTCCTCAGACAGCCATTTTGCTTTTTTTAAATTTCTTTTTCTTGAGGGTGGTCTTGATCTCTTTCTCCTATACAATGTCATGAACCTCCGTCCATAGTTCTTCATGCACTCTGTCTATCAGATCTAATCCCTTGAATCTATTTGTCACTTTCACTGTATAATCATAAGGGGTTTGATTTAGGTTGTACCTGAATGGTCTAGTGGTTTTCCCTGCTTTCTTCAATTTAAGTCTGAATTTGGCAATAAGGAGTTCAAGATCTGAGCCACAGTCAGCTCCCAGTCTTGTTTTTGCTGACTGTATAGAGCTTCTCCATCTTTGGCTGCAAAGAATGTAATCAATCTGATTTCGGTATTGACCATCCGGTGATGTTCATGTGTAGAGTCTTCTCTTGTGTTGTTTGAAGGGGATGTTTGCTATGACCAATGCATTCTCTTGGCAAAACTCTATCAGCCTTTGCCCTGCTTCATTCTGTACTCCAAGGCCAAATTTGCCTGTTACTTTAGGTGTTTCTTGACTTCCTCCTTTTGCCTTCCAGTACCCTATGATGTCAAGGCTGTATATTGTCACCCTGCTTATTTAACTTCTATGCAGAGTACATCATGAGAAACACTGGGCTGGATGAAGCACAAGCTGGAATCAAGATTGTCAGGAGAAATATCAATAACCTCAGATATGCAGATGACACCACCCTTATGGCAGAAGTGAAGAGGAACTAAAAAACCTCTTGATGAAAGTGAAAGAGGAGAGTGAAAAAGTTGACTTAAAACTCAACATTCAGAAAACTAAGGTCATGGCATCTGGTCCCATCACTTCATGGGAAATAGATGGGGAAACAGTGGAAACAGTGGCAGACTTTATTTTTGGGGGCTCCAAAATCACTGTGGATGGTGATTGCAGCCATAAAATTAAAAGATGTTTACTCCTTAGAAGGAAAGTTATGACCAACCTAGATAGCGTATTAATAAGCAGAGACATTACTTTGCCAACAAAGGTCCGTCTAGTCAAGGCTATGATTTTTCCAGTGGTCATGTATGGACGTGAGAGTTGGACTATAAAGAAAGCTGAGTGCCAAAAAATTGATGCTTTTGAACTGTGATGTTGAAGAAGACTCTCGAGAATCCCTTGGACTGCAAGGAGATCCAACCAGTCCATCCTAAAGGAGATCAGTCCTGGGTGTTCATTGGAAGGACTGATGCTAAAGCTGAAACTCCAATACTTTGACCATCTCATGCGAAGAATTGACTCATTGGAAAAGACCCTGAGGCTGGGAGGGATTGGGGGCAGGAGGAGAAGGGGATGACAGAGGATGAGATGGCTGGATGGCATCATCGACTCGATGGGCATGAGTTTGAGTAAACTCTGGGAGTTGGTGATGGACAGGGAGGCCGGGCATGCTGCAACTCATGGGGTCGCAAAGAGTCAGACACGACTGAGCTACTGAACTGAACTGAACTGACCCTATGATGAGAAGGACATCTTTTCTGGGTGTTAGTTCTAGAGGGTCTTATAGGTCTTCGTAGAACCATTCAACTGCTCGGGGCATAGACTTGGATTACTGTGATATTGAATGGTTTGTCCTGGAAATGAACACAGATAATCACAATGGTATGATTACTTACCCAGAGCCATCCTGGAATGCGAAGTCAAGTGGGCCTTAGGAAGCATCACTACGAACAAAGCTAGTGGAGGTGATGGAATTCCAGGTGAGTTATTTCAAATCCTAAACGATGATGCTGTGAAAGTGCTGCACTCAATATGCCAGCAAATTTGGAAAACTCAGTTTTCCAAAGGTCAGTTTTCATTCCAATCCCAAAGAAAGGCAACGCCAAGGAATGTTCAAACTATCACACAATTGCACTCATCTCACATGCTAGTACAGTAATGCTCAAAATTCTCCAAACCAGGCTTCAACAGTATGTGAACCGTGAACTTCCAGATGTTCAAGCTGGATTTAGAAAAGGCAGAGGAACCAGAGATCAAATTGCCAACATCCACTGGATCATCGAAAAAGCAAGAGAGTTCCAGAAAAACATCTATTTCTGCTTTATTGACTATGCCAAAGCCTTTGACTGTGTGGATCACAATAAACTGTGGAAAATTCTGAAAGAGATGGGAATACCAGACCACCTGACCTGCCTCTTGAGAAATCTGTATGCAGGTCAGGAAGCAAGAGTTAGAACTGGACATGGAACAACAGACTGGTTCCAAATAGGAAAAGGAGTACGTCAAGGCTGTATATTGTCACCCTATTTATTTAACTTCTATGCAGAGTACATCATGAGAAACGCTGGGCTGGATGAAGCACAAACTGGAATCAAGATTGCCGGGAGAAATATCAATAACCTTCGATACGCAGATGACACCACCCTTATGGCAGAAAGTGAACAAGAACTAAACAGCCTGTTGATGAAAGTGAAAGGGGAAAGTGAAAAAATTGGCTTAAAACTCAACATTCAGAAAAATAAGATCATGGCACCTGGTCCCATCATTTCATGGCAAATAGATGGGAAAACAATGGAAACAGTGGCAGACTTTATTTTTGGGGGCTCCAGAATCACTGCAGATGGTGACTGCAGCCATGAAATTAAAAGACGCTTGCTTCTTGGAAGAAAAGTTATGACCAAACTAGACAGCATATTAAAAAGCAGAGACATTACTTTATCAAAAAAGGTCCATCTAGTCAAAGCTATGGTTTTTCCAGTAGTCATGTATGGATGTGAGAGTTGGACTATAAAGAAAGCTGAGCGCCGAAAAATTGATGCTTTTGAACTGTGGTGTTGGAGAAGGCTCTTGAGAGTCCCTTGGACTGCAAGGAGATTCAACCAGTCCATCCTAAAGGAAATCAGTCCTGAATATTCATTGGGAGGACTGATGCTGAAGCTGAAACTGTAATACTTTGGCCACCTGATGTGAATAACTGACTGATTTGAAAAGATCTGATGCTGGGAAATATTGAAGGCAGGAGGAGAAGAGGGCGACAGAGGATTAGATGGTTGGATGGCCTCACAGACACAATGGACATAGTTTGAGTAAAGTCCGGGAGTTGGCAATGGACTGGGAGGCCTGGCATGCTGCAGTCCGTGGGGTCACAAAAAGTCGGACTTGACTGCGTGACTGAACTGAACGGAACTGAACCTTACTTCACTTAGTGTGATAACCCTTAGGTCCATCCTTGTTGCTCAAATGGCATTAATTCACCCTTCTATTTATTGCTGAGGATTATTCCATTGTATATTTGTACCACATCTTCTTTATTCGTTCCTCTCATTCCTCTGTTAATGTATACTCTCATCTCTTGGCTGTGTAAATAGTATTGCTATGAACATTGGCGTGCATGTATCATTTTTTATTAGAATTTTTGTCTTTTCCAGATATATGCCAAGTACTGGGACTGCAGGGTCATATAGGAGCTCTATTTTTAGTTTTTTAAAGGAACCTCCCATGATGTTCTCCAGGGCTTCTCTCATGGCTCAGTGGTAAAGAATCTTCCTGCAATGCAGTAGATTGGGGGTTTGATCCCTGGGTTGGGAAGATCCCGTGGAGGAAATCCCTGGAAGGAAATGGCAACCCACTCCAGTATGCTTGCCGGGAAAATTTCATGGACAGAGGAGCCTGGCAGGCTATAGTCCATAGGGTAGCAAAGAGTCAGTTGTGACTGAGTGACTGAACGTGAACTGTTCTCCACAATGACTACACCAGTTCCCATTCCTACCAACACTGTGGGAGGATTCATTTTTCTTCATACCCTCTCTAGCATGTGTTATCTGTGGAATTTTGATGATGGCCATTCTGACCAATGTGAGCACCTCATTGTAGTTTTATTTGCATTTCTCCACTAATTAGTGAAGTTACTCTTAGTAGTTTTAATAAATAAGATGAAATAAAAGGTCCAAGTCATCTCTAAACCATCATGTAAAGACCCACCTCCTCTCTGCAATGGGAAGCCCCCTGTGGTCTCTGTCACCATCCTCACCCTCAGTTACTTCTCTGGAGCCTGTGCCAATGGCACCAGTACTCAAAACAGTGGTGCTGGAATTCCCTGGTGGCCCAGTGGTTAAGACTCTGCACTTCCAATGCAGGGGGTGTGGGTTTGATCCCTGGGCAGGCGTGCTGCAGTCCATGAGATCGTAAAGAGTCGGAGACAACTTAGTGATTGAACAACAACAGGGAACTAAGATCCTGCATGCCCCATAGTGACCCCACCCCCCAAAAAGACAGTGCTGCAAATGGCCTTCTCCAGGAGGGATTCTGCAAAGTCTGTCTGTACATAAAATCCCATTAAACACAATGACTTTCAAAAACACTGCCCCTTCAGTGAGGTCCTTTAAGGATCTCTGCTCATAAGTCTCTTTAAGAGTCTCCTCTCTGCACATAAAGGAATCCATTTATTCCATCTCACCCGTTTGAAGGGAAATCGAAATGTGGGTGTTTGCAGAATTCAGGGTGACAATACAGGGCGCAGCCCTCAGAATCAGGAGGAGGGCGGAAGCCAGCATGATGTAATCGTCTCCTCCCTAGAACATTTCCTCTCAGTTTCCAGTGAGGGTGAAGTTGTTGGCAAAAATTTCAGATAAGTGCTCTCCTTAGTATCCACTCACTGGTGCTAAAGAACGTGTTCGGGCAGAGATGGACGCCATGGGCCCAGCCCTGGCATGTGCCCTCAAAGGTGGCATCTTAGTCTCCTTTGTTTACCCCACCCAACTTCCCAGCCTCCTTCCTTTCCAGACTGAAAAAGGCACAGTCCACACGGACTCCGGAGCCCTGCCCCATGGCTTTGCATCCGCCCTCGGAAGCAGTCTGCAGCCACAGAGCAAATGCAGTGTTCTTTTTATTTTTATTTTTACTGGACTATATTTGATTTATAATGTTGTGTTAGTTGCAGGTATACAACAAAGTGAATCAGCCATGTATGTACATATGCCCACTTTTTTTAGACTCTTTTCCCATATAAGTTATCACAGAATGTTGAGTAGAGCTCCCTGTGCTATACAGTAGGTCCTTATTAGTTATCTATTTTATATATAGTAATGCATGTGTACCTGCTCAGTCACATCAAACTCCAAGCAACCCTATGGACTGTAGCCTGCCAAGCTCCTCTGTCCATGGGATTTCCCAGGCAAGAATACTGGCGCAGTTGCCATTTCCTTCTCCAGGGTCTTCTTCCCTATCCAGAGATTGAACTCAAGTCTCCTGCAATGCAGGAGGATTCTTCACTGCTGAGTGACCAGAGAAGCCCTGTAGTAGTGAGCATATGTTAATTCCAACCTCCAAATCTAAACCATAAGTTTGTTTTCTACTTTTGTGGCTTGATTTCTGTTTTGTAGGTAAGTAAGTTCATTTGTACTGTCCCCCCCCCCCCTTTTTTTTTTTTTTAAAAAAAAAAAGCAATTCCAATGTTCTTGTCTCAGGTCAGCTCAGATGGACCTAAATCAGCTGTCCCCAAAGACTGCTTATGATATGCTTTTTCCCCTTAGATCTCTGTTCCTCCTGGACTGTAGAGCTTCAAAGTACAAACCAAAAAGGCAGAATTTAATTCTGCCAGGTCTGATGGTAGTCACACCATAACTTCACTCAACATCTACCTTCCTAGTTATCAGATCAGACTAGTACATGCATTTTTAAAAATAATTTTATTTATTATTTATTTTTGGTCATGCTGGGTCCTTGTTACTGTGAGTGGGCTTTCTCTAGTTACAACACTCAGGCCTTCTCATTGCAGTGCCTTCTCTTGTTGCAGAGCCTGTGGGATCCTCCCAGATCAAAGGTCGAACCCGTGTCCCCCGCGTTGGCAGGCAGATTCTTAATCCCTGGGCCACCAGGGAAGCCTACACATGCATTTGTTATCTGGAACTTTATACAGTACTTTAAGTTTACTGCAGAAGGATCTGTTGCAGAGTGTGGTGGTGCTCTTGTTTGCTATTGAGCAGAAATAGCAATCATTGGAAACCCCATTCATTTGCATTCCTTCTCTTAATAAGTATCTATTGAGCACCCACTGCATGCAGGGCCCTCTGCTGGACACCCATGGGGCACAGAGATACAACCTCCGTCCTTCCAGAACTTAGCATTTCCTACTGAGAGCAAGCAAAGCAGAGTCCAGGAAGGAACCTGGGGTCCTGAGTGGTGTGTCCTGTTGGTTCCGCAGAACTTAACACTGAATCACCAAACAAGGCTGATGCTGACGCATCCTAGAGGCCAGGCCCTGGAAAGCCCCAGGGCTTTAGAGCTCACAGAGCTCAGTCCTCTGGTGTCTGCCAAAGGCCAACATAGTACATTTCAGGCTTATAAGCTCTTTGGGCCTTTGGGCCCTGATACAGTCATCTCAAATTCATGAGATGCAAAGGAGAAACAGCTGGTTCTCCAGTCTCATCAGGCTGGCCTGAGCATTTGGGAAGAGATGGGAGGAGTCACGCCTCAGTGGGGCTGAGAAAGTGATGATTCACCCTGAGCCATTAGGTAGGGCAGGAAACAGATGATTCCAGGCGGGGCCTGCCTCCCCTGGTGCACAGGTTGCCTTAGGAACTTGGCAGGAGTTTAACTGCAGCTCTCTCTCCTTCTTTCTTGGGTTCTTCCTGGGAATTTGGGGAATGAGAGTTGAGCAATAGGATGAGCTAAGCTAGATAAACAGGAAGAAACTGTGGGCTCAGCCATCCCCTATGTAAGTGACAGCAAATCGGAACTGTGGAGCCTCTCAGGGAGGTAAGAGGAGAGGAGAGGCAGAACATGAGAGGAGGGACACAGGACACACAAGCAGTCCTTTCCACCCCATTGGCTTTGGAGCTCAGAGCACCTGGTGAGAGCCCTGAAGTTGTTTTCCAGGAACCGCTGGCAGCCGGGAGAGACCCTCTTGTGTGAGCTCTGCCGGGTGGAACCTCGGCTTGGCCATGGTGACCTTAGCTGACTTCCAGTCTCTGCATCTCAAACATCCTCATTTGTAAAATAAGGTTAATAATATAAACCAGGATTTCCCTGGTTGCTCAAGTGGTAAAAAATCTACCTGCCAATGCAGGAGACACAGTTTTGATCCCTGATCCAGGAAGATCCCACATGCCGAGGAGCAACTAAGCCCGTGCGCCACAGCTACTGAGGTTGCGCACCTAGAGTCTGTGCTCTGCAACAAGAGAAGCCTGCACTCCAAAACTGGAGAAAAACCTACACAGCAACAAAGACCCAGCACAGCCAAAAATAAAGAAATTTTTAAAAATGGAAAGTTGAAAAAAAAAAAAGAAAAAAAAATGGAAAGTTGAGTGAACATAAATAGGTGAAAAGATCTTTCTCTGACTATATTGAAAAATAATAATTTAAGAGCTTGTTATGTTTGATGAAGAGGAAGTTTTCTCAGCTTAAAAATTACATCCATGTCTTTAGCTTTCTTCCATGGTGTTCCAAACAATCTTTGATTTCTGCCAGCACTTTCTTGGATGTAGTTCACTTGTCAAACATCCTGGGTAAATAGTGATGAGCCTTTCACCCATATCGGTGACAAAAACTGACTCTCATCCAGAGCATGGAGCTGGATTCTGGACAGGGGCTTTAAAATTGACATGAAGAGAAAGTCAGTCCTCTCTTTCAACACACTTTGGTGAGAAATGGGTCAATGCTCTTACCTGCCTTTTTAAAAACTTTTTATCGGAATACAGTTGATTTACAGTGTTGTGTTAGTTTCACATGTACAGCAGAGTAAATCAGGTATACATATACATATATCCATCCTTTTTCAGATTCTGTTCCTATGCAGGTTGTTACAGAATATTGAGTAGATTTCTCTTCCCTGACTTTGATGTTATATGTAACAGATCAATTTCAATGTTACTGTAGTGACTTTAGAAAGGACATGGCGTGTTTGTTGACACTTTGCATTTTTAACGTGTGAATATTTGGAACTATCAGCAACACTATACATAGGTAAAGAGCTTTTGTATTAACTCTAGTTTTATGTTTTATATATATAACTACAGTTATGAGAAATCCCTACTTCAAAAAAGAATATCAACTTGAATTTATTAAACATTATGTTTTTAATGCTTCCCTTTTATGTGAGTAGGAAGTACTTTCTATATTTGCATTGCTTTTATTCATCATATTATAGGAATGAGATATATTGAGAGCCTACCAAATATATACCCTTACACTATGCTACTAAGATATGTGTGTTGAAATGAACATGTATTGAATAAGAAAGATTCCAATGAATGCATGTAGTCCTAACCACTGGGCCGCCAGGGAATTCCACCCACCCCCCAACACACTCTTTTTTGAGAATGATTCAGTTCTTATCCAAGGACAAAACTGAGTTTCCTGCTATAGTGAGTAGTGAAAGTGGATCTTTACAATCAACTTTCACATAGAAATTAAAGTGGGATTAAACATTAAATGCTTTGACAATGGACTATAAAATACAGGAGTCTTGGACATCTTATTTATTATAACACAGCAGTTACTAGATTATCTCTCAGATGAGGAAGGGTTCTAGTGGGCCAAGGAATAAAGGTGTATTTGGCAACCCACTCTAGTATTCTTGCCTGGGAAATCCCATGGACAGAGGAGCCTGGCGGGCTACAGTTCATGAGGTGGCAAGAGTCAGAGATGACTTAGAAACTAAACCACCACCACCACCACCCCCATTTAATTTCCCTTTCTATCTATCTCTGTACTTTAGCTATTAGAAAAGGTTTCTTTATTTCTTTGTGTATCCCCTGTTTTCTTCCACTGGAAAAATATCTCCCTTTAATGGTCATCAGAGGTACCCATGCAGGATGTGATGGATACATATAAACAAGACACACAGGGTTCCTTCCCACAGGCAACTTAGACTGTAGCTCGGGAGACAATCCCACATGGACAAAGCGATGAGCAGAATAAACGAAAGTGATTGAAAGCCATTCACCAGTCACCAAAAAAAAAGCTAGTGCTTGACTTCAAGGAGGAAAGGGGAATAAAAAAAAATCTCAGGATTCATTGCAGGAAGAGGGAGTCCTTCTGGGACCCGAGTGTGGGCTCTTGTCTAATACTCGGAGATGAATTTTACAAGGAGACACACATGCTAACAAAGCAAAAGACTTTATTGGGAAGCGGTGTCTGGGGCAGAGAGCAATACAGTAAAAGAACCCAGGAGGACTGCTCTGCCCCATGGCTTGAAGTCTCAGGGTTTATGGTCACAGGGTTAGTTTCCGGGTTGTCTCTTGGCCAATCAGCTTGCTTGGCCTGTATCTGGTGACTCAGGGTCCTTCCTGGTAGTAACTGTCTCTCAGCCAAGATGGATTCCAGCGGGAGGGTTTCTGGGAGGTTAGGGCAGGACGCATCATCTTCTCCCCTGTCCTTTTGCCTCCTCCCAAATTCTCCCAGTTAGTTTTCGGTGGCAGCACTACATTCTTTATCAGGACTTCCTGATGTGAGACAACTCTTGCAAAGGGTTATCATCATGCCTGGCCACGGCGGGCAGTTTCGGTCAACAGTTGCCTCACAGATTCATGATGTAAGACTAAAGGCTGGAAAATAACTGGAAAACCAGGCCAACATATTGAGCGTCCTGGAAGAATTTATTTGGCAATAATAGCTCATTTAGGCAAAAGCAGTCTTGTACACAGGCCACAAATGTGAGTGCTCCTGAAATAAAGCCCTTGACAAAACTCGTTTTTATACATATACTGGGTATGGACAGGCTAATTCTGGCTCTTCAGTGGTACCAGGACCTACACATGACAACCTGGATATGTTCTGGATAGAAGAGACAGAGGAGTGTATATAGGGATCACAAACTCAGGAGTAACACAAGCATCTGAGATCCGGTGCTTGGATCTGAATCAGGCAGAGCTGGGTCATCAGGATCTCATCCAAGCTCTTCTGTGTCCTTTTGAAGCTGCAAGTTCCTTTCATTTCATTAATTGCCTTTCAGAAAAAGCAGTGGGTAATGTTCAGTCAGGTCCAAGTAAGGATATTTCGACCATCAGCCTTGAGGGATAAGTTGGATTAAACCTATGGTGGTTTTACATAGTACTTTTTTTGGAGTTGTATCTTGGCATTGTGAGTTGCATTCTTGATAAAGCCTATTCTCAAAAGCATGTTGTGGAGGTTGAGAAGAAGGCAAGAAATAAAAGCCAAGAAACAGTTAAGTTCTTAGGAAATGCCACCGGAACTGAAGAATAAGAAACAAGAGTATGGCCTTGAGGACTTCCCTGAGGATCCAGTGGTTAGCATTTCACCTTCTTATTCAGGGGGTGCAGTTCCTTCCCTGGTCGGGGAGCTAAGATCCCACATGCCAAAAACCAAAACATAAAACACAAACAATATTGTAACAAATTCAATAAAGACTTTAAAAATGGTCCACATCCAAAAAAAAAAAAAAAGTGTGGCCTTGACAGTTAATTAGTTGAATAAACTAATGACAGATAATTAGAGAATAAACAAGACAAAAATACTATGTACACTGAAGAATTTTTTTTTAAATTCATGGCTATATGTTAATGAGATCAAATAGAAAATGACTCATGGTGAGATCTACAATAGCAGAGATAAGAAGATACAAAAACATGTTCTTCAATTCTTCAAATTTGAGAACTAAGGGGAGATTGTGTCTGCATGGCCACACAAACAGATTTGAAAGGTTAAAAATTCACACAAACAATTACTTTCTTCACTTATGCAAAGGCCCAGATTGCTGCCTTTCCCACTAAATTGGTGAATAGGCCTTTGTCTCAAGGATTCTTGAGATTCAGCCTTTGTTGAGAATCCCTGGGGGATGGGGAGGAGCAAGTAGGGGCAAGAGAGGAAGTATAATGCAGTTTAGAATACAAGATAATTTTTTTTTAATGGAACAGTTTTGTTTTGTTTTTTCTCCTCTTCTTTAAGGTTTCTAATCAGTTGACTTTGTTCTTTCCATACATTTTTTAAAAATTTATGTTGGAGTACAGTTGATGTACAATGTTGTGTTAGTTTCAGATGTACAACAGAGTGATTCAGTTATACACATACATGTATCCTTTTTCAGATTCTTTTCCTATGTAGGTTATTATAGAGTATTGAGTAGAATTCTCTGCATCATACAATAGGTCCTTGTTGATTATTTATTTTATGTATAATCAATTTTTTGGGGGGGCCACGCCACACCACTTTTGGAATCTTAGTTACTGGACCAGGGATAGAACTTGAGCCCTTGGCAGTGAAATCGAGAAGTCCTCATTACTGGACCACCAGAAAATTCCCAAAAAGACAAGATAATTCTTAATGCAACTAAGTACTTTTTGTTAGAGTCCCAGGATACGTCCCAAATTATGGGGCCCTACCAAAGCACACTTTTCAGAAAGCACTCCTGGCTGTGTGTGACCCCTAAGCTGAGAGCTCTCTGTGCACTGCCCACCCTTCCTGTATTGGGGCTACTTGTCACTCTGCAGTCCAGGGTCCAAGGCCTTGAGTGATCATCGTGATTCTCTAGCCAGCTAAACATACCTGAAATGTGATTAAAGAGAATAAAAGAAATAAAAAGACATCAGGATTAGGATTTCATTCTTGATTACTGAGAGAAAACAATGGTACTGGATTGGTTAGGAGTATGAGATCCTCAATTCAAACTAGCCAAAGCAACAAGACAAAGTTATTTCAGGATCTGTCGTTTTTTTTAGTCACTGAGTTGTGGCTAACTCTTTTACATCCCCATGGACTGTAGCGCACCAGTCTCCTCTGTCCATGGAGTTTCCCGGGCAAGAATACTGGAGTGGATTGCCATTTCTTTCTCCAGGGGGTCTTCCCAACCCAGGGATCAAACCCACGTCTCTGCTTGGCAGGCAGATTCTTTACCACTGAGCCTCCAAGGAAGCCCCTGGTTTGTCTTGGTGTCTAACATTTACAGTTAAATTGTGATTTATCCCTAGGACCACACTTTCAATATCATGGTGCTTTGCAGAGAGAAAGTAAGCACTGTATAAACAAAACTGCAGCAAAGGGACATTTATGTTTTAATTTGGTGGAGTTGGGGTTTTTTTGTTACTTTGGTTGAATCACAGTCCTCCACCATTTAGAAAAGAACAAAAAGGAGCAGTTTCCTGATTCCACCTGATAAAAACTTTTGGGCGTAGACTCTGTTTCATCGTCCATGGGATTGACTTTAACAGTCAAAACATTAGGTTTAAATAGAAAAGAATGTGTTGCAAAAAGGCAAACAAGGTTCTATTTTTTAAAAAACGAAACCTGAAAGCAGGAGTTGAAAGAGAGAGTCTGAGTATAAAGTTATTTGTGTAAAGGATGTTTATTGAATTTGTATTCTTTATTCGATTTTTTTGTTTGGGCAAGAAGCAATCCAGATTTCTCTTCAGAATATGAACTGTGACATCATTATTCTTATAGGTGGACTTTGCATTCTCTTTCCCCATTAACACGCAGTCTTGTTTTCTGAATGGCTATAACTTATTTACATAGAGAAGAAGTTTTGCAGAAACTTTTGCTTACCAAGATGGGCTTCTCAAGTGGCACAGTAGTAAAGAATCTAAAGAATCCTCCTGCCAAGCAGGAGACGTACATTCAATCCCTGGTTCGGGAAGATTCCCTGAGGAAGGAGATGGCTACCAATCCCAGTATTCTTGCCTGGAAACTTCCGTGGACTTCCAGAGGAGCCTGGTGGGCCACAGTCCATGGGGTCAAAAAGAGTCGGACACAGCTGAGCAACTGAGTGTGCATGTGCAGTTTCTTAGCAAGCAGAGCTCAAGAGTACTTCACACTGTATTTCTGGAATTCTCTCTTTTTTTTTTTTGCCTGCTCCATGTGCCCCCTACAGTGGAAACATGGAAATTTAAAATGAAATTTTGAAAGATAAACAGAAGTAGAAAGAGTAGAGGAGTAGTAGTAGTCTTAAAAACAGGTGTAGTAGTCTGTTCAGGCTGCCGTAACAGAATACCACAGACTTGGCAGCCCAAACAGGAGAAACTCATTTTCTCACAGTCTTAGAGGCTGGAAATCCAAGATCAGGGTGCTGACAGGTTTGTTTCTGGTGGGGCTTCTCTCCCTGGCTTGCAGATGACCTCCCTTCTCACTGTGTCCTCACTTGGCCTTCCTGCTGTTCTTCATTTCTGGTGTCTACTCCTCTTCTTATGAGGACACTAGTCCTTCTTATAGGACCCTACCCTTATGACCCCATCTGATCTTAATTACCTCCTTAAAGTCTCTTTCTCCAAATATTGGGTTGGCCAAAATGTTCAAGTTTTTCTATAACATCGTATGGCTAACCCAGTACATTCTTGTGGAGTTAGGGCTTCAACACAGGGGTTTTTTGGGGGGGAGGGGAGACACAATTCAATCCAAAATACAGTGATTTTTTAAAAATATTTTTTTATTTGACTGTGCCGGGTCTTGGTTACAGCATGTGGGATCCAGTTTCCAGACCAGGGCTCGACCTGGCCCCCTGCATTGGGAGCGCTGAGTCTTAGCCACTGGACTGCCAGGGAAGTCCCTACAATGATTTTTTAATGCAAACACATTACCACTGTCACACCTAAAAGTAGTAACAGTAGAGGTTATGT
This sequence comes from Muntiacus reevesi, assembly GCF_963930625.1. Taxonomy (NCBI): domain Eukaryota; kingdom Metazoa; phylum Chordata; class Mammalia; order Artiodactyla; family Cervidae; genus Muntiacus; species Muntiacus reevesi. The sequence goes on from NC_089250.1 coordinate 32,506,860, forward strand.
ATTTTTATACTGTGTATAAAGTTACAGGATATACAGGGAATACAGCTAATATTTAATAATAACTATAAATAGAATATCTGGAGACAGAAATGGCAACTACTCCAGCATTCTTGCCTGGAGAATCCCATTGACAGAGGAGCCTGGCAGGCTACTGTCCATAGGGTCGCAAAGAGTCAGACACAACTTAGTGACTAAACCAAACCATAAATGGAATATAACCTTTAAAAACTGTGAATCACTGTGCATGGGGTAACAAAGAATCGGACATGACTTAGCAACTAAACAATATGTTGTACACCTGAAACGTATTATGTATCAACTCTACCTCAATTAAAAAAAAATAGTAAGAATAATCTCAATATCAAATATTTAGTCAAAGTTTAACTTTTCCCAGTTATCTTATGAATACTTTTTAAAATAGCCTCAGAGTTTTAGCTCATAGATAGCCTATGAGAATATCTTGTTTTTAATCTTTAAAAATCCATCAAAAAGTATGCATTTATTGAATGCTTACTATGTACTTAGCATTGTCCTAAGCACAGCAAGGAGCTAAGTGCCCGTGTCGGGAAATGGTTAGGAACGAGGTCAAGGATGCAGGTTGGGGCCAGATAATGGGAGATACTAAAACTCATAGCAGGGGAGTTTAAACTTTATTTGTTTGGAAATGGAGAGCCTTTGAAGATTTCTGAATTTTGAGATAGCAAAATGAATTTCAGCTTCTCCAGCAAATTAACACAGGATGGTGGCAATTTCATTCACCTCTCTTAACACCTAACTCCTAGGATGGTAGAGAGATTAAGTCAATGAGTGAACAGTCTATACAGACCTCAACTGTGATGATAAAAGTATAAAGATTAGTTTATAGAAACTTGCTTTTAATAGTCAACTGATGATAATACACATATTCTGCAAAGCAAGGGATATATATGGGGTTGACCAGAAAGTTCATTTGGTTTTTCTGTAAGATTTATGGAAAAATCCAAATGAATTTTCTGGCCAACCCAATACATATAACAATATTCCAACACTCAATAAGAGGTTTTAATTAAAAGCTTTAAAATCATAAAGTAGATCAATAAGAGCATCCCTGATGGGCAGGAGAGATGAAGTGAAAGAAATTAACTATGAAGACTTAGACCTTAGACATTTTCTAAATACACCTTGGTGAAGGACAGGGAAGCCTGATGTGTTGCAGTCCATGGGTTCTCAAGGAGTCGGTCACGACTGACTGAACTGAACTGAAATATACCTTTAAGTTTTTTAATTGTACAAGTCTTGACCAATATTTTAAGATGGTGAGGGACAGGGAAGCCTGGCATGCTGCAGTCCATGGGGTGGCAAAGAGTCAGACATGACTGAGCGACTGAACAACAATAATCAATACTGTAAAAGCCAAGTATATCAACAAACAAAAAATAAGGGAAATTTAACTCTTGTTATTTTAAACTAAAAGGATTACAAAATAAACCTAAGATCTCACTAGAGGTCAAGTTTTCACAAAGATAGACAAATTGAGCTGTGGTTGGCAGGGACGCATGTGATAGAATTTTGAAACACTTGTAATCTATGAGTCAGTACTTCTGGAATGTTGGAGAAGAAAGAATGGCGGTAATCAATCCAAGAGGACAAAAAGGCATGTGCTCTGTGAGTCGTTCCAAGTCTATTTTAGCAAGTGCACATGTCTTCAAAATGAAAGATACTCTCCAAATGGTCTAATGGCATCTGGATCATATAGGGTTCTTTTTTTTTGTTTTTAAGTCTTTTAAAATCATTTCAAATCCAGTGAGATTCTCCAAAATCTTCAGTAAAACAATGTTCAAAATGTAAGAAGGGGTTTAAGAGAAAAGATATATTGGGACTTGAGTTTATAATTTATAAATATTGTCATTATCTGTTTTAGTATCATTAAATCAGTATATTGCAGTAAGACACATGACTCTAAATCACTGAAAAGGCAGAAGATAACTCACAAACTATTTTTTTAGATGTTATTGAAGTATTGCTGATTTACAATGTTTTGTTAATTTCTGCTGCATAGCAAAGTAACTCAGTTAAACACACGTGTATATATATATATATATATATATATACACACACACACATGTATATTCTTTTTCATATTATTTTCCTTGATGAACTATCACAAGATACTGAATATAGTTCCCTGTGCTAATCCCAAACTTCCAGTCCATCTCTCTGCCACTCCCTCTCCTTTTGGCAACCATAAGCCTGTTCTCTATGTCTGTAACTCTGGTTTTGTTTCATAGGTGTGTTCATTTGTGTCACCATTCAGATTCCACATATAGGTGATATCACATGGTATTTTCCTTTTTCAGACTTACTTCGCTTAGCGTGATAATCTCTAGGTCCATCCATGTTGCTGCAAATGGCATTGCTTTATTCGCTTTAATGACTGAGTAATACTCCATTGTGTATATGCACCACTCCTTCATCCATTCATCTGCAGTGGACATGAAGGTTGTTTCTATGTCTTGGATATTGTAAATGGTGCTGCTGTGAACAAAAGGCTGCATGTATCTTTTTGAATTACAGTTTTGTTCAGATATGTGCCCTGCTAGATCATATGGTAGCTCTATTTTTAGTTTCTTGAGAAACCTCCGTACTGTTTATCACATTGGTGCACCAGCATACTTTCCCACCAACAGTGTAGGAGGGTTCCCTTTTCTCCAAACCCTCTCCAGCATTTATTATTTGTAGACTTTTTAATGATGGCCATTCTAACCCGTGTGAGGTGATACCTCATTTTGGTTTTGATTTGCATTTCTGTAATAATTAGCCATGTTGAAGCATCTTTTCATGGAACACACACTATTTTTGAAGTTAGTAGAAGGCTGTGTTTTGTTTGGTGACCCACCAGAAGGATTCATGAGACTCAGTGGCAGGTCACACTGGTGACTAAAATTTGTTACAGCAAAGGATGCTGAGCAAAAGCAGCAGGAAACAGGTGTTCATCCGTGTGTCCAGAAAGGTTCAGCACAAGCTTCTGATGTCATTTCTCGAAGGTCACACAGCATCAGTTTCTCTCTGGTCAAGCTCTTTGGGAGTATGTGGAATGTCCCTGTCCCTTACAGGGGGCGGGTCACATAGGTACATTCTGCTGCACAAGCAGCCATGACAACAAAAATCATGACTCATGATCACAGGTGCACATCATCACTCCAACAACAAACACTTTTTAACATTTATTTAATTTGATTTATTTATTTGGCTGCATTGGGTCTTAGTTGTGGCACATGGGATCTCTGTTGTGATACATGGGCTAAAGAGCTTCTGAGCTCAGTAGTAGCCACACACGAGCTTAGTTGCCCCAAGGCATGTAGCATCCTCGTTCTGCAACCAGGGATCAGACCTGTGTTCCCTGCATTGGAAGGCAGATTCTTAGCCACTGGGCCACCAGGGAAGTCCCCATCACTCTTGAAATCTGTCAAAGCAACCCAACAAGCCAGTCAGTAGAGCACAATCCACTGTTCCAAGCATCTGTAACTAAATTATCAACAGCTAACAGAAAGTAGATTCCAGGGGCCACATTCTGCCATGCTGGTCAAAGGTCAATCACGGTTCCTTTGGAGACATGGAAAGAGTAAGTGTACAGACCTGCTGTGAGAACTCTTCCATCAGTGATGTTTTGAAAAGAACCAAAGGGAGGAAGCCTGCAAAAAGGTAATTACCCCTGAAAACATGCCTTATTCATCCACCACTCTGCCTTTCTCAAAGCTTCTCCCCTAGCAAGACTGTCATCCACTTTCTCTCCTGCCCTGATTTCTAAATCCCACATACATGCCCTTAAACTCCCAAGGCATTGGTTGATGACCCAGGGACCCAGTCCAGATGGTAACCATCATTTGTGCACTCAGGACTAGCAACACAATTTGTATGTTGTTCAAAAGTTGTGAAGAATTTCAAGATAGTGACAGGAACTTCCCTGGTGATCCAATGGCTGACACTGAGCTTCCAATACAAGGGAGCCTGGGTTTGACCCTAGATTCCGTGTGCCACAACTAAGAGTTCGAATGCTGCAACAAAGATCCCACATTCTGCAACTCAGACCCAGTGCAACCAAAAAATATTTTTTTAAAAAAATGGCAATGACAGAAAAGCGTTAAACCAAGTGACTTTTCCTAGCACAGAACCCTGGGGAGCTACACTGGTTGCACACCCATGAAGCTCATCCTAAGTGAAATGATTATCTCCTGGAGGTTGACCTCTCCCAAGAGACCCAGTTACTGATCAAAAGATGACTTGGCATAGGGACTTCCCTGGTGATCCAGTGGTTAAAACTCTGCGTTTCCACTGCAGGGGATGTGGGTTCAAGCCCTGTTTGGGGAACTAAGGTCCACATTTCATGCAGTCCCCAAAAACAAAAAAGACTTGATGAGCCTAGAGTTAGGTAGGAAATGGCATTGCCTGGAAGCTGTGCATGATGCATTAACTCAGGGTGGTGGTGTTTTTTGGTGCATGTTAAGACAGCTAAGGGGTGGTGGAGAGTAGGCTTGCCGAGAAGTCAGAACACCCATAGTTCTGTTCTTTCCAAGCAGCATGACCTTAGAAAGTCACTTAGTTTCCCAGCCTCCACTTCTTCCTCAATAAAACAGACGTGATAATGGCACTGACTTTATGGAGGCAATTGTGAATGATGAAAGAGATAACGTACACGGAGGCACTTTGTAAACTAAAGTACTGCACAAATGTCATTAGCCTTCTCTCTGGAGCTATTTCCATTTAGATAACGAATATTGGTCTATGACTTCCTCTTCCCTGGACAGTACTGGAAACATTCTGGCAAATAGTTTTCTTTTTTTTTTTCCTCTCTCTCTCTCTTTTTTTATTGGCGTATAGTTGATTTACAATGTTATGTTAGCTTCAGGTGCATAGCAAAGTAATTCAATTTTACTATACATATATTTGTTCTTTTTCAGATTCTTTTCCTGTATATGTTATTACAGAGTATTGAGTAGTTACCTGTGCCATACAGTAGGTCCTTATTAGTTATCTATTTTATATATAGTGATATGTATATGTCAATCCTAATCTCCCAATTTATCCCTCCCCCACTTCCATCTCTGGTAACCATATGATTGTTTTCTGCATCTGTGACTCTATTTCTATTTTGTAATTAAGTTCACTTGTACCATTTGCAAATACTTTTCTTTTCCAACTATTTTTCCCCAGACAATAATGCTTCTGTCATTACAGCATTACAACACAGCCTTGTACTCTGTTTCCCCAAGTCACAAAATAAAGTTATAGTTATGGTGGATATTTCAGGGGAGACTGATACATCCATATCATCCAGATTGAGTAACTCTTATTAATGGCTAGTCTTACAGACTTTTTTGTTCAAATGGACTTCCAATTCAGAGAATGTCATTGTGAGAACGCGTCCCTAAATCGTGGGTTTGTCACACTCTGTAATACCTGTCGTTATCTATGTACAAAATACATTTTGTCTTTGTTAATCCTTTAGTTTCTTAACTACTGCTGTGTACACATGAAGGTCTTGATAAATATTTGCTAAGTCGATGAATTAGTGAAGGAATAAATGCAAGGAAGAGAAGATCACTATCTGGAGACACCACAGGATTAAATGCTGAAACTTGTTTCTGAAACAAACATGATTTCTTTGATGTCTGAGATACTAGTTCTTCTGCGCATGTGCATGCTCAGTTGTGTCCATCTCTTTGTGACCCCATGGACTGTAGCCCGCCAGGCTCCTCTGCCCACAGAGTTCTCTAGGCAAGAATGCTGCAGTGGATTACCATTTCCTTCTCCAAGGGATTTTCCTGATTCAGGGATTGAACCAGTGTCTCCTGCATGTCTCCAGCACTCCAGGCAATTTTTTTTTTTTTTTTTTCTTTTACCACTGAGCCACCTGGGAAAGCCACTAGTTCTCCTACTTGTTCCCTGAAGACTTGGAGTGAATGGAAATACACCCCAGGCAGATGGGGTATTGATCCCAGGAAAGATGCGGCACTAGTGAAAGCAGCTGCCTGAATGCCTGCTTTCCCCTGATGGGAAAATAGCTCCCACCTTGGAGTCCTGAGTCTGTTTCAGGGTGGTCTAAGGGGTCCTCCCTAGGCCAGATGTGGGTGCTGATCCCTCCAGGAAGGGCCTGTCTGGCTGTCTGTGGTCCTCTCACTTCCTGACTTTGCTTTTCATTTTCCATCTCCCCTTTCTTATTCCTAAACTATATAACAAACACACAATCGGATCCATCAGGGCCACTGCTGATGGATCCGAGGCCAGATTCAAACAGTGAGTCATCTCGAGGGCTGACCCTGTTCCCACAGAACAGCTGAAGAGCTGAACTCGTCCTCATAGAAGTACTGCACTGCAGCCTTGGCTCTGAAAGACTAGGCTAGCTTTTGGAGGTGGCCTAGAGGAAAGAAGCAAATGGTTCTTCTCTCCAAACCTCTGTTTCCTACACCTATCTGGGCCAGGAGTATCATAAAGACTTAATAAATGTGTTGACAAGCTGAGTAGCACTTTGCTCTCTGGGCAACTCACAGAAATGGAAACTCGCAGCTCAGAATGTGGCTGTGCTCTCAGTTAAGCCACTTGGCCTGAATGTTGGGAAACTACCCAAGAAATGCCAATAGAAGTAAATTGCCTGCTCTGAAAATGGAAGCGTTCAGTTTATAATGTTATGAAAGAGACATGTGAATGATTCAGAGCACTCAGCCTTTGGATGATTTAAGAAACCCCAAATTATGATGACACAAAGCCCTTGAATGAGAATTGAGAGTCATCTGCAAAACGTTTGAGCAAGCTAAAATTTTCATGACCTGTGCTCCCAAGGTCCCTGGAAAACAGAGAGAAAATCATTTAAGCTTGGGTACTGTAACTCTGGCAGCACTTATGATTTTGGAAACGATCTATAGCCCTAGAAAGTTCAGAATGCTTCAGTTATAGTACTAATTAAATAGAGTAATAAGTCAAAACAGATGATTCTGGAGGAGCTAATGTTCCCTGAGAGTGGTTTGGGTGAATTGAATTTCAGCAAGTTAGAATGAGATTGTCCCTGTTGGGAAGAAGTGGCGTTATAGTAACATATATTGGGATGGAGAAATCAGCATGAACGCTGGCTTTAAAAAGGCATATATTTACACTAGAGAAGTCCCCATGTGCTGCAATGAAGACCCAGCACAGCCAAAACAATAATAAAAAATACATACATTTTCTAGTTTTTTCACAATTAAATTTGGCCCCACAACAGTAGCAGCATATTTATTTTCTTATTACAACTGTTGGAACCTAATCTTATTCTCTACTATTAGAAGAAAAGAATCCTGGAGGTACCTGATTCCATGTCTTGGGACAAGAAAAATCAGGATGGGTTTGGAACATCATGTTTTGCCAGAAAGCAAGAATGCCTTCAAGGAGGCTAGAAACAGAGCTAAAGGGCAAAGCAATTTGCTTTAAAGAGTCTCCCACTGTGAAAAGAGCCTCAGGAACAACACATGTTATTGTTAATGCAGTTAGGACAAGCTGAATCAAGAAAGACCATCCAGTTTAGGACACCCCCAAAGAAACAGCAACATAAACTACACAAAAGGTCATTGTAGTGCACTTTCTAAGGAATAGGTGGTTGCTTTTTATGGCTTGGCAAACAAGAAGAAAGGCAATTCTATGTTCAGAAGTACCTCCTTCAGCCAGAGATAAATAAAGCCATTTCTTAGCAGCTCCAAGTGACACCTCACACTGACTGGTGGTGGCAATGGGGCAGAAGTGACCTGTTTCTCCGCTAGGTCACCTTGAGGGTCTTTAAGATAGTGGGAAGGCTGCCAACCTTGGTGCAACTTGAAGGTGGGTGCTGGAGAAAAGGCGAGGCGTGTGCGGCTGGCACAAGACATGGAGCGAAAGATCAGACCATCAGGTAATGTTGTAGGCAGAATGGTGTCCCTCTCAGATCCATATATGAAGCCCTAACCCCCAGGACATCACAATGTGACCGTATTTGGAGGTGGGATCTTTAAAGAGTGATTAAGTTAAAATGCGGCCATGAAAGTGGGCCCATATCAAATCTGGCTGGAGTTCTTATAAGAAGAGGGAACGAGGACACATAGGGGGCCCTGGGGGCGTGTGTACACAGAAGAAAGGTTGTGTGAAGGCAGCTGTCTGCAAGCCAAGAAGAGGGGCCCCAGAGGACGCCAATCCGCTGACACCTTGACCTTAAACTTTGAGTCTCCAGAACTGTGAGAAATAAGTCTCTGATGTTTAAGCCTCCAGCCTGTGGTATTTTATTACAGTGGGAAACTAATACAGGTAGGATTAGCTAACAGAGGGCTTCCAAGACCACAACACAGTTAAAAATGAAGATGTATCATTTCACCGATGATACCACTTTTAATAAAATTAAAAAGGAGAAGTCTAGAAAAATGGCATAGGTAATCTTATTTGGAAAATAGAAATAGAGACACAGAGGTAGAGAACAAACATGGACACCAAGGTGGGAAGGGCGGGGTGGGTGGGATGAAGCGGGAGACTGGGGTTGACACATATACACTATGGATACTACGTATAAAATAGATAACCAATGAGAACCTACTGTATAGAACAGGGAACTATTCAATGCTCTCTGGTGACCTCAATGGGAAGGAACTTCAAAAGGGAGGGGAAGGTGTATATTGGGCTTCCCTGGTGGCTCGGACGGTAAAGAATCCGCCTGCAGTGTAGGAGACCTGGGTTCAATCCCTGCATTGGGAAGATCTCCTGGAGGAGGAAATGGAAATCCACTCCAGTATTCTTGCCTGGGAAATCCCATAGACAGAGGAACCTGGCAGGCTACAGTTCATGGTGTCATGAAGACTCAGACATGACTGAAGTGACTTAGCACAAATACACCTTCATAAAGGAAGATATACACCTTCATAAAGGAAGATGTCTGCAAGGAAGCGATCACAGGAATCCAAGCAGGAACATGTGGGAATCAGAACGAAGAGCTGAGAGTTGAAATGGGTGACTTCAAATTGTACCAGAGAAAGAGGATGGCGATTTAAATAGTTCTCATTCTCTAAGTGCATACATCTATTGTCTCTTTTAAACTTTCCAGTCCCTGAGAAAGAGAGGGTGTCATCGCTGCTTTCCAGAGAATTCACTCCAAGAAGTTAGGAAAACCCTAGGAGCCTGGAGAGAGGTCTCGAATGGGCTGCTGTCAGGTATCAGGAACTTCTTTTCTGTTAGAATTCTTTCCATTGATTTTCCTGTCTTATGATCTTCCTTGGTTATAGTATTTTATATTGTAGAATGAGCTTTTTGTATAAAATATAACAGGATTAGCTATCAGGCACTATTCCATTTTAAACTTTATAGATTATAAATCTCAGAGATGAACAGCAAATTGTCCATCAATCTCCAGACCTAGACAATACACCTCGTAATCATATGAAGGGAAAAGAAACCCCAAACATTCTCAAGTCAGATGTTTGTAATGGCTTATTTTATTATTATTAATATTTGGCTTGCTGTGCAGCATGTGGGATCTTAGTTCCCTGACCAGGGATCGAACTCAGGTCCCCTGCATTGAAAGTTCAGAGTCTTAACCCCTGGACCTCCAGGGAAGTCCTCATAATGGTTTATTTTTTTAAATACCTGATTACTGAAGGCCATAGGTTTCATGCTTCTCTGTATCCCCCATGGTGTCCAGCACCAGGCATTCTTCTTACCTGAAGTACAATTATTTCTTAGTTAATTGACCTTGACTAAAGTCTTTATTTATTTGATTTGGAAAAATATAAAGGCATTTCTCAAATTGGAGCAGACTTTAACAGTACCACAGAAGTAATTTTTTAAATTTGTAGATGCCACTGTAAGAAAGCTATGACAAACCTAGACAGCTTATTAAAAAGCAGAGACATTACTTTGCCAACAAAGGGCCATCTAGTCCAAGTTATGCTTTTTCCAGTAGCTGTGTATGGATGTGAGAGTTGGATCGTAAAGAAGGCTGAGCGCCGAAGAATTGGTGCTTTCAAACTTCGGTGTTAGAGAAGACTCTTGAGAGTCCCTTGGACTGCAAGGAGATCCAGCCAGTCAATCCTAAAGGAAATCAACCCTGACTATTCATTGGAAGGACTGATGCTGAGGCTGAAGCTCCAATACTTTGTCCACCTGATGGGAAGAGCAGACTCATTGGAAAAGACCCTGATGCTAGGAAAGATAGAAGGCAGGAAGAGAAGGGGATGACAGGAGACGAGATGGTTGGATGGCATCACCTATACAATGGACATGAGTTTGAGCAAATTCTGGCAAGGACAGAAGTGAAGAACAAGGAAGCCTGGTATGCTGCAGTCCATGGGGTCAGAAAGAGCTGGACACAACTGAGCAAATGAACAACTGTAAAAATGAACCATCTCATGGTAAATTTGACTTATTCCTGTTCACATGTAAGTGCACACACAAGACTGAAGGAATGACTTCTTACATGAATGTAGAATGGCACCAACTGGATGCCTATTTATGCAAGCATTTATTATAAAGCCTGCCTTCCTTACTAGATGGGAGACTGTCTCTTATTTACGGTGTTCCTGACATGTTTAAATCAATAACCAGCTGTTGACAGAATGTGCTTGTTGCTATCTGATGACATGAGCATTTTGTATGTGATTTCGTTGAATTCTCTCAATAGCGCAAAAGGTACAAATCATTCTCATTGGACAGATGAGTAACCTCGAGAGCTGACTTATTGGAGATCATATAGAAAGTAATTAACTTCATTCAATAGGAGTTTGAAACCAGGGCTAGGGACTTTCCTTGTGGCCTGGTGGTTAAGAATTCGCCTTCTGATGCAGAGAACTTGGGTTCAATTCCTGGGCAACTAAGTCTTCATGCTGCAGCTAGAGAAACCCAAGCCATAACTTCTGAGCCCTCACTTTCCAGAGCCCCACACCACAGCTAGAAAGAATCCCTTGTGCCCCAGTGAGCCAGCACAACCAAAAAAAAAAAAAAGAGAGAGAGAGAGAGAGAGAGAGAGAAAGCCTGGGCTTCTCTCCATTGATTAAAAATCATGGGACCTCCCAGGAACCACTTATGAACCTGGAGACATTATTAAACCCTCCACTCCTCTTCCCCTTCCCCTCAACCTCCTAAAAAAAAGACCCACATACATACTATTTTCAATGTCCCACTGACTGGATGATAATTGTAATTTCATATTTAGATTTTCTTTTTTGTTGTTTTTTTTTAATTAATTTTTATTGGAGTACAGTTGATTCACAATGTTGTGTTAGCTTCCACTGTACAGCAAAGTGAATCAGCTATACACATACACGGATCCACTCTTTTTTAAGATTCTTTTCCCATATAGGTCACCACAGAGCACTGGATTCCCTGTGCCATACAGTAGGTTCTCATTAGTTATCTATTTAATATATAGCAGTGTGTCTATGTCAATCCCAGTTTATTCTCCCCTCTTCCCACATTTAGATTTTCTTTAAGTCATGAGTTATAAACCAGCAGGCAACAGACGGAATCTGATCCAGTAACATATCTTGTTTAGCATGGTGATTTTTAAAAACTTGAGTTTGAATTTTTATACAACTTCCACTGGACCCTGTGGTCTCAGACTAGGCTGTTTTGCTCATTTGTGTTACATGTTAGAGGCAGCCCTATAGAATCTAAATTAAAACTGAGTCCCAGTAAGTGAAAATATGTCTGGGGTAGGCTAATACTTCCAATCGTTATTAATTTGTACCTTGTTGTGACTAAGTTTAAAATCCTCTACTGAGGAGAGGTTTTGAAGGGAGAAGTGAGGATGGCAGGGTGGGAAACCTCAGTTCTTCTGTACTTTTCCTATACTTTTTTTTTTCTTTCTGTCTCTCCATCCTCTCTACATCTCAAAGTTCTCCTTTGTTTCTCTGTCTAAGTCTCAAGCACAAATTCCTAGTCAATAGTTTCCCAATAGGTAGCATTCATTTCTCTGAAAAATTAACCACAATAACTAGACAATAAGTCAATAGTATTCTGTAATAATCTGTGACTCAGCTATGCCCAGTGCCTCAACCTTTAATGTTCACTTCCTTTACACCAAAAAAGGAATAGTCTGAGCCCCCAGCAGAAGTCCAGTGTTCTTACTATTAATAATAATTAACTTTTATTAAGGAATTATTACGTACCGGGTACTTTCATGTTAGTTTAAACAAGAACCCACGGACACACATACACATCTGCATGAATAGTCAATCATTTTCAAGGGCAGAAAAGAGCAAAAGCACATTTAATTAAGAAACTGAAAATGGATAAAGGCAACCTTCTTTTCAATGCAGTCAGGAAGCCCTGAAGGGGGCGCTCTCACTCACCACAGCTGACAGACCCCAGCCTTCTGACCCAGCTGCTCATCGCCTGCAGCCAATGAAGAACCAACCAACCAGCCCTCCCCACTTCCTCCTTCCCCAATAAGAGCAAGTCCCTCTCCTGTGTTCTCTCCACTTACGTGTGGTTCACCGTTACTTTCCATTGCTTTGCTTGTCCCAAATTGTGATTCTCTGCTATTCTTGAATAAACTCATTTTGCTGGTTATTTTACCAGCATGGCTCTTTTGCTCAACATTACACGATCTTAGGCCTTACAAGATCTCTTAGTTGAGAAAAGAAAAGTTAAAGGCAAAGCAGAAAAGAAAAGATATACCCATTTGAATGCAGAACTCTAAAGAATAGCAAGGAGAGATAAGAAAGCCTTCCTCAGTGATCAATGCAAAGAAATAGAGGAAAACGATAGAATGGGAAAGACTAGAGATCTCTTCAAGAAAATTAGAGATACCAAGGGAACATTTCATGCAAAGATGGGAACAATAAAGGACAGAAATGGTATGGACCTAACAGAAGCAGAAGATATTAAGAAGAGGTGGCAAGAATAAACAGAACTATACAAAAAAGATCCTCATGACCCAGATAACCATGATGGTCTGATCACTCACCTAGAGCCAAACGTCCTGGAATGCGAAGTCAAGTGGGCCTTAGGAAACTTCACTATGAACAAAGCTAGTGGAGGCAATGAAATTCCAGTTGAGCTATTTCAAATCCTAAAAGATGACAATATACCAGCAAATTTGGAAAACTCAGCAGTGGCCACAGTACTGGAAAAGGTCAGTTTTCATTCCAATCCCATTGAAAGGCAATGCCAAAGAATGTTCAAACTACTGCACAATTGCCCTCATCTCACACGCTAGCAAAGTAATGCTCAAAATTCTCCAAGCCAGGCTTCAACAGTATGTGCACCGTGAACTTCTAGATGTTCCAGCTGGATTTAGGAAATGCAGAGGAACCAGAGATCAAATTGCCAACTTCTGCTGGATCATTGGAAAAGCAAGTGAGTTCCAGAAAAACATCTACTTCTGCTTAATGACTATGCCAAAGCCTTTGACTGTGTGGATCACAACAAACTGTGGAAAATTCTTCAAGATATGGGAATATCAGACCACCTTACCTGCCTCCTGAGAAATCATGTGCAGGTCAAGAAGCAACAGTTAGAACCTGACATGGAACAATGGACTGCTTCCAAATCGGGAAAGGAGTACGTCAATGCTGTAAATTGTCACCCTACTTATTTAACTTATATGCAGAGTACATCATATGAAATGCTAGGCTGGATGAAGCAGAAGCTGGAATCAGGTTGCTGGGAGAAATATCAATAGCTTCAGATACACAGATGACACCACCCTTATGGCAGAAAGTGAAGAGGAACTAAAGAGCCTCTTGATGAAAGTGAAAGAGAAGAGTGAAAAAGCTGGCTTAAAACACAACATTGAAAAAACTAGATCATGGCATCCAGTCCCATCTCTCCATGGAAAATAGATGAGGAAACAATGGAAACAGTGGCAGACTTTATTTTGGGGGCTCCAAAATCACTGCAGATGGTGACTGAAGCCATGAAATGAAAAGACACTTGCTCCTTGGAAGAAAAGCTATGACCAACTTAGACAGCATATTAAAAATCAGAGACATTACTTTGCCGACAAAGGTCCATCTAGTCAAAGCTGTGGTTTTTTCCGGTAGTCGTGTATGGATATGAGAGCTGGACTATAAAGACAGCTGAGCACCAAAGAACTGATCCTTTTGAATTGTGGTGTTGGAGAAGACTGTTGAGAGTCCCTTGGACTGCAAGGAGATCCAACCAGTCCATCCTAAAGGAAATCAGTCCTGAACATTCATTGGAAGGACTGATGCTGAAACTCCAATACTTTGGCCACCTGATGCGAAGACCTACCCTCATGGGAAAAGACCTTGATGCTGGGAAATATTGAAGGCAGGAGGAGAAGCGGACGACAGAGAATGAGATGGTTGGATGGCATCACTGACTCGATGGACATGAGTTTGAGCAAGCTCCATGATTTGGTGAGGGACAGGGAAGCCTGGCATGCTGCAGTCCATGGGGTTGCAAAGAATCGGACAGGACTGAGCAACTGAACTAAACTGAACTGAACATGATCTTAAAGAAATCATATTTCTTTGTAGAAAAGAATGGAAGGGGACTTCCCTGGTGGTTGAGTGGTTAAGACTCCATGCTTCCAATGCAGGGTGCATGGGTTCTGTCCCTGGTAGGGGAACTAACATTCCACATGGCCCAGTCAAAAATTTTTTTTTTAAAGAAAAGAATGGAAGGTCTCAGATTTGCAGGGATATAATGCCCAGATATTGAAAATACTACTCAGAACAGTGTAGTTCCTCATTTTCTTGGATTACAAAATAGGATCTTTCTTTACCAAAAAGCCCATTCACATGTTTTTCTAATAACAGAGGAACAAAAGAATAATCTGCCCTCAGAGATAAGTTCACGCCTCCTCCTTTGGCAACATGAAACTGAATATTTGTTTATTTTTGCTTTTATTTCCAATATTCTGGGAGGTGGTCATAGAGGATCCTGCTGTGATTCATGTCGGAGAGTGTTTTGCCTATGTTCTCCTCTAGGAGTTTTATAGTTTCTGGTCTTACATTTAGATCTTTAATCCATTTTGAGTTTATTTTTGTGTATGGTGTTAGAAAGTGTTCTAGTTTCATTCTTTTACAAGTGGTTGACCAGTTTTCCCAGCACCACTTGTTGAAGAGGGTGTCTTTTTTCCATTGTATATCCTTGCCTCCTTTGTCAAAGATAAGGTGTCCATAGGTTCGTGGATTTATCTCTGGGCTTTCTATTCTGTTCCATTGATCTATATTTCTGTCTTTGTGCTAGTACCATACTGTCTTGATGAATCGGGTGGAGAGGGAGGTGGGAGGTGGGATCAGGATGGGGAATACATGTAACTCCATGGCTGATTCATGTCAATGTATGACAAAACCCACTGCAATGTTGTGAAGTAATTAGCCTCCAACTAATAAAAATAATTGAGAAAAAAAAAGAAACTGAATATTTGAAACTACAAATATTTCAGTTATAAAGATCCCAGGGACTCAGATAGTCAGGGTAAATTATCTGAACTCCTCTCCTTCCAGTTGATCTAGAATCAAGAGCCTGGGTTTGGGAGGAGCATAAGCTCTATTTACCTTGATCTAGCAAGACTTCAAGGTTCCAACTATTTGATTTTTCAGTCTTAATAGGAAATTAGTTTAAATATCAAAATTTCTTAGACATATAATTGAACATTTCAATTGTGATAACTGCAAAATTATAACCTTACTATATAAGATTATAATAATTTTAAAAGTGTAGTGTTGTATTTAGGGAATAGTGTAATGATACCTGCAGTTTATTTGGAAGTACACCAAAGAGAAGATGGATCAGTGGATAGTTGGATGGAGTAATGGACAGCTGGATGGATATGTGATAAAGTATAGCAAAGCATTAGTGAGTGCAGAAGATGGATCAATGGATAGTTGGATGGAGTAATGGACAGCTGGATGGATACGTAATAAAGTATAGCAAAGCATTAGTGAGTGCAGAATCTCCATTAGTGAATTAGCTATGCCCCTGTTCACTATCTGGTTCTTTTGACTTTGCTGTAAGTTTAAATTTTATTTTTATTTTTTAGAATTTGCTCTAAATTAAAAAAAATTAAAACTGAAGGAATACACAAATAGATCAACAGCATGCTTAATTGTAGAGAACCCAGAAACATACCCAAGAGCATACAGGATCTTGGTGTATGAAAGTAGCAATATACAGCAGTGTGGAATAATTAACTATTTAATAAATGGTCCTGTGAAAGGCAGTTGTCCATTAAAAAATGGATCCCTACCTCAATTATCCCCATGGTCTAGTATTTTGCACTGAACTGCTTCAGGTCTATTTTTTTTTTTTCTCTCTCTCTCTTGTAACTCCAGGGCCTGGTGTCTACTAGGTGGAGAGTAAATCTTTGTTGAATGAAGACCTTGGTCCTGGGAGATATGCTGGAGGTTGAAAGATGTCTATAATCCATTCTGTGTCCGAAGATTGGAGCCAGGAAACTCAGGCTCGAGTCCACCCCCTTTTCTGTTCCCCATCAGCTGAGCTAAAGCAACTGTCACGCTGAGTCCAGATGGTAAATAAACACACACAGCAATGAGTGATGTGAAGTTGCCCGGACTTCATTCAGTGACTGAAAGAGCTCCCTTGAAGATTTGCAGGGACAGACTGTTACTGGCTGTTTGCTCTTCCAGCGATTATTAAGGGGGCTTCCCTGGTGGCTCAGTGGTAAAGAATCCACCTGAGGCTGCAGGAGATGCAGGTTCAATCCATGAGTGGGAAAGATCCCCTGGAGAAGGAAATGGCAACCCTGTCCAGTATTCTTTTTTTTTTTTAATTTATTTTATTTTTGGTTGCACTGAGTCTTCGTTGCTGTGCAGGCTTTCT
Organism: Muntiacus reevesi; assembly: GCF_963930625.1. Lineage (NCBI taxonomy): Eukaryota > Metazoa > Chordata > Mammalia > Artiodactyla > Cervidae > Muntiacus > Muntiacus reevesi. Next base: position 32,523,636 of record NC_089250.1, read on the forward strand.
CTAGTTGCGCTGAGCAGTGGGGTGGGGGTGGTACTCTAGTTGACATGCGCAGGCTTCTCCTGTTGCAGAGCATAGGATCTAGGCGCATGCGCTTCAACAGCTGCAGCTCTTCGACTTGGTTGCTCCGAGGCATGCAGAATTTTCCTGGACCGGGGATCAAACCCGTGTCCCCTGCACTGGCAGGCCGACTCTTATCCACTGTACCACCAGGAAAGTCCCCCAATCCAGTACTCTTGCCTGGGAAATTCCATGGACAGAGGAGCCTGGTGGGCTACAGTCCATGGGGTCACAAAAGAGTTGGAGATGACTTAGCGACTAAAGAACAACAACAAGGTTATTAAAAGAGGGGACAGGGGACTAGGATTTGAGGGGGGGGGGGCAAGGAGGCAATAATGTAGAAAAAAATGATGGACCTCAAGTTACAGATTATATTTACATAAAATATATATATCACAAATACATGTATTACAGATGTACATATATATATTCATATGTTACATATGTATATGAGTGTGTGAGCATGTACAGAGATAGCGGGATTTCCCTGGTGGCCCAGTGGTTGGGATTCTGCACTTCCACTGCAGGCAGCACCAGTTTGATCGCTGGTTGGGGAACAAAGATCTCACCATGCAGTTCAGCCAAAAAAAAAAAAAAAAAAATTTTTTTTTAAAAAGAGAGAGAGATAGCAGAGAATTCTATATGAGCTTGGCTAGATCTTGCACACCTTTTCCTTATAGGCCTAAAAACGCAGAGCAAGTTGTTTTGCAGTGAGTCCAATCTGGCAGAAAATACTGTGAACTACTTTCACCTATTGATTTGAAGATTCTGCCGTCAGGACACATGTTGTACTCTGATGCCAATAAGTCATGCGCTCGTTCTCAGCCCGCCAATGGTAAAATGGAAAAGCTGTGTGTGTAGTATTTCTCTGCCTTTTCATTATTCTTTTTTAAACTTATTGTGTTTGAGGTCTCCTTTTCCCAAGCTTCAAGGAAAGTTGAATTATTTCCTTGAAGAAGGTTGAATTCTTTCTTCCTTTTGGTTTCTGCCCTCCCAAGGTTGGTCCAGTGGTTTGTGTAAGCTTCATATAGGGTGAGATTTGTGTTGAGTTTTTGTTTGTTTGATTTTCCTCTAATGGGCAAGGCTGTGTGAGGTGGTAATCCTGTCTGCTGATGATTTGGTTTGTATTTTTGTTTTGTTTGTTGTTTAGAGGAGGCATCCTGCACAGGGTGCTACTGGTGGTTGGGTGGTGCCAGGTCTTGTATTCAGGTGGTTTCCTTTGAGTGAGTTCTCACTATTTGATACCCCCTAGGGTTAGTTCTCTGGTAGTCTAGGGTCTTGGAGTCAGTGCTCCCACTCCAAAGGTTCAGGGCTTGATCTCTCCCTAGGATGTCCTCCAACACTGTGGTGATCTCTGGACCTGCTGTGAGGGCAACTCAGATTCTAATCTGATGCTACTCCTGTGTGTTCTTGCCTCCAATGTCCCCAACTATCAGAACTAGTTGTTTTCTTTTGTGGGAGCTCTCAATGGCATTTTATATATTCCATAGACACAGAGTCTGCCTAGAAGATTGTGTGGATTTAATCTGCGCCTTTACAGCTGGTGGGAAGGTTTTGGGTCTTCTTCCTTAGTCACACTGTCCTTGGGTTTCAGTTGTGGCTTTGTTTCCACCTCTACATGTGGGTTGTCCACTGGGGTTTGCTCCTGAGGCTGCCCTGGAGGACTTGGGTTTGCCCCTGTGAGGGCCAGGCGTGGAGGTGGTGCAGTTGCTTGGGTCACAGGGGTTCTGGCAGCACCAGGTACTCAGGAGGGTTGGTGGATAGGGCAGCAAGAAATATGGTGCTCTAGAAGATTATGGCAACCAGTATTAGCCAATATGCTCCAGTATTCTTGCCTGGAGAAACCCCCTCCCTGACAGAGAAGCCGGGCAGACCACAGTCTATGGGGTCGCAAAGAGTTGGATATGACCGAAGCGACCCTGCACGCATAGATGCAAGACATTTTTTGCCAGCTCTGCCACTGCGTGTGAATTATAGATACCCTATTACAGTTTCATTTTGACCTGCTAAATCAGTCAAAGTGTGTTTTGTCCCATTTTATGGTAAATGTTAGTATTTACATTTTGGTGTCATCTAACATTTTTACCAGAGAAGGCAATGGCACCCCACTCCAGTACTCTTGCCTAGAAAATCCCATGGATGGAGGAGCCTGGTAGGCTGCAGTCCATGGGGTTGCTAAGAGTTGGACACGACTGAACGACTTCACTTTCACTTTTCACTTTTATGCATTGGAGAAGGAAATGGCAACCCACTCCAGTGTTCTTGCCTGAAGAATCCCAGGGACTGGGGAGCCTGGTGGGCTGCCGTCTATGGGGTCGCACAGTCGGACACGACTGAAGCAACTTAGCAGCAACAGCAGCAACATTTTTACAAGTCTACTAAATTTTCAGAGGAATAACTCAAATAAGAGTGCTTTGTAGACATTTGATTTTCCTTAGGTATAGCATAAGTTCACATGGAAACTTGGCAACTATTCTGCATATTTGAGTATTCTATAGACCATGTGTTACACTGACAACTAATATGAAAAATGCATGCTTCCATAAAAATAGAGCCAATTTTGTCTTTGCTTAAGTCAACCAAATATATCAGCATGGTAACTCTTCGCTTTATTTTATTTTATTCTTTTCTTCTTCCCTTTATTTTAATACATACATTCAAATAACCTTTAGAGTAAAGCCAAGAAGATGAAGAGTTGCCAACAAAAAAAATGTTTAATGCCAGATTCCTCCTACCTAAAATCTTTGCTTTTACTATTGATTTGAATGAAACACCCCATTTTCCTTCTAGTGGTTTCCTCATTCATCAAGAGCTCTTTATCTTCATAGCATGAGAACCACCAACTGCAAATGGGCTGAGTACAAACCACCTTTAGAAACTTTGAACAATCACATTCATTTTAATGTTGAATAAAAGGTTTGAAACCTAATAGGTTCATCTAGCCAACAAGCCATTATACACTATTTTACTGCCAGTTTTCTTTAATTACCACTCATACATGATATGTTTACAGTTCTGGGAAATTACACCCATACATGATATATTTACAGTTCCAGGATCTTGAAAAAGACCATAACTCTTATAAAGATTGTGTTTACACAGCTTTGCCATTGTAAGGTACTTGATCACTTTGCGTATTTGTACAGCTGAATCCCAAAGGTAGGCTAATCTTGCAAAAGACTTAACTGGAATGGACATGTTACACCATGGTTAGGATGAGGGTGACAGAAATGTCATCTTCCTGAGTTAAAGATGCTCCTACGTTAAGCCTGTCTATAAATAACATGCCTATGATAAAATATCAGATCCTTTGCATGGTAATTATCATACTTCAGGGCCTCCAAAATAAGAGAGAAAATTGCATTACTTTCCAGATAGGCTCTGTCCTGACTTCTAGTCTTGTGGGGTGACAGTAAAGAACAGAACTGAAAGGCAGGTGGGCAGGAAGTGTCTGAACTCCATGAAGGTATTCACTGAGAATGGATTTCGAGTTGTCTACCTTGCAGTTCTGCTATTCAGAGATTTGGTTTCTGTTGCGTTTTTGATAAAAGAGTGAACAGAAAGGCATAGACTGACCATTCTTACTGTATTTCTTTGCAGAAACAGACAGTATAAAGGCTTCCTAAGTGCGTTGCAACATTGGTGTAGTGGATACTGTGATGCGCTATTCAAACTCCCAAGTTCCCCATTTTTGCCTGAGGCTGATGGCAGCTCACCAGGTCTGTGGGAACTGCCCTCCACAGGTCAAGCTGCTTCATCTAAGATTAGGTTCCCTCCCCAGGGGCAACCAGTATCCAATGATTGGCCCTTTATCTCAATTAGGACAACTCCCATGGATGGCTCTAGAGACTGTCATACAAGGTTCAGAAAAACAAATATCGTATATTAATGCACACATGCAGAATCTAGGAAAATGGTACATATGAACTTATTTGCAAGGCAGAAACAGAGACGTAGATGTGGAGAACAAATGTATGGACACCAAGGTGGGAGGGGAGGGGAAGGTAGGGTGGATTGGGAGATTGGGATTGACATATACACGCTACTGATACTATGTACAATAAAATAGAGAACTAATGAGAACCTGCTGTAGAGCTCAGGAAACTCTACTCAGTGCTCTGTGGTGACCTAAGTGGGAAGGAAATCTAAGGAAGAGGGGATGTAAGTATATGTGTGGTTGATTCACTTTGCTGTACTGCAGAAACTTAACACAACATTGTAAAGTAACTATACTCCAATAATAAATAAATGTGTATGTGTGTGTTAGTTGCTCAGTCGTATCCAACTCTTTGTGACCCCATGAATTGTAGCCCACCAGGCTTCTCTGCCCATGGAATTCTCCAGGCAAGAATACTGGAGTGAATTGCCATTCCCTTCTTCAAAGGATCTTCCCGACCCAGGGATCGAACCCTGGTCTCCTGCATTGCAGGCAGATTCTTTACCGTTTGAGCTACAGGGAAGTCCTAATAAATAAATAAATACTTTTTTTAAAAAACCAACTATGACAGGCCATCCCTGCTCCAGAGCTTTTCCATAAAATCAGTTGAGGCCACTTTTGAGCCAGCATCACAGGTCAACTCTGCTTAAGGCTGCTGTAAGCAATGCTGTTGAGAGTACTCCCCAGTTAACCCCCTGCAAGCAAATTTGGGCTTCAGAGACTTTCCCCCCTCAAAGTGGACCTAAGACATAAAGCAAAATTCTTTGGCAGAATTGAAGATGACCATTTTTTATCTCATGGTAGATTATTGCCCAATTAACCTGACTTGAGTGAATGAACTAGCCACAGTTAAATTCCTGCTGGCTTTCCTGTGGATCAGTCTGTGGATCCTTTGGGGGTACAGACTTCGTTGTGTATACGTCCCTTTGAAAAGGAGTAAAAAACATTTAAGCATCATAGAATATATGCAAGTCTGATATTTAAAAAGTAGAGTTAATATTTGTCAAATCACAGTAAATATATGAATGAATAGAAGAGACTCTTTAGTTTCTACTTTCTCAATTATGTATATTTTTCTTATAACACAATACATTGTTAATATTGAGTGATTTTCTGAATAAGAATGAAACTTTGGGCATTGAAGACATGACCAAGATATACCTGGTCCTGTATCGATGTAGATGAACCTAGAGTCAGTCATACAGAGTGAAGTAAGTCAGAAAGAGAAAAACAAATATTGTATATTAACACATATATATGGAATCTAGAAAAGTTTTACAGGTGAACCTATCTGCAGGGCAGGAATAGAGATGCTGACATAGAGAACGGACTTTTGGACGCAGCAGGGGAAGGAGAGGGTGGGATGAATTGGGAGAGGAGCAGTGACATTTATACATTACTGTGCATAAAAGAGACACTAGTGGGAAGCTACTGGCTAGCACAGGGAGCTCAGCTCAGTGCTCTGTGATGACCTGAGGAGTGAGACGGGGAGAGCAGGAGGAAGACTCAAGAGTGAGGGGACATATATATACTTACAGCTGATTAATGTTGTCATACAGCAGAAACTAATACAACATTGTAAAGCAATTATGTGCTCAGTTGCTCAGTCATGGACTGTAGCCTGCCAGGCTCCTCAGTCGGTGGAATTTTCCAGGCAAGAATACTGGAGCAAGTTGCCATTTTCTCCTCTAGAGAATCTTCCCAACCCAGGGACTGAACCCGCATCTCCTGTGTCTCCTGCATTGGCAGGCGGATTCTTTACCACTGGGCCACCTGGGAAGCCCAAAGCAATTATACTCCAGTTTAAAAAAAAAAAAAAAAAAAAAGATAGATCTGGTCAAACCATGGTTTATCCAGCCCAATGTTCTGGAAGATTCTGTGAAAGATCTTGACAGTCATTCCTGACAATGACTTCAAAGTGTCAGGAAGTTTACCCCAAATATGTATCCTTTGTGCTGTCATGGCCCTGCTTTTACATAACCTATTTCTGGGATGTATAGTTATTCTAAATCCCCCACTAGACTAGGACTTCCTCAGTGGGAAATTATTTATATCTGTATCCCTTTTCTTAACCACAGTAATTAATAGGCCCCTATTGAATTCCAGTTTCAATCAGCACAGGATTTATTAGCACTTATGAGATCCTGGGCACCAAGCTAAACATTGTTTGAGAAAATGAGTCACAGTTAACTACCACCCAGGAACTTATTAAATACCTGGGGTTATAACACACTTAAACAGCTAGAGACCATTTGTTGTTGTTGTTTAGTCACTAAGTTGTGTTTGACTCTTTTTCAACCCCAGGGACTATAGCCCACCAGGCTCCTCTGTCCATGGAATTACCAAGGCAAGCATATTGGAGTGAGTTGTCATTCCCCAGGGATCGAACACTTGTCTCCTGATTGGCAGGCAAATTATTTACCACTGAGCCACTTGGAAGCCCTAGAGACCATTTAATGGTGTCCAATTAAATACGGAAGGCGAAATATTCACAGTAATCTTTGATTTCCCCTGATGCTCCAATCAAGTAACAGTACAGAAATACAAAAACCCTAAAGCTACAAATGTAGAGAAAAGTTGAAAAAAGATCATCAGCAAACAGGATTTCAGTGAAATGCTGGAAGTGTGTAACTGCCCAAAAAGCTGGAAGATGGCTAAAACCTAAGCTAGCAGGGCAGAAAGCCAATAAGTCAGTCGATTCTCCACATAGAATACTACCAGGAAGCTTGCAGACACAAGGAGGGAGGGCTGTAGGGTAGAGCTGAAAACAGGAAAATTTATTTGGCAGTTTATATGGGGATCTGTTAAAATGCAACTCCCCCAACCAAAGGGCCAGAAGATTGCAGCCTTCTCAGCACGAAAGAGGAAAGGAAGCTGACTGTGGAGAAGTTGAACCAGGAAATCTGTGGATTCAGGGACACCAGACTCAATTGGAAAGAGGGGTGAGTCTGACTGAAAACAGGGAGACAAAATAAAAGTCTACAAACTGAATGTTGACCTCCCTCAAACTTACTCACCTTGATGAAAACTGGCCACCAGACTCATGCTCACCTCATAAGAAATTGGAGAATTCCTCTCTTAGGAAACCAGTCCACAATTTGCCTGCCAATGTAGGGAACACGGGTTTGATCCCTGGTCAGAGAAGATTCCACATGCCACAGAGCAATAAAGCCCTTGCACCACAACTACTGAAGCCCATGCACCCCAACAAGAGAGCAGCCCCTTCTCTCTGCAACTAGAGAAAGACCTAGCAAAGCCACCCCACTACCCCCCACAAAAAAAGAAATGTCTACGTAAAATGACAACTTAGAATTTTCCTGATGAAATAGGGCCTGCCTAATCCCACAGTGGTGAAATCCATCAATCTCCAAACTCTACTAACATGTACAGAGCTTCTGAGTGTTTCTCATTCAACATATTAGGACACCAAGGGCCACCACACGTTTGAGAAAATCTTCCAACATGACTGACAGGAACCAAAACAAATCACGGAGAATATTTAGAAAACCAAAAACAAAACAGAACTTCAGAATAAGAGAAGATACTGTTCTATAAAGCAAGAACTGATTTCACTAAAAAATCAGAAAACTATATCTATGTACATATATAACCAACAGAAGAGTTGAAAGTATAGTTGAGAGAATCTCTCAAATAGGAGAACAAAAACCAAGGAAATGGAAATAGGAAAGAAAAGAGAAGTATAGATAAAATGGTACTAAAAACTGCCTGGAAGAAAAATGCATATCATGCGCAAATGATCAGGGCTCAGGAAGAATCAGACTTCACCACAATAAGAGCTAGAAGACAGTGGACAAATGCCTTCAAACTATCAACAGTAGCTTTATTCTTCCAATGAAGATTTGGAATGCATCATCAGCAAACAACTGGTGAAAAGTAAGGCAATTATTAACTCCAGGAACAACAAAAAGTTGTACAAGACAGGAAATGTAATAATGGTATACTACATGGCTAAGCTGTGCATAATGATTACTTAGAATGTAAACATGGCCTACTAATTTTAAAATGGTGACAAATACATTGGAAAGATGAAAAGGAAGAAAATGTGTGTGTTGATTCTGATGAAGGGCAGTGTAGAGGAGTTAGAACTTCATTTAATAATGAAAAATAATAAACCAATAAACAACAGTAAAAGAACATTATTTAGAAATATGAAGGAATTATCATACAAAGTAAGCCAAAGACAAATATCGTATGATATCACTTATATGTGGAGTCTTAAAAAAAAGATACAAGTGAACTTACTTACAAAACAGAAAGAGACTCACAGATATAGAAAACAAACTTAAAGTTAGCAAAGGGGAAAGGGAGGGAGGAAGGTTAAATTAGGAGTTTGGAATTAACATATACACACTACTATATATAAAATAGATAACCAATAACCAACAAGCATCTACTGTAAACACAGGGTATTATTGAGTACAAAATATTCAATATTTAGTAATACTGTATAAGGGGAAAGAATCTAGTTCCCTGAGCAGGGATTGAACCCAGGCCCCTGCATTGGGAGCATGGAGTCTTAGCCACTGGACCACTAGGGAAGTCCCAGGAATAGGTATGTATTTGTTTCATTAAATATGAAACAAGTTTTCCAATTGTTGTTCAGTCACTAAGTCATGTCTGACTCTTTGACACCCCATGGACTACAGCACACCAGCCTTCCCTATCCTTCACTATCTCCCGGAGCTTGCTCAAACTCATGTCCATTGAGTCAGTGATGCCATCCAACCATCTCATCCTCTGTCGTCCCCTTCTCCTCCTGCCATCAGTCTTTCCCAGCACCAGGGTCTTTTCCAATGAATCAGTTCTTTGCATCCGGTGGCCAAAATATTGGAGCTCCAGCTTCAGCATCAGTCCTTTCAATGAATATTCAGGACTGATTTTCTTTAGGATTGACTGGTTTGATCTCCTTGGTGTCCAAGAAACTCTCAAGAGTCTTCTCCAGCATGTCATAAACAGTGGTTATATTCTCAGACCCCCCTCAACTATTTAAAATTAATCTACAATGTAATCCAACCTAAATGCATCTATTATACATAAGTCATATTTTATAGGACTATTTCCAGGAGATAAATTTTAGGTTCCAAGCTGTAGGTAATTAACTCCAGTTATCTATTGCTATATAACAAGTCTTTGAAACTGAGTAGCTTAGGAACTTCCCTGGTAGCCAGTGGTTAAGAATCTGCCTTCCAGTGTGAGAGACATGGGTTTGATCCCTGGTTACAGAGCCAAGATCTCACATACAGTGGGGCAACTGAGCCCATGTACCGCAACTACTGAGTCTGAGGGCCTCAAAGAAACATCCCACATGATGCAATGAAGATCCAGTACAGCCAAAAATAAATACTTTTTTAAAAAGAAGTTGAGTAGCTTAAACAATAACCATTTTATTACATCTCATGATTTCATGGATCAGGAATTTGGGCAGGCCTCAGTTGGGTGATTCTTCTGCTCCAAGGGTGCCAACTGGGATTACTCACTGCTACTCAACTGTCGAGTGTGCTGGTCTGGACAGTTCAAGGTTCTTCCTTTGTCTGATGCCTGTGAGGGGATGGCTGGAAGGTTGGGATCAGTTGGGTCTATTGACTTTGACATGGTACTCTCACCGTAAGTGGTCTTCTCACATGGCATGTTAAAATTCCTCAAAAGAGTGTTTCAAGAGACCTAAGTGGAAACAATAAGACTTCTTCTCACCTAGTTTCAGAGAGCATGCAGTATCATACTTCTACAACCTTGTACTAGTTCCAAGTGAGTAAAAAGACCTACCAAGATTCACGAAGACAGTGGGGACTTCCCTGGTGGTCCAGTGGTTAAGAATCTGCCTTGTAATGCAGGAGACTTGGGTTCAATCCCTGGTCCAGGAACTAAGATCCTGCATGCTGCAGGGCAACTAAGCCCACATGCCGCAACTAGAGAGTCTGTTTACCATAACGAAAGATCCCCATGATGCAACAAAGATCCTGAGTGCTGCCTATAGACCTGAGGTCCCATGGAGGAGGGCATGGCAACCCACTCCAGTGTTCTTGCCCCAAGAGTCCCGTGGACAGAGGAGCCCGGTGGGCTACAGTCTGTAGGATTGCACAGAGTCAGACATGACGGAACAACTTAGCACACATGCACAGCCAAATAAATAAGTAAATAGATAAAAAAAAGATTCAAGGAAAATGGCTGCACAACAATGAGATACAAGTAGGCATGGTTCACCAGAGCACCATCTTTGGAGGCTGCCTTCCACAATGGGGATTTAATGCTCTAAATCTGTATAGGTGAAATACCAGTCACATTTTCATAAGGAAAAAAATTATTGAGTCTCAAACTGTACTCTCAAGGAAACCTACTGTCTCACTGCTCATGTTGAATAATGTTGATCTTTCATATATTTGGAAGAAAAACTGAGATGAATCATTTTTTAAAAATCAATCTTTTGTTTCCCTATGAAAACATTACTTAAACCCTATTGTTTGATATTCCTCACTTGTGTGACAGAACAATTTTTTGAAATATTTTGTTTTTGGGAATTCCCTGGTGGTCCAGTGATTAAAACGGTGCGTTTACTGCCAGGACCCAGGTTTAGTCCCCTTGAGGAACTATTAATAAGACCCTGCAAGCCACTTGAGGTGGCCAAAAAACAAGAAAAAGAAACATTTTGTTTTTCACATAGCCTTTTTCTCCTTCCTGGTTCTGTGCGGAGTTAGGCTGTTTGTGCTCAGTCGCCTAGAAGAAGTGTGTGTGTCAGATTCGAAAGCAGAAAGCTCTCACAGATACTTCCCTTTCTGGATTTTGTTTTCATAAAGCCTGAGCTTCCAGAATCTGTAGTGCAGCAAGAGGAAAGAGGTGAGAGTTGAAAGGCAACTAAAGGATGCTGAACAGCAGAGCTTCCCAGAGCTTCCCAGAGCTTCCCAGCTTAGCCCTTCCACCCACCTCCTTTCTCTCACTAGACCTGTGAAACCTCCTGAGTCACTTCTTTGTATCCTTTACTCCATGGAGCAGTCTGAAAATCACAGCTCTAGAACAATTATTGCTCAGATCTTCTGAGTTGGGGAACAATTGGGAATGGTGGAATGGAAGTTGAGGAACTTCAGGTACACAGACTCCCATGTTTCTCTTCTGTAGATTTTTAAAAATTAACTTATTTATTTTAATTGGAGCACAGAATTGATGCTTTTGAACTGTGGTGTTGGAGAAGACTCTTGAGAGTCCTTTGGACTGCAAGGAGATCCAGCCAGTCCATTCTAAAGGAGATCAGTCCTGGGTGTTCATTGGAAGGACTAATGTTGAGGCTGAAACTCCAATGCTTTGGCCACCTCATGCGAAGAGTTGACTCACTGGAAAAGATTCTGATGCTGGGAAAGATCGAGGACAGGAGGAGAAGGGGACGACAGAGAATGAGATGGATGGAAGGCATCACCAACTTGATGGACATGGGTTTGGGGAGACTCCAGGAGTTGGTGATGGACAGGGAGGCCTGGCGTGCTGCGGTTCATGGGGTGGCAAAGAGTCGGAGACGACTGAGCGACTGAACTGAACTGAACTGAATTGGAGGCTAATTACAATATTGTAGTGGTTTTTGCCATACATTGACATGAATCAGCCATGGTGTACATATGTACCTCATCCTGAACCCCCCTCCCACCTCTGAGATGAAGAAAACAGTGGAGTTACAGGTGACTAGAACTGTTTAAGCCTGGAAGCATGGAAGAATGTTGATGCTGATCATCAAAAACGGAGAGCTGAGTAGTTGCACTCAGTATTGGCAGGGAGTAATTTCGTCTTTGGAATACTAATAAATCTGAGGCTAAGGGAAAGCATCCTAAACAAGGTGGCCTGCACACAGCTGGAGAGATGGGAACATCATTCAGGTGAAAAGCTCAGGGCTGTAGAGAAGAGACACCAGCAGTTGTTAAAGAAGTGAGCTCCAACAGCAAAGAGCAGAAGACTGAGGACAGAACCTTAATGAGATCCTGCTACAAGGGCTGAAAACTGGTGACCCACCTGCTACAACAGCCTCCTTCTTTGACTATTGCTTTCTTACTGAAAACGTTGTTCTCTAATATCATAGACTGTCAGAAACTGCCACCCAAAGTTACATCAGTAAGAAGAGAACATTCCACTCTTACCTAAGAGCCCAAGACACAGAGAGGTAGCCTCGACTGATTCTCAAGTCAGGTGCAGAGCTGTGGAAAGTGGGGTTTCTGGAGACAATACTCCACATCTATCTTAACTTTGTAGTTCCAAGGAAACAAGCCTTTTTGTGTCCCCTTGTAGTCCAGATCTGATATCACACAGCACTGCTTTGTTGGAACCAATCAAAATACAGATTCATTTAAATTTACCTAAATTCCACACTTCCCCCACAGCTCTGTAACAACTCCATCCTTTTCTGTGTTTGGTGGGCTGTTCCAAGATGCCTGAGATTTGAACTCTTCCCCCTTTGCTGTGGATCAATAAACCTGAATCTGTAGACTCCGGATTCATTTCTGCAGGCATGATGATGATCAGGGGAGGACAGAGAACAACTGGAGACTCTCATAGTACACTCCTTTAGGATTGATTAGTTCGATCTCCTTGCTGTCCAGCAGACTCTCAAGAATCTTCTACAGTCAATCCTAAAGGAAATCAACCTTTAATATTCATTGGAAGGACTAAAGCTGAAGCTCTAATATTTTGGCCACTTGATGTGAAGAGCTGACTCATTGGAAAAGACCCTGATGCTGGGAGAGATTGAGGGCAGAAGGAGAAGGTAGCGACAGAGGATGAGATGGTTGGACAGCATTACTGATTCATTGCACATCAGTTTAAGCAAACTTCAGGAGATAGTGAAGGACAGGGAAGGCTGGTGTGCTTCAGTCTGTGGGGTTGCAAAGCGTCCCACACGACTTAGCGACTGAACAACAATAGTACACGCCTTTATTTTTTTTTATTTTTTTAAATTTTTTATTCTTGGTCACACTGCAGCAGCATGTTGAGTGGGATCTTAGTTTCTCTACGTGGGATGGAACCCCTGCCCCCCTGCATTACAAGGCGGGTTCTTAACTACCGGACCACTAGGTAAATCCTACACTCTTCTATTTACAAACAAAAATCGGGGACTAGGATTAGCGGTCCTAGTTGTCTTTGCAGTTTTTCGGTCTTCACACTCCGGACGTGGAGACTGATGAGTTCCATAGGATTATCACGGAGTCCTTGGGACCGTCAGTTCCCCGGGTCTTCTCCCACCTCACCCTACTGTTCCACATTTCTTCAGTACCTTCTAGTTCGCAGACGAAACTTCCTTTTCCTTATTCCTGTCCCCCAACCCCCTCTCAGGAATGAGCAACCGTTTGAACCATAAGCCACGTCCCGCCCTTCATTCAAATCTTCCTTTTCCTGGCAAAGCGCTCTAAAAAGGTGGACTAGAAATCAATGTATCTCCAGACTAAACAGAAAGCAAACACGTCCTAACAGGAATATAGTTTTTTACTTAAACTACAACGTGAAGCACTTTTAACAAGGTCCCTTGTCCTCTAGAGAAAAGAACGTTAGGGAACCGGGCAACTCCGTGGAATCCTCGGCAGGGGCGATAGCTCACTCTGCGCTTGCGCGTCCGGTAACTTGGCCCTGCAACCCCGGCGTGGAGCGGCGGCGCCGCCGCGGATTGGTCGTCGGGGCGCCGGGTCCTCCGCGCGTGCGCAGTTCTCCGCCCGTGCCGCCCATCCCGCTGCCCGTCCGCGGCCTTAGGAGTGGTCTGGCTGCAGCCGGCGAGCCGGCGAGCCGACAGCCGGGCAGGCCGAAGGTGGGCCCGGCCTGCTGTCTTCTAGGAAGAAGAGGGGGCTTGCGTTCTCGGTCTCCAGAATCCCTCAGCCCAGCAACCTGCCCCGCCAGTGAAGGGAGAAGCTGAGGAGCCGCCGCTGTGCCGCCGCCATGGCTGCCATGATGGGTCGGAAGTGAGCCTGTGGGTGACCGTGCCGGCCCGGGCGCTGCCGCCCAGGTCCCGGCAGCCCCGCCGGGGAAGCGCGACCCCGCGGACCGCGGGCCCTCGGCCTTCGGCACGCTAGCCCCCTCGGCTCGGTCTACTTCCTCCAAGACTGAGCGGCGGGGAGTGGGTCCCGACCTCGGGCCCCGGCAGCCGGGAAGATGGCGGACCCGGCTGAGTGCAACATCAAAGTGATGTGTCGCTTCAGACCGCTCAACGAGTCCGAAGTGAACCGCGGCGATAAGTACATCGCCAAGTTTCAAGGAGAAGACACGGTCATGATCGCGGTGAGTGCCCCTGTCCCCACCCAGGCTCCCTCCTTCGGGCCCGGCCGCCCCGGGAGTTGAGAGAAGTGGGGAGTAAGCCGAGAGCGACCTTTGGGGCGCCCCACCTCCGCAGTGGGGTCCGACGGCCCAGGGGAGGGGCTCGGCGCCTCGTCGGGTGCTCCGGGGTTGCCCCACCCCGGTCTGCAGCGCCGGGGACGGGAGGCACCCGCCCTGGGTCCCGGGCACTCCCCTACCTGGGGCGCGGGTGGAGCCGTTGGGGAACCGGTTGAGTGCCCGTTCGCCGGCTTTCTGTGCGCCCGCAGGTTCTGATGCAGATGCAGTCGGTGTGTCGGGCCCCCTCCCCTCAGATTTATCATTCATAAAATACGTCAGATCAGAGTTCGGCTGAGAACGTTGGGCTCTGCCTTACCGAACCTTAAATAGTAATGATATTTAGTCTTAAAAGAAGTCTTTAACTGTGCGTTAGACTGTCTTGTTTCCTCCGTGGGAGAAGGAAAACCGTAACAGTCGCAGTTATGCTGGTACCTTCAGTGTTCACCCAACCCGCTTTTGAGTTTACAGTTAGAAATGGCGAATCCAGGGCTGTAAAAAGTAGTTTTCTTTTGAAATGGGAGCGCTCGATTTTGTCTCATCCACCAGCGGATCTCGTCGATGAACGTTGGGTTAAATAAGTGCCCAGAGAGACTCACTGGGTTTTAATGGGTAGCACTCCGGAAGAGTGTTAACTTTTCGTGTGTATATCAAAGTATTATAAAAGCAGATTTTTTAAAAAATATATAAAAGTTGATCAGTAAACTAGATTTCTTGTTAGTATCAGATTCCTACTTCTAGAATTAGAATCTGCCTTGAAGAAAAATGACTTTGATAATCACAAGGATGGTGAGGTAATGTCTTTTGTAATGTGAAACATAATGTGAAAGGTCTTGAAAATAACTCCCAATTCAAGGAGATTAAAATGGAGAGTAAGATAACTGCCTACAGAACAGTGAACTCTGACAAAAAATTAAATTCATCTTTCTTGCTGCCATCTTTCTACGTTGCTATCACGCTCCCCAATTTTAGTGTTAACTTTTTCTCCTTTCCATTTAGCGTAAGTTTGAATATCTTAGTATAGAAATGGGACAAATATCACAGGAGATGGAACATTGAAGGTTAGAAGCATTGACATGTAAGACAGAACTCAAGTTACTTAGAATTTTTATGTGAAAGTTTCCAAGTTCAGCTCTAGAGGATCAATGTCATAGCTCCACATTGCTTGGGAGGGTTTTGGCAAACAAGTCATTAGGTTCTTAATAACTGCCAGCTCTTACTGTGTGAAGACTGTCAGGCTGGTTCTTTGTTAACAAGTCCACAGAAAAACCCGTGCTATAAATGACATCATGGAGAGGCCAGAAAGTTATGCACGAAACTAATCATCCTTTTCCTCCAGGGTGATCTATTTTACATGATTTCAGAAGATGCTCACTAGGCCTGGTTTGTTAGCTGGCCAACACTAGTAGGCTATTAGTTTCTCATAGAATTGTTGTGATTACTCAGCCTCTGCAGTGGTTGACAGAACCAAGCTATTTTCCTTTCAGATTTGTGTTAAGGCTGTCTTATTTCTTCAGATATTTTTTGTGTGTGTGGATATTTACCCAAACCTATAGTATTGTCAAGATTTATTTGTTGTAATGGCAAGATTTAGGATTCACAAAATGTTTTACGGTGAGGTTAGAAGACAGCCTTCTGTTGCAGGCCAAATATGACATAAGATAGGAGGAAAGAGTTAAAAGAAAATAAACAATTACCACAGGAAGTGCACATTTATTTTAGGTTGTTTCCTTTGGATAAAGTTATTTTAAGTTCTTAGGTTTCCTTAGTAATTAATTTAAGTGGTGATATTAAACATCATGGACAAGTAATTGAGTCATAAATCAGTAATGTAAGTTAGTTGGCCTTTAGATAAACTGGTAAGCATTTTAGTCGTTTTGGGTTTTTTGTTTGTTTAAGTACAAGCAGAAGGATATTACAACTGAGTGTGATATAGCTTTAGAAAATGTAAAACAACATGTTTAGTTCATTATTTTCAGAAACCAATCTTCTGCATATAGAAGTCATTAATTACTCTGAGATTTCTTAAAAAAATTTTTAAGTGCATTCTTTAATTTTTTTTTTTAAGTTGTCTGAGCCTTTAACGGCAGCTAGAAGTGGAAATAGAAAACTTCTAGGTAAAGTCATCTCCTTTTTTTTTTTCTTCATTTTACTGGATACTGACCCTGATTCAAAGTAAATAGATTAAGAAGGAATCGCTGCAGTGCAGCATTTAAAATTAAATTGTCTAAAATAATTTGAAAACATTTTGTACACAGCCTTCTGGTTAAATCAAAATTAAAAAAATAAGTGTTTTAGTTTAGAGTGTTATCAAATTGTAACTATAATCAGTGCTCACAAAGAAGATAATTTTTTAGGATTCTGATTTTCATCTAAGTTCAGTTTCCAGTATATTGTCCAAACTTTTTTCCTGTTACTCATGTAGTCAGTGATTTTAATGTGGTGTGACCCCATGGTCATGTAATCGTGCAGTGTTTTTCTGTGCTTTGCAGCCTTTGTGCAGTTTTTTCTTTTTTTTGGTAATTAAATGCTCAGTGAAGTGCTATACATGTCACATATTGAATGAAATAGAAATGCGTTATTTTTTGAAGATCTTTGACAGTGATATGGTAAAACTATTTGCTTTAGATAAGCAAACTTGTGATCCACAAAAACTGGGGCACTAAGGAAACGCCTTCTGTAGTTCAAAGGAGCCAGCTGAAAACACTGAATAAAAGAAATCAATAAGAAAAGTTATTCTTTCATCTGTTTATGCATCATAAAAGTGGAACATGCATACTTGCATCAAGTATCTTTACTAACTGTCATTTCTTATATGGTATACTGTAGAGGCCGGCAGGATCCAAAACGGACTGTTGTGGTTCATTGAAATTAGACCTAATTCTAACCTCCAGCACAGCACAGTTTCCCCTTTCAAATGAATCATGATTTGGTGTTCAATCCTGATTACCTTATATATGAAAATTGAAAAAAGGAGCCATCATAATATACCTTTACAGTTGCAGAATGTTAGCCCACAATCAGTGTCTTAACTAAGGAAAATGTAATATGATGTAATCCCATGTGATCTGAAAATCACTATTCAGAATTCCAGAGAAAGACATATTCCCGCCAGAAATGTGTCCTTTGTAACCAAATTTGGTGTTCAGCCTGGTCTGTGCAGATTCAGATAGGAACCACTCAACTTAAGAACTAAGGTAAATAAACATTCCTGTTTGGTTTTGTCCCCTTGAAGCTTAAGTTAGATGTGAATACATCTTGTGAGTTGGAGTATCTTTGAAGATACACATTTTTAAAGGCTGCATGATGTATATTTCAAGACCAAGGGCCAAATTTTTTAAGATATGGATATCCAGATCATGAGTGTTTAATTTATTTGAAAGATTATTAGTTATGGGATGTACCTTTGTTATAGGCCATTAGAAATAGTTTTTATGTTTCTCAAGTCTCATTTTTCATCCAGGAAGCCAGGGTCACATTTGCTTTATTTAAGAAAATTATAATTCAGTTTTGAAATTAAAGTAAGGCTATTTTGTCAACGTAAAACTAAGCACTTCAGTTAGTTTTTTATTTAACGTATAACTTCAGACACAACTTAGCCACTAAACCACCACTACCAACTTTAAAAAGTCACTCAGCTTTATTATATTTATGTTTGCATGCTCATATTCTTAATCTAATACAGTGGTAGTTTGCATATTTGGTGTTAGGTGATGCCTGAGTAAACAGCTGCATAAAGTATCAGCTTTTGAGGCAGACTTTGTATTACCTGTTATTTTTGGCATATCTCTTTCTAAATGTTTATAAGCAACTTTTTTTTAGTTTATGTAAAAATGAAGATAGGACTACAGTGGTGTTTGTTCTTTTTATTGTTTAAATGTTTATGTTAATAAAATATCATTTGCCTTATTTTGGAGGGATGCAGTTGTCATACTGTTACCTAACTTCTACTGATTAACTTGTTTCTTCAAGCAAAATTAGAATTATTTGTGAATTCGCTAATGGTGGAGGCTGTCTCTGTTTCAATTCAGTTAACATTATACTGATCACTTATATTCAGTCCTCGTATATAAGTGCTTAGCTTAGTGTTCAAGAATTTATCCAGCCTTATCCTCTGATATTCTTTGTAGCCTACTCTCACACTAATTAAATGTCATTTCTAAAATTGTGTTACTCGTTTATAGTAGCTCATACCATGGCATTGTTTGGTCACTAAGTCATGTCTGACTCTTTGCAGCCCCATGGACTGCAGCATGCCAGGATTCCCTGTCCTTCACTATCTGCTGGAATTTGCTCAGACTCTTGTCCATTGAATCAGTGATGCCATCCAACTGTCTCATCCTCTGTTTTCTTCTGCTCCTGCCTTCAATCTTTCCCAACATCAGGGTCTTTTCCAGTGAGTTGCTCTTTGTATCAGGTGGCCAGAGTATTGAAGCTTCAGCATCAGTTCTCATACCTTATAGATACTAAATAAATGTTTGCCGAGTAAATGAAGAGAGAAAAATACTTTTTTTTTGATAGAACAAAATATAAATATAGTTTATTTCTGTTATTTTATACTTGTGTTTTCAGAATTATCATGAATATATCTTGTGCCATCAGTGAAATAGTAGATTGTCTTTTATTATCCACACCTGTAGATTTGAATGTCAGTGTCTTGGAATCTTAGCAGAAGGACACTTTATGTGTGTTGTAGCCAAAGAATAATCAGACATTGAGAAGCCTACATTTAATTGATGCCAAAGTGAGGTCATCTGAGTATATCCTTCAGGAATGCTTTGAGCTGCAGAGAGAAAACAAACAAACTAATGGTGGTTTAAATAAATAAGAGGTTATTTTTCTCACGTAGGAAGTCTGGATATGGGCCTTTACTTCTTGCTGACTCTGTTACCCTCTGTCATCCTTAGTTACTGACTTTTCATCCTCATATGTGTCTTGTTTGCAAGATGGATGCTCCAGTTCCAGACATTCATCCCAGAAAGAAGAAAGGGCAGCTTTGGCTGAGGTGATTCTTCAATACCTCCCAGCAGACTGTCACTTCATAATGTCTAGAGCTGGGTCATGTGGCCAGTAGTTACAAGGAGACTTGGGTAGCAAGTGGTTAGCTTCCAGCCTGTCTGGCAGGAGGCCAGAGGGGAATTGGGAATGGCTTTGGCCTTCAGAGGCTGTTTGTGTCATTGTTAGTGGTATTCCAAGCTTTGGGGAGGGGAAATGTGGGGTGTAGTTTCTAAAAACTATGATCTTTTTTAGCTAAGACCCTAGGCAGTATTCTACAAGGTTAAGGATTTTTTCTGGGTCATGATTGTTTATTTTGGGGCCCAGCTCCCTTCCTTTACTTTAGAAGAGACTAGAGAGCTGGCACACACACACTTTCAGTGCTGAGAACCCTCATGCTCCCTCTCTCGTCTTTAGATGCTTACTTTCTCTCTCAGATTACTAATTGTTCCTGCCAGCTTTTAAACTTGCTCAGATCTTGTCCATCATAACGCATAGCTTTCTTTGAGCCACAGCTAGATTTCTGTTCAGTTACCTCCTGTTCTTTTTTCACCTCTTTCCAATCTGATCTTTGTCATTGGAGTCTTTTCAGTTTTGCCTTGACCTCTCCACTATGTATGAGACAGTCACCTCCTCCTTGAAAATGCTTCCTTGACTTGCATGGATAGTATACTCTGATTTTCATTTCATGCCTCTGGCTCCTTCCCAAGCTGTGTCATCTGTGCTCAAATTGTGTCCTCCAGGTCCTTTAAGGGACCCACAAAATCAAAACCATTAAAAATAATGTTAAACTGTTAGTTGCCTTTTTAACCATGCTGACATTTGATTTGTGCATCCTTGCACTTGAGATTGGACAACATCCTTTGGTTTCTTGATACTCCCAAGTTCCTTTCAACCTCAGGATCCTTAAGCATCTTGTTCCCAATGCCTGGAGTACTTCCCCACACTCACTCTCCCTCATGAGTAAATTGACGAGACTGACAGTTGGTGTGCTCTTTATTCTTCGGTTCGTTAACGTCTCTTCTCCAGAGTGATTCTCTGCTGTTCTCCTGCCTTCCCCAGTCTCGGGTTCTCCCCTAAGTGCTGTCATAGCCCTTCTGAAACACACTGTTGTGCAGGATGGAATTCCAGTCACTTAATTATTTGTCTGATATCTGCCCCACTCTTATTTCCACTAAAGCAGAGAGTGAATCTGTCATGATCATCCTTCTAGTGTGATGTCCAGCATAACTGGCATTCCATAAATACTTAAATAAATATGGGTGAAATGCTGTTGCACTACACTGAAAAGCTGAATGGAATAATGGAAGGAAACCTGAACTGAAAGGAGACTTGAGATTGAATTTTAATTTTGTCGTTTACAACTTTTGGACCTTTCACAATTCTAATTCCTTATCTACAGGATGAGTTAGTGTTGAAAATAGTCTGTATCTGCCAGAAAAGATGCTCATTAAGTAAAAATCATTCAACAGCATGAGTGCCCACCATAGTAACACTTAATTTCAGTGCTGGGCCTTGGAAATACAACAGGACTAAAACAGACATACTTGGTTTTGTGGAGTTTATTGTAGTGGGTTTGTTCCTGGGCCCTAAGTAAGGACTTTTCCAGAAAGGTTCTAAGTGATGCGTAGTAGGTATCCTATTTTGAAGGTTAACTATATGGTGATGTCTTTAAAGGAGCTTAGAAATGTCTGTTCACATTTAATTTGTGTAGTTGAAACTTTTGTTTCTGTTTTTTAGTCCAAGCCTTATGCATTTGACCGGGTGTTCCAGTCAAATACATCTCAAGAGCAAGTGTATAATGACTGTGCAAAGAAGATCGTTAAAGGTAAATATGTTATACCTTCTAAGTCATCCCAGCAGTAAGTCCAATTTTGTTCATGATCTCTTCCATTTACTCAGCTTTCTTTTTCATTTTACCTTCCCTTTCTTTTTAGTTAGTTGCAAAAATTCAAATAATAAAAAGGTCAAATATAGTTAAACCCTACTGCTCAAATTTCATGAAATTTATGTGCAATGCCTATTGAAGAGTGTTATGAGAATTACAATGTTGTACACATATCCTTGAAAAATGCAGTTCTATTAAATATTCCCAAGAGAGTTTCTAAGGTAGCTGTTACAGAAATACAGCAGCATGAAAATGAAGACAAAATTACTAGACAAGTTTCTATAAAGTAATAGGAAATGGCAGCCTGTCATTCTCCCGTTGCAGTATTATTCCTTCCCCGGGGACTTGCCCTGTAGTCAAATGAGAGACCCTTGAAGAATTCACCAGAGGTACCAAAGATGAGAAAAATGTGTATATTCCCATTAATACCATTAACCTATGCTAAGATATTTTCTAAAATACTTCTCAGAGTGAGGTAGCATCTGTCTTGTATTGTTCACTGAGCTAGTGGAGTTGGAATTCAGTATCAGGTGGTTAGGTTAGGATTAAGTAGGAACACAGACATTTCATCTAGTAACAGGAGGAAACAGAGTTTATGGGTAAAAGTAAGTCTGTACCTGTCATGGAAGAAAAATGTTCATTTCATATTAATTCCATTTTGTCTCTGATACAGTGAACAGAATTGTTAACAGAAGTGGGGGATGGGGGAGGAAGTGTGAGGAAAAGATGAAGTCATCTATTAGTGTGGAAGTGAATGGATTATGGAGATGTGGCAAGATTGCCAGGCAGCATTCAGAGCGCACTTGAAGTTAACTGCCAGAGAGTTGAGTTTACCCCGTTGTGTTTTGCCAGGAAGTACTCAAGGAGAGGAGGGCAGGAGATGTAGTCAGGAAGGTGATGCTCATGGTGAACTGTGGAATCTAAGCTGGCTGAGTGGGAGAACGATGCAGGTTGCTAGGGAAGGGGGTGATTTATTTTGGGACAGTGAAAAAAGGTGGTGAGATTACTCTGTTATAGTCTCAGAGGAGTCAAAGGTTTGTTGAAATCAGGGTAATAGAAAGAGTAAAAGGAAGTGAATACTTGATGCTTGGAAGGCAGCGCAATTAGTAATGAAAGGAGTGTGACCATGGACTTGGTATCTAAAGGAGAAAAGGATAAGATTGCGGAGAAAAGTAGGGTAAGGATCTGAGAGGCCAGGCTGTCATCTAGTACACGGACATCTAGTAATGGGATCACTCACTACTTATACATGAAACCACCAAGGGTTACAGCAGGAACGGGATTAGTGTGAGATGATAGACAGGAGGGAGAATTAACTGGTGATTCTGTAAACAATTGCAAGAAAGAGGAAAAGGCAGCATCATCTTTTGTTGTAAGCATCAAATAGTTTTCCAGCTGGATCTGTCAGGGGTGCAGTTATGCTGCGTTCTTTGATTTGGGTGTAGTTTTGTCATCAGTACAGTGTAAGATTACTTTAGTTTTTTTAATAATATAAAATTATTGATTTATGAATTCACGGGCAATTTAAATGTATGAATCGTTTTCATATCTGCTCCAGCCAGCATTAGACCCACTTGAGTATTGTAGATTTTAAAATCTGCGTGCAAGCCTTTAAAGTGCAGATTCTATTCTGTCATTTTAGCTCATAATCCTATTTTGAGTTTTGTTTTTACAGTTATCTTACTAGGGATCTAAATTGGCTATCAGCCTATTTTGATAAGTCTCACAGCATCAAGGGTATTGAAGGCATTTTTTTTTTTTTAAGGTCATTAAACACACTGGAGTTTGGAAAGTATTACTGTGAATCATTTAAAAGTGCTTAATGGACCATGGTCCATAGCCTAATCTTCTAAAAATGGAATATGGCTGTTGGCGGTTATTTAATCACACTGGGTATTTAACCAACTTAAGGTTCTCTTACCTGTACATTTGTCTAGTTCTTAGCTTGGCAACATATCCTCAAGAATATGATGGAAATCTTGCATCCTTTTGTGAAATCATGGTGCATGACTGGTTTTTCCTCATGTACTAGCTGAGTGACCAAACAGTAAGTGAAATTAGTTCAGCCATAGTTTTTCCTTAGTGAAATTTTGGTATATTTGTCTGCGGTTCCCAGAATCCATCGTTTTTCACTTTTTGAAAATGAGTTATCTTCTTTTACCTCCGTTCTCTGACTTTTGTGAAATGTTTGCCCTTGGGATGTAATTCTCTTAGAAACTTGAGCTCATTTAAAACCATTCTTTGACCATCCTACCCACCTCAATCCCAAACTCCCTCTTAGCAGTGTTTTTTCTGTTCATTTTGCAGATGATGTTGTAGAAAGTGGTACTACGTCGTTTATGACATAATCGTCTCTTTTAGGC
The DNA here is from genome assembly GCF_963930625.1 of Muntiacus reevesi. Classification (NCBI taxonomy): domain Eukaryota; kingdom Metazoa; phylum Chordata; class Mammalia; order Artiodactyla; family Cervidae; genus Muntiacus; species Muntiacus reevesi. The sequence continues at coordinate 32,547,223 of NC_089250.1, forward strand.
ACTGCAGGTCTACTCATTCATTATTCTTCTGAACATTTAAAAGCTCTCTTTAGGACCTTAGTTTTTGTTTTTGTAAAATTCGCTTATCCTGGGCTTTACCTTTCTCATATTGTTCTCGTGATTTTATTTCTTTTGTACATTCTCAGTTGTATAGTCTCGTTTAACAAGAGGCCCATACCTACTTTCTCAGAACTCTGTGGTCTGTTGTCCTGACATCTAGGGTACTTGTTTCTACTACCTTTTACTCTATTTCATTACTATTTACAACTCTAAGATGACTTCATTCTTTTTTTTTTTTTAATCTCTGTCCTTTTCCTCAACATTTTGATCCCTTTTACTTTTTACCTTTTACAGAAGATTTCTGCTTTACCGTTTGAAACCGACCGAGTTCTGAGTGGCAGTTCCCTTCTTAGCAATGTGATTAAGAGCACAGGCTTTGAAATCAGACAAACTGAGATTGAAGTCTGGGCTTTGCCACTTTTTAGCTTTTTGACTTGTGGCAAGTCACCCAAGCTTTCCAAGTCTTCGTTTCCTCCATAATAAGCGTAGTGTAAGGATTTAAAAAGTTAAAGGTTTTCACTCAGGACCTGGTATGCAGTAAATAATATAAGAGATAGCAACTGCTGTTCATTTCCTTTATCCTCCAAGAAAGGAAATTACTTTCTTAGTTCACTCAGCCACAACTGAACTTAGGATAATTCATAACCTATATAGATATTTTCACTCTATAAAATTAGATTTCAAGCAACTGTTAAAATAGGTTTCCGTCTCTCTCTCCCTGTGCCAGCTTTGTAATTTATAGAAAGATATCATGGGGCTGTGACATTTTCCTTTTATCTTCACCCAGAAATTCTACCACTTGGAGGAGCCTGGTTGTAGTAGCTGGTAGGACTTGTCCTGGACAAGATACAAGTGAGGTGGAATTTCTAATAAATACATAGATTTAAGAAGAGTGACAAGGTGGGGGGGAATGATGAGGTGTGAGGACAGAAAATCAGTTAAATCATGGCAGGTTGAACTTGCAACACTCATTGGCACACAGATCAAGTAGAGGGCCATGGTTAGAAACTGGTAGACGGGATCGACAACAATGATGGGTGAGCTGGTCTTTGTCCTAAGATGTGGACTTGAGGAGCAAGCTGCCAGGTGTGAGGTAAGGGCAGCTAGTGTTCTCTGGGTCCCTGAGCGTTATTTCATAAATTTCTGTACAGGTATTTAGCTTATGTGTAGGGCTATAGCCTTTTCCTTTTTGTAGATTCATTAGATAATTTTTTTTTCTTTTGAACATGGTTTGTCCACTTGTATTCTCTTGAATTCTGAACCTGAGTGATATCTACTAATTGGTTTCCCTGGTGTAAAGTGGTCGTTTATTCAGCATTTGCTGTTTGCCAGGCATCTTACCAGGCCTCCTCAGATTCCCTAGTTTCCCACCATAGCTTCCTGCCCTGGACTGTCCGCCACTGTATCCATCTTAATTTTTCCAAATGTAGCCTGCCATGTGTTTATTTTGGTTCTTCTGTTCCTTGAGAATGCAGTGTGGTAGCTAAGAGAGCATGTCTTTGGAGCCAAGACTGTCTGGGATGCCTCCCAGTGCTACCTTATTAGCTGTGGAACTATAGGCTACAGTTTCTCAGTTTTCTCATCTGTAAAATGGGAATAAAATAGTGCCTTGCATAGAGTTTTGTGAGGATTAAATACATTAATAAATGAAAGATTATTAGAGCCTCAGGGCTTCCCTAGTGGCTCAGTGGTAAAGAATCCACCTGCCAATGCAGGAGTTGCAAATTCTGTCCTTGGGTCGGGAAGATGCTGTGGAAGAAGGAAATGGCAACCCACTCCAATATTCTTGGCTGGGAAATCCCACAAACAGAAGCATAGTGGACTACAGTCCATCGGTGGCAAAGAGTTAGACATGGTTTAATGACTGAACAGCATAGAGCCTGACACATAATGCTTTCAAATGTTAGCAGTAATAATTTTTTATATGATGACTTCTAATTCTCACAGCCTTACCCTGAGCAGACATTTTTGCTGATGAGAAAGCTGAAGTTCAGAGAAATTAAGTGACTTTTACGAGGTGGTAAGCTATTGCCTGACTTGCTAAGTATGTTTCTCTTGTTTACAAAGTATGAAAGTATTATTTGTCCATGGTTCCACCTCCGTCTTTTTCTCACAAGAAAGGCAAAAGCATAGAGGGGCGGGACTCTTTAGAAAGATGAGAGAGATTCTGTGTTTTAGTGTTAATAATAATCATTCAACAAGTATTTGAGTTCATCCTAAGTGCCAGGCACTGTGCTAGGAGTTGAACACAGCCCTGGCCTCAAGGATTTTACAGGCTCATGAGGAAGACAGTGGTCAGTATTATGATAAAATGCAGGTGCTACGAGAACACATAGGGTGGGACTCTTACCCATACTCGTTTGGAGGTGGCTTGTGGAATTGCATTGGAGGAAGTAAAGCCTAAGCTAGTCTCAAGGGTGCACAGGAATAGGAAGGAGAGTGAGTTGTGCCCTCCAGACAGAGATGCCTGTAGGCTAAGACTATCCACATGTGGAAAGGATCGCCTGTATTGAGGGAAGACATCACCCATGTTGTGGTATGACTGTGATGTTGAACCATCTGAAATTTATCAAATTCAGCCATTTTTACCAATAAAAACAGTGTGAGGGGAAGAATAATGGGAGATAGAGCTGAAAAGGCAAACAAGAGCCAGTTCCAAAGGTGCCTAATTTTATTGCTTATAGATGCCTACTCTCTGGGCTTTTTCAAAGAGAAGAGTATTATTTATGTTTGTTTGTTCAAGGTCTGTACTTTTAAAATATTCATTGTATGTAAATTTTACCTCTGAAGAACAAAACTGCGAAACATTGAGTTCTAGCCAGTGGTGTACGTGTGCTGGAGTATTTAGATGGAAATGTACTGAAGACTCTGAAATGCATTTAATAAATGGGTGGATAGGTACATGATTAAGACAAACAGTAAAATGATAAAATGTTACTGATAGAATCTTAGTACTGATTAGAGGGTTGTTCACTGTAAAATTCATTGTTTTGCTGTATGTTTACACTTTTTTTTATAAAAAACGTTGACAAATCACTCTAGAAAGCAAAAGTCAGGAATGAATTTGGAGGCAGGCAGGAAGGGATTATTTTTCTAATTGATAACACTGTTATTACTTTAATGATAGCCTGGTGCCTCTATAAATCAGCTAATCCTGGTTCTATCCCTTTCTCCTAGGACAGAGAGCCTAGATTATAGTTTGCAGTAAATATTTGAAGATTGACTATTCCATAATCTCTGTTATCATATAAAAATTTTAAGCTTTGCTTAAAGTCCCAAATACAAACATATTGCATAAATTTATTATCCTACAAGCCCTCATGTAATGTGTTTCACCTAACACATTTACTTTTAATATCATATAGACATACGCTGTTTATATGATCTTAGGGAAATCATTTATTCATTCATCTACCAGTATTTATTAAGTAGTTATTGTGGCAGTTGCTAGGTAATTCATCATAGCATGGATGAAACTTTATGTATAGATCTAATAAAATTTTGGAGTGTATCTTTAGATTTTGTGTGATTGATTAAAAAATCTTTTGCAGAGGGTGTGATATTGATATATGGAGATCAGTTATATGTAAAAGAAGTAGATTGGAAAGGGTCTAGTGCTTCTTTTTTACCCCAAACGATTTCATCTTCAGAATTGCTAACAGAAATACTGCAGTCTTAATCTGTTTTAAATGTAATTCCTGAAACTTTTTTGCTTCTCTTCATGAAACTGAATGAAAGTTTCAAATGTTTGAGATCTCTTAAAATCTTCCCAGAGAAGTAAGTACTAATACCTTCTTTTTCTTATAAATAAATAGCTCTATAGCAAATCTATTAATCTAGTTAGTCGTGACCAATGTTGGCACTTTTTTCTTTTTCTTTTTTCTTTTTATAAATAGTCAACTTAAAAAAAGACAAGAATTTGCTTGCTTATTACAAATTTATTTTCCACTGTTACCATCTGCTGTTTCCAGCAGAGCCCTCAGTTTGTACTTTGGCTTCCTCTAAAATAGTACATGATTTTATAGTACCTTTCTTTTTACGAAAACAAGGAAAAACAACTTTAAAAGTCCCCAACAAACTGAATCCCCAAAACTGGAAACCAAAAGTCACCTTGCTCACTCACATTCCACCACCACCCCTTAGCCTAGTAAAAGAAGCTGCTTAAATGTTAATGGTAGGTCTTGGGGTACACAAAGGGCTAGAAAAAAAATTTGTGTGGTTTTTTTTTTTTTTTTTTTTAAATTCCATGGAAACTCTGATAGTTGATTTTGAGATGGGACTGAGCTTGTTATACTTTGTATAAGGAGGAATATTGTGGATTTCTGCTTAACCACCAGTAGACCACCAATCAGTCTTCCTTCTAAAAGCTAGTTCATATCTCTACATAAACTGGCAGAGCATTTTTTTTCCTTTTAAGTCATGTAAAGCTGTAGAATACTGTTGCATTGACATCTAAGATGTACATTGACAGGAGAGATGATTATAAGCAATGGAATTTAAAATTTGTTTCTTACTGACAACAGACAGTAACTTGGGTTAAAGAGAAAGGAATTCCCTAGGTGAATCCTCAGTGAGAAAATTGCTATTATATATTCTTACTAATTTCCCTTAATGGTCTTGCTTAAGGAAAAAGAGCCCCCTGGTGTATTAAATCTTTTATTTTCTCATAGATGTACTTGAAGGCTACAATGGAACCATATTTGCATATGGACAAACATCCTCTGGGAAGACACACACAATGGAGGTAATGTGTTTTAAATAGTATTTGGATCCAGTTTGCAGCACATATAGTGTATTCATTCATTATTTGCGACATTTTATCATGCTTAAACAGCTTTATTTACTCTTTACTGCTTTGTCTCATACAAATTATATACGAAAAACATGGTTAGAATCTTATCAGTTCCTAACTTTGAATAGAAATTTTATATATGAAATCATATTGAGGAGAAGGAAATGGCAACCCACTCCAGTATTCTTGCCTGAAAAATCCCATGGACAGAGGAGCCTGACAGGCTACAATCCATAGGTTTGCAAAAAGTCAGATGTGCCTGAAAATACAGACGCACACACGCACCCACCGTTGGTGACTGTGAGGCTTTCCTGAACTGCCTAGCTTTTTCAAACTGTCTTCACCTGGCTAAATTCTGCCCATCCTTCAATCTGCAAATAATTTCACAGGATGCCTTTCCTAATGTCTCTTCCCTGAAAACATACTTGGATGAGTAAGATCCTTACTTCCAGCAACCTGTATTTATCCTGTCTGCAGTCATTCACTGTACTGCAGTGTGCATGTATTGTTCCTATAGACTGGAAACCCCTTAAGAGCAGAGATTTGATCTTGTTCATCTTCAGACTGCAGTGCTTCAAAGTCTAGTAAATGCCCCAGTACGGTGACTGTTGTTTCTGCTGCCCCTGGGAAAGTGATTTGTGAAATGAAAGTAGAAGAGCAGCATACCAATAAAATGGGCACCCTCCACGGCAGCATGACAGCCACCTTAGTGGATGTCATATCAACCCTCGCGCTGCTGTGCACAGAAAGAGGTATAGGCGGAGTCAGTGTTGATATGAACATAACGTACTTATCACCTGCTAAAATGGGAGAAGACATACTGATTACAGCACATGTTTTGAAGGAAGGAAGATTACTATCATTTGCTTCTGTGGATCTGACTAACAAGGCCACGGGAAAATTAATAGCACAAGGCAGACATACCAAACACATGGGAAACACACCATCTGAAGGCAACTTGAAGAAGTTCAACAATGAGTGTCCAGAGTAAACCTGACTTGGACAAATGTAGTTTTCAAAATAGCACAACCACAAGTAGCCAAGAAAGTGTCTTTGGGGAAAATGCCAGAGATCAAGTGGGATATAGGACAGGGGGTTGTCTGTATTCTTTGATTTCGAGCCTCTTAAGTTTTAGTCAGTAATCCGTGATACTTGGATGAAAACACTCAGAGTGTTTTGAAAACAGGTAAAGCAAAGCTCACAGGGCCATTTGAGGTTAAGATTACCTTATAACTAAAACCCAGTATCATGCTAAAGGACAAATTAATGATTAATCCTTAAATTGTAGGTCCTCAGCTCTAAAATGCTAAGTTTTTTAAAAAACCCAATTCCATTATGGAACTTCAAAGCAGAGGAACCACAGGCCACACTGAAAAATAAGAGTGAGCAGTCCTCAATAAAGTTTAAGGCAAAGCAGATTAGTGATAAATAGCCCAGTGGGTATGCTGCTTTTCTGACAATTCAGGATTGGTATATTTTATAGTGGTGGTAGTGGGAAGCACAGAATTACCTTTTCTAGTATCTCGGATAAAACCATGCAGATCTTCAGTCTCCTAATGCTTGGTACTGGAAAGACCAAGTTCACTAATTGTTTAGTCAATTTCTCAAATTTCTGTCAACTGTGGTATTTATAATTGGTTTCTGCATCAGGGTCTTAGTTCTAACATTTCACAACTGATCATAAAGAAAGGAAGTAATTTCCTTTGGAAGTTGGAAACAGTTAACAATTAAAGGTTGATGATCCTTTGATTCTATTAGAATACAACATGCACATCAGAATATATATAGCCCTGTTTGCTGGAAGGGCAGAAGCAGACTTAATAACAAGTGAGCACACAGGAAACCCAGATCTAGTATTGCCCACAAAAAGGAACTTGGGATCCTTAGAAAAAACAGCTGATTTCAGAGCTGGAGGTTGGGATAGGGAAATAAGATGAACCTATCTTGTATTTGAAAGTCAAGAAGTGCTCAATAAAAGAAAGCGTGAAAATTACATAGCAGTGTATGACGCAGAGAGCTCAAACCCAGTGCTCTGTGATAACCTAGAGGGGTGGGAGGTGGAAGTTCATGAGGGAAGGGACATGTACACCCATGGGTGATTCGTGCTAATGTATGGTGGAACCCACATTACTGTAAAGCAATTATCTTCCAATTACAAATAAATAAACTATATACCATTAAAAAAAAAAAAAAAAAAAAAAAAAAAAAGAAATCATATTGAGCTTTGTTTAATCCACATAACCGCAAAATTGTGAATGTCTTAGAATTAAATAAGAATTCTCTGTCACCTTATAATGGGGAATTTTGAAATTTTTAATGTTTGTGTGTTTTCCGTTCTATTTGGAGCACTTAGATTTTTTCCTTCTCTCCTTGGTCATGTCTGTGCATCTGTCTCATTTCCCAACCCCTAGCCAGATACCTAGCCCTCTTCTCTGATAAGAAGGCTCCAAAATTATCAGAGTTGCTACTAATAATGAATGTAAACCTGCTCAAGCTTTGCTTCTAGAAAACAGCCTATAAGCTGCCTCTGCTACAGAGTGTCTGCTTTTATCATTTATCTGAGCATTCTACATATGTAAAGTAAATGACTGCTTATTTTGGAGTCACTCATGTTATTTATTTTTATCATGTTAAAGTCAGGTAACAAAGACATTCTTAGCACTTGGATGAATTTGACTTGAAGTAGATAGAATGATGCAGATTTAAATGGTGAGCAACTCACAAACATTTTCCTGGAATGTGTTCATTCACAAATTGCATCATCTGAATCTAATGATTAAAGAAAAGGCTATGATCAGTTGGTAATTGTATGATTAGCGTACATTATTTATGTGTAACTTACCAAAATAATTGGGGTTTTTTAGGTATTTGTACAGCCACATTTTTTCACCAAAAAAATAGTAACAATTAGAATTCCTATCCTCTCTTGACTGTGAATTGTAAATTAAAAGTTTTGATTTTTAATTTGTTTGTTACAGTTTATTTAGGAACTCTAGTTTTGTTTTCTGTTTAGGGTAAACTTCATGATCCAGAAGGCATGGGAATTATTCCAAGAATAGTGCAAGATATTTTTAATTATATTTACTCCATGGATGAAAATTTGGAATTTCATATTAAGGTAAAATCACTGGGGAAAGGTGGTATTTTATTTTATACCTAGTATAGTGGTATTTTATTTTATACCTAGTATAATTTTGTTCAGTATTTTTCCTTTAAAAAGTATTTCAAAAATTATGGGCAGGTGTAGTTGAAAGATTGTTAGAATTAGTGAACTCAGACCCTTCCTCTGACATAGTAAAGGAGTAAGCCAAGTCTTTCTTGCCTTAGCTGCCTCCTCTTTAAGATAAAGGAGTTTGTTTTGCTACAAAGCTCAAAAGTTCTGACTAATTCGACCTAATGAGTCTAATTTTAGATGAAGATACTTAGTGGAAAATGCACTTTAGTTACATAAAGAGTTGAGTGATTTTAAGGCTTCCCATTAGAATATGAGCTGTAGCTGACTTGGCACTGGCACTGGCACTGGTACCTGTCACTCAGGCTGGAATAAATATTTGATGAATAAGTAAATAAATTACTTTGTGATTTTAAGTGGTTGGTTTTATTCCCCCCTTTATTTCTTCTGCCCTTTAGGTTTCATATTTTGAAATTTATTTGGATAAGATAAGGGACCTGTTAGATGGTAAGTTAAATTCTTGCTCTTTGATGTTACTGTTTTTAGTTGTCAATGTGATACCATTTCTTTATAACCTATGTGAAACTGTCTTGAATTATAGGAAACATTGAAAAATGTTTCTTTCAAAGTTTAATTGAACTCCTGTTGACTTATTTAAAGCATGTATTTGTGGGCACTTCATGGGTAGTAACTAGACGATTGGACTGGAGGTCCAGAGCCTGAGTCCTACGCTCTTGTCTTCTTTTAGCTGCCAGACACATCGTCCTTGGCAAACCACGGAACCAGTCTGACTTAGTGCTTTTCTTTTCAAAATATGAGCGGCAGAGGTTGGCCTGGACCTAAAATTCCATGTCTCTATATAAGTCTACTTGTATAGGCTTTTGCTTTTGCAGTGATATTTTCATGTTTTTTTAAGTTCATTGTTATTAGGCTGCATGGGGAGAGAAACAAGAAACAGTTGAATTAACTATTTCACAGTCAGTGTTAGCAGTTAGGAAAATGTTAACGCTATTTATTTTTCTTTCTCAGTTTCAAAGACCAATCTTTCAGTTCATGAAGATAAAAATCGAGTTCCTTATGTAAAGGTAGGTATAATTCAGAATGTTTAGAAAAGCCCTATAATATTTTTTAAAGGGTGGTGACATTCTTTAAAATTTATTTTACAGGGATGTACAGAGCGTTTTGTATGTAGTCCAGATGAAGTTATGGACACCATAGATGAAGGAAAATCTAACAGACATGTAGCAGTTACAAGTAAGTGGCATATTTAGTAATACTAGTTAAGGTATAAACTGCTTTAAAGTTGATTTTTCTTTTTTTTTTCCATTTATTTTTATTAGTTGGAGGCTAATTACTTTACAATATTGTAGGGGTTTTTCTTAGATGAAATAATGCTTTAGAAATTATTAGTAAGAGAAAGCCTTGTTTGTTGATATTTGGTTGTGTGATTTCTTTGTAGATATGAATGAACATAGCTCTAGAAGTCACAGTATATTTCTTATTAATGTAAAACAAGAGAACACGCAAACGGAACAAAAGCTGAGTGGAAAACTTTATCTGGTGGATTTAGCTGGTAGTGAAAAGGTAAAATCTTTATATTCCGATGGAAGCATTTTTAATGAATGTAGCTCAGATTTGGGCTTATGTATTTTCATTGTTAAATCTTGAAAAAGTGTATCAAACTGGGTTTGGTAGTATTTTTGAGAGATATAAGCATTTATGCCAGTGTTTCGTCATTGCAAATTACTGTCATTTAGGCCCTAATCCAATTCTGCCGATAAGTGTTATCCTTGATGTAGATGTATGCTTTAAGGATAATGTGTTGAATTTATGTCATTAAGAATTTTACTAGGTATCCTTTTCCTAATTTTTGGTGTCTATTGTATTCACACTGGCAATGGCCTCCCTCTAAAAACTGTCCATTAATTACTCCTTTGGATTTCACTGTACTCCTTTTGGAGGATTGCTGCTGCTGCTGCTAAGTCACGTCAGTCGTGTTTAATCATTGTAGTCCTATACAGTCTGATTCTGATTTTTGTCAAAATCAAAATAAGTTCAGATGTCTTAATACTGACCTGTGTGACCTTTTTTTGTTGTTTGTTCTGCTGATTTTTTTTCTGATTGAAATAACATACCTGCTCCCTTATACACAAAAATCTTACACACATCCTTCAAAGTCTCTCTCTAATTTTGCCAATACTGTGAAACTGCTTCTTTAGGAATCATTGCTGACATATTTGTCTGTTATCTTTATGTATTTTACATTTTTTTTAATAGAAGCAAGTTTGCTTATATAAAATTGATACATGTAAATTCAGTCTCTCTCTAACCATCACAACATCAACATTGTACTTTAGTAAACTTTTTAGTTTCGTTTTCCCACTGCATCAAAGGGGGTTAACAAATTAGTTAAGCTGTCAATACAAATCTACATGTAAATTGGTTGATTTCATGAGCACACCTAAAAATAAAATTTGGTATCTCCTTAATCCCATTTTTATCATGCAGAAAAGACCAAGGTCTCAGAAAAGTCATACTTGATAAATACTCATAGCTTAAAGTAAATACTGGGGCTTCCCTTGTGGCTCAGCTGGTAAAGAATCCACCTGCAATGTGGGAGACGTGGGTTCAATCCCTGGGTGGGGAAGATCCCCTGGAGAAGGAAAAGGCTACCCACTCCAGTATTCTGGCCTGGAGAATTCCATGGACTGTATAGCCCATGGGGTTGCAAAGAGTCGGACATGGCTGAGTGACTTTCACTACTACTACTAGAGTAAATACTTGACAGACAAAGTATTGAAGCTTTCCCTTTTCTTTTTACTAGTTATTGATGACCTCTGAACATTTTAGAAAATTAGAATCACAGAAACATAATTTTGTTTCATTCTTTTGCAATCTTATGTATAGGTTAGTAAAACTGGTGCTGAAGGTGCTGTGCTGGATGAAGCTAAGAACATCAACAAGTCCCTTTCTGCTCTTGGAAATGTCATTTCTGCTTTGGCTGAGGGTAGTGTGAGTACACTTGTTTTCTATTTCCCTGTTATCTAATGGGGAGTCAAACATAGATAACATACGTATGTGTAGATGTGAGTGAGAGGGATTCACTGAATGAATAGGTGTGAATAAGTTGCCTTTTAAGGATTTATTTTATAATATTAGTGTGTATATCCTAATTCCCATTTTAATACTACTACATATTTTATTACCGAGAAACCCATTTGTCTTCTTTGGTTTTTTGTTTGTTTTTGTATGTAGACATATGTTCCATATCGCGATAGTAAAATGACGAGAATCCTTCAAGATTCCTTAGGTGGGAACTGTAGAACCACTATTGTAATTTGCTGCTCTCCTTCATCGTACAATGAATCTGAAACAAAATCTACACTCCTGTTTGGTCAGAGGTTTGTTTTTGTTAAGAAAATATAAAGTCTAATGTAGATAGGCATTTCATTTATTAAATCTAGAAAAGTTTCAGGATAGATATATTCAAATCTGTGTGTATTATTAGTGTGCTAGAAAACATTAAAGTTAAGTGTTAACTTGAGTCAGGTTTATGTGAGAAGCTTCAGTTCAGCATTAAAGAAAATGAAACATTTGAATCAGATAATAAAGCAAAAACCTGAGGGATATGATCATATGTTAAGCCTATTGACATATGTGACCTGTTTAAATAATGGGATAACTGTATATGAGGTGGTTAGCTGAGGAAAATCAATAATGATGACTTTGACTGTCATTGATCATTGCTTTTCTTAATTCTGCCTTACAAATGAATTGGAAAAATAATGGGCCCATATTTTTTTTTTTCTTATCAGGTTGCTGATTTTTTTTTTTTTTTAATCTATTCAGAGGTGATGTAACTGACCCAAATATAATGGGTTGTGAATAAACACTATACTAAGTACAGCTCCTAGAATTTAGTCAGAGATAACTAGACAAGAATAGTTAAATTACCTAGCCACATATGCTTATATTACAGAGATATAGATAGCAATTGAAAATAATTAAGTCACATTCTTCCCCTCTTCCCCCAACTACTTGTCTTAGGGCCAAAACAATTAAGAACACAGTTTGTGTTAATGTAGAGTTAACTGCAGAACAGTGGAAAAAGAAGTATGAAAGAGAAAAAGAAAAAAATAAGACCCTCCGGAACACCATTCAGTGGCTTGAAAATGAACTCAACCGATGGCGTAATGGTAATAACTTACAAGTTTGTTGTTTAGGGTTTGTGGAATAGAGATTCAGAGCTATTTTATAAATTTGAGACTCTTATATAAATGAAAATAACAACATATTAGGGATGACCAAATAAAAATGAATAAAATGTTTTACTTTAAATTCTGATTTTACCTGGAATAATAAATAGAGGCATAAAGGCCAGCTAGCTGGCTATTGAAGTCTCAAGATGGCAAGATGTTTAGCTTAGAATGAAATCAATTAAAAATACAAGATTTGATGACTGGCTTTAGAAGATAAAGGGGAGCATCAAAGATAATTCCAACTTTTCAGAGCTCAGGGACTGAGCAGATAAAGTTGATAAGAGCTGCTGAAATTGAATAAAATTAAAATTAATTTTAGAGAGGTGAGTTTTGTTCTATTCGGTTGTCTTTATTTTAGGAGAGACAGTGCCTATTGATGAACAGTTTGACAAAGAGAAAGCCAACTTGGAAGCTTTTGCAGTGGATAAGGATATTACTATTACCAATGATAAGCCAGCAGCCACAATTGGAGTTACTGGAAACTTTACTGATGCTGAAAGAAGAAAGTGTGAAGAAGAAATTGCTAAACTGTACAAACAACTTGATGACAAGGTAAGTATTATTTGTGTTCTCTTTTGTCTTAGAACATTATTGACTTATTTTTATTTTCTAATTTCAGTATTAATGGGTCCTCATGACCTATGTACATACTGCTTGGTTTCTGTAACTTTTTGAAGATCATTGTATTAACAAAAAATATAAAATGACCATTTCTGTTTCCATGCAGAAACTGTGTATGAGGCATACCTTTCTTCCCTTTCTCTCTAAGCTGAGAGAACTTTCAAATTTGACGTGGATTTTTGGAGAGCCTTAATGAAATGACCTTTTAGAATCAGCTCTCTGTGGCGCTAATGATAAAAATGATGCAAGAGATTAGACTGAGGGAACAGAATCAAGTGGAAATACTGTCTTCTACTTTGATGATATCAGTAGTATGAAAAATAGCACAATTATGAACCAAATAAAAGAATGGGAAAAACAACAGTAAAGAGACTAGAAAAAATTTTTCTGGTGTTGTCTTTGTTTTTTTCTTAGTAAGTGATGTTTTTAATGTATTTCAAACAGGGATGGTAGGTAGGTTTGAAGTGGCTACATGGCATTATTTTCAGTAATAGCTTTAAACATGTTTATTATTTTTAGCATTTTAAGTATTTTGTGAATAACTTTCATAACAAGCTTTTTTTTATTGCATGATAAGGGTGTTACAGTTATTGATAATTGAAAGAAGCTCCATTTGTTTCAACATCTTTCTAAGATAAGCGATTAGAATAAGCTATGTCAAATTTGGAGAAAACAACTTTGAAATACTGGGGAATGGGTGGTAATCTTACAGTTTGTGTTATGAAACAGAACCAGCTTGTGAGCTATTCTGTTAACTTGTAACTGAAAATTCTAGGATGAAGAAATTAATCAACAGAGCCAATTGGTAGAAAAACTGAAGACACAAATGCTGGATCAGGAAGAGGTAAATTGAATACTCCTTCCGGAAAAGCTGTATAGTTTGTCATTGTCCCTTAAAAGATGAAGGCGTCTACAGCGCTCAGAACATACTACAGTACATTAAAAAAATTTTTGAATATGTCCATGCTTCACTGTGGATATCCTACGGGAGTAGTACATCATACAGACAGAAGCAAAGATTGACGACTTCGTGCTTTTTGGGGTTGGGTTTTTTTGTTTTTTTTAAGTTTGAGTTAAGTCTAACTGGAGGAGAGAGGATGATTTTCTTTTTTTGCATTTATTCTTTAATATACATCTCCTGGGCATTTCAACTCTGTCTTTTGCTTTCCTTGTACAGTGCTTTGTCTTATTCTCCCCCAAACATTTCTTATTGATCCTTGGACTGGAGTAACCTTAGGTTCTCCCTCCCTTTATGAAAAGTATTTCCACATGGAAATGATGAAGGAAGGAGTATAAAAAACACTTAAACACCGATATATGTCTAAAGGGATTATTAAAGAAAAGACTGATTTCTGAATCACATTGGCTTTGTTTTTAGTAATTCATACTTTAGTGTATGACTTTTATCATGGAAATGAGAATATCAGTGAATAAGGTTACTTTTTACTCCACTAATTCTATCCTCCTTGACCTGTTTTTCATTTCTGTGATCTTCACTTTCATCTTGTTTCTTTCAAGTTCCTCCTCTCTAGTTTGTCACTTTGGACCCTCATTTTACCTTACTTGGTGGTCAATTCAGTTCAGTAGCTCAGTCAGTTGTGTCTGACTCTGTTACCCCGTGAACCGTAGCACACCAGGCCTCCCTGTCCATCACCAACTCCTGGAGTCTACCCAAACCCATGTCCATTGAGTCAGTGATGCCATCCAACCATCTCATTCTCTGTCGTCCCCTTCTCCTCCTGTCCTCAATCTTTCCCAGCATCAGGGTCTTTTCCAATGAGTCAGCTCTTCGCATCAGGTGGCCAAAGTATTGGAGTTTCAGCTTCAACATCAGTCCTTCCAGTGAACATCCAGGACTGATCTCCTTTAGGATGGACTGGTTGGATCTCCTTGCAGTCCAAGGGACTCTCAAGAGTCTTCTCCAACACCACAGTTCAAAAGCATCAATTCTTCCGCGCTCAGCTTTCTTTATGGTCCAACTGTCACATCCCTACATGACTACTGGAAAAAGCATAGCCTTGACTAGACGGACTTTTGTTGACAAAGTAATGTTTCTGCTTTTTAACATACTGTCTAGGTTGGTCATAACTTTCCTTCCAAGGAGTAAGCATCTTTTAATTTCATGGCTGCAGTTGCCATCTGCTATGATCTTGGAGCCCCCCAAAATAAAGTAGCCACTGTTTGCACTATTTTCCCATCTATTTCCCATGAAGTGTTGGGACCAGATGCCATGATCTTAATTTTCTGAATGTTGAGCTTTAAGCCAACTTTTTCACTCTGCTCTTCCACTTTCATCAAGAGGCTTTTTAGTTCCTCTTCACTTTCTGCCATAAAGGTGGTGTCGTCTGCATATCTGAGGTTATTGATATTTCTCCCAGCAGTCTTATTTCCAGCTTGTGCTTCCTCCAGGCCAGCGTTTCTCATGATGTACTCTGCATATAAGTTAAATAAGCAGGGTGACAATATACAGCCTTGACACACTCCTTTCCCAATTTGGAACCAGTCAGTTGTTCCATGTCCAGTTCTAACTGTTGCTTCCTGACCTGCATACAGGTTTCTCAAGAGGCAAGTCAGGTGGTCTGGTATTCCCATCTCCTTCAGAATTTTCCACAGTTGATTGTGATCCACACAGTCAAAGGCTTTGGCATAGTCAGTAAAGCAGAAGTAGATGCTTTTTCTGGAACTCTCTTGCTTTTTTGATGATCCAGTGGATGTTGGCAATTTGATCTCTGGTTCCTCTGCCTTTTCTAAAACCAGCTTGAACATCTGGAAGTTCACGGTTCACATATTCTGAAGCCTGGCTTGGAAAATTTTGAGCATTACTTTGCTAGCTTGTGAGATGAGTGCAATTGTGCGGTAGTTGAGCATTCTTTGGCATTGCCTTTCTTTGGGATTGGAATGAAAACTGACCTTTTCCAGTCCTGGGGCCATTGCTGAGTTTTCAAATTTGCTGACATACTGAGTGCAGCACTTTCACAACATCATCTTTTAGGATTTGAAATAGCTCAACTGGAATTCTACCACCTCCACTAGCTTTGTTCGTAGTGATGCTTCCTAAGGCCCACTTGACTTCACATTCCAGGATGTCTGGCTCTAGATGAGTGTGAGTGATCACACCATTGTGATTATCTGGGTCATGAAGATCTTTTTTGTACAGTTCTTATGTGTATTCTTGAGACCTCTTCTTAATATCTTCTGCCTCTGTTAGGTCCATACCATTTCTTTCCATTATTGAGCCCATCTTTGCGTGAAATGTTCCTTTGGTATCTCTGATTTTCTTGAAGAGATCTCTAGTCTTTCCTATTCTATTGTTTTCCTCTATTTCTTTGCATTGATCACTGAGGAAGACTTTCTTATCTCTCCTTGCTATTCTTTGGAACTCTGCATTCAAATGGGCATATCTTTCCTTTTCTCCTTTGCTTTTCATTTCTCTTCTTTTCACAGCTATTTGTAAGGCCTCCTTAGACAGCCATTTTGCTTTTTTGCATTTCTTTTTCTTGGGGATGGTCTTGACTCCTGTCTCCTGTACAGTGTCAAGACCTCCGTCCATAGTTCATCAGGCACTTTTGTCTATCAGATCTAGTCCCTTAACTCTATTTCTCACTTCCACTGTATAGTCATAAGGGGTTTGATTTAGGTCATACCTGAATGGTCTAGTGGTTTTCCCTACTTTCTTCAAAAGGGATAATTGAAAGTGGTCCTTTGAGGTTTGTTCCGGGGATTGGAGCAAAGACTGTATAACTTCAGTAAGAGGTATCTGAAAAGTGAACGTGTAAGTCACTCAGTTGTGTCCGACTTTATGACCCCATGAACTCTACAGTCCGTGGAATTCTTAAGGCCTGAATACTGGGGTGGGTAGCCTTTCCCTTCTCCAGGGGATCTTCCCAACCCAGGGATTGAGCCCAAGTTTCCTGCACTGCAGGTGAATTCTTTACCAGCTGAGCTACAAGGAAAGCCCAGGAGATGTCTGCCATCAGTCAGATTAATCCTGGTTGAATCATATTATTTGTTTCAACTCTAGTAGCATTGTTTATCAAAGGGGCACTGGTATCATTTGCATAATTCTCCATTTATATTGTTCTGTCCATTTTACAGGACAGTTGGCGTCCCTGGCTCCCACTTCTAAGTGACATTAACACTCTACCCCATTAGAAAACTCCTACAAATTCCAGATGCCCCTACTTCAAAGCAACTGACCTACATGATGGCAGTATCCTCCTAAGAGTTTATTGGCTTCTTGCAGTTTAGATTTTATTTGCTGATACCATGTTTTCCTCAGACATAGCTCAGGTGCCACCCTCTGTTGCCAAAAGAAAACCTAAACTTTTAAAGCATCTACTGATTTATTTTTTTTTCTATACACACTGTTAGAAGCCTTGTGTGTCTTTTTCTTTCTGTTAGTGTGCACCTGACAATAATTTTCCTATTCTAGCCTCCTTCTCCTTGAATACCCATCCAGAAATATCTTTGTCATGTCCTGTCTCCACTATGGCTCTAACATTTCATTTTGTATTGCATTCGTTTGTGTATCTGTCTTCCACTAGATTTTTTCCATCTCCCACAGTGTTAAGCCCAGAATGTGCACACAGTAGGTATTCAGTAAACCTGTTGAATGAATAGATGTTACCATATGTAGTAATATCAACATTTCATTCCGTTTTTGGCTTGCAAGTGATAAAAAGTTTTGTTTTTTTTTTTTAAACTTGTTTATGTTTTAAAAACCAGTTACTCAGTGTACTTTGGATAAAATAGATATTTTTATTCCTTCCTACAGCTTCTGGCATCTACCCGAAGAGATCAAGATAATATGCAGACTGAGCTGAATCGCCTTCAGGCAGAAAATGATGCCTCTAAGGAAGAAGTAAAGGAAGTTTTACAAGCCTTGGAAGAACTTGCTGTCAACTATGATCAGAAGTCTCAGGAAGTTGAAGACAAAACTAAGGAATATGAATTACTTAGTGACGAGCTGAATCAGAAATCGGTAGGGTACAGTTCTCTTTCTTAATAATTTAGTAAAGTATTCTTAATTGAAAAGTTACCTAAGTAAATTATTTCTGTAAAAGCTCAAAACTGATAGCATAGATTCTTCGAAGAACTCAAGTGTCAACTTTATTTCCTCCCATATATGAAGCTTTAAGGTAGAGGAAGAGGGTTAGTTTTTTAGTTTCTAAAGGTCTATTAATATGTAATTAAAGTGATATTTTAATTGGCTACATGTTGACTGCTACTGCTGCTAAGTCACTTCAGTCATGTCCGACTGTGTGCAACCACATAGACGGCAGCTCACCAGGCTCCCCAGTCCCTGGGATTCTCCAGGCAAGAACACTGGAGTGGGTTGCCATTTCCTTCTCCAATGCATAGAAGTGAAAAGTGAAAGTGAAGACGCTCAGTCGTGTCCGACTCTTAGTGACCCCATGAACTGCAGCCTACCAGGCTCCTCCGTCCATGGGATTTTCCAGGCAAGAGTACTGGAGTGGGGTGCCATTGCCTTCTCCTACATATTGGTTACTCCAGATAATATTCTATTGTTAAAAGAAAAAAAAATTGACTAGTTGCCCAGTAAAGTTATTAGCCAACTGTTCAAACTCTGATTTTAAAAATGTGCACAAAAAGCAAACTAGCAGGATATATGATTTCACATAACTTATGTTTTGTTCACTGTTAAATTTCCAATACCTGGACCAGTGTCTTACTAGGACAGTGTAATAGCGTCATCATGGTTCCCCAGGGAATGAAGATTTTTGTTTTCATCACTGTAAGGCAAGAATCACTGCCCTCCGGCAGTGATGCCAGAAATCGTATACAACTGTGACTGCTTCTGCGATATTTGGAGCATCACCATGGATGAGCTCTCTTCTTCTTAAAGTTTTGTTGTTAATGCTGGCTTCTTGTTTAGAAATCATATTTAAAGTTGGACACAGGATTAGTGCTCACTAGTTGTTTCCCTGTCATATCAAGTGTTTAAAGGAAAGCAATCAATGCTATGAAATGACATTTTTAGTAGCCTTTCTGCTCCTAGAGAAGTTCCTTTTCCCTTTTTGATCTCCCAAGTTACATTTAGCTTGAAGTTATAATTAATACCATGGAAATCAAAATACCTTTATAACTCTTAACTGAGTTGCATCATTAGCAAACCTGATTTCTATATGAACAAATGATAGGAGTTTCCTAAAACTCTGTAAACTGTAAGTTGGTCCTTAGCCATTGATTTCAGCCTGTATGGCTGTTCTGTTTGTGTTCCAGTTTATATATGAGCACTGTATTGGTAAGGAGTTAGAAACCCCTAAAGTGGTCTGCATCTTTTGATATACTTAAGAATATTGCTGTTCAGTTGTTAGAGATATTATCTGGTAATTTGGATTTGGTAGTATATTGTAGATCAAACTGAGTGAACTCACAATCTGCTAGTTTTCAGACACTTAAGGAGATGATCAGAAGAAATGAGCAGCTGAAACAATGGTATCTTTACTAAAAGATACTGATTAAAAGTCAGTAACTTGCATTAAAAATGAAGTATACGATCTGTGACACAACGAACAGTTTTAAAGCAGCCAGATTCAGTTGAATTTTCAAAATTGTGGTGACTTTGTTGCTGGTAAGCCAGCCATTATTTTAAATTTATAATTATAGTAATTAAACTCATATAGTAATGCTACTTCACTGTCTCCTGGATAATTGCATGTATCATAGTACAAAAGTAGTAGTAATTACCAGGTGAATTCTTTTCAGAAACTAAATACTATATAAAAAGCAGATAAAACTTATCAGCCATCTAGAAGACTTATCAGTTCCATACTAACATATATTTTCTCAGACTGTTTCCAAAGGTAATAAATGAAAATCAAATCTAGTTAATTTGAAAGTTTTCCATTTCTAGGTAGAAGACATCCAATCTCAAAAATTTGTGAAGTAATACAAACTGTCTGCTTTTGATGGAGCTACAATATGGCTACTTTACATGGTCCTCTTAGGCCTAAAATACATTTTAAATTTGAGCTGAGAGCTAGCCCAGAACTCAGTAGAGAATTCAAGAAAATGAAAGCAGAAAATAATGGTTTTGTGAGTACTAAATGAAAATACCTGTCAATATTTGAGTTGCTCTTTCATTTAATAGATTTCACTTTTGTGTTTTATTCTATTAGGCAAGTTTAGCAAGTATAGATGCTGAGCTTCAGAAACTTAAGGAAATGACCAACCACCAGAAAAAAAGAGCAGCAGAGATGATGGCATCTTTACTAAAGGACCTGGCAGAAATAGGAATTGCTGTGGGAAACAACGACGTAAAGGTAACTAACTACCTGAGAGTAAGCACGATTATCTGTATAGAGCTCATGCTTTCATTTTTCACAAAGTTCTTTTCATACCCATCACCTCCTCCTCCAAGACCCATCTGTAGTAGAGGGTATTAGCTTCATTTTAAATAGATGAGGAAGAGGGAGAAGATAAAGGGTGCTCAAGGAGACATGCTCAGTCAATAGCGTTTATCTGGACCACATGTTTGGTTTTCTTCTCTATGTAAAGATTTTTGCACTTAGAAATTATTGTTAATAAATTACTACACAGAAAGTGTGTAATTGAAACAATAGCTCCAGGGGTAAACTGTAAGTTAGCTTCTGGTTGCCCTAAGTGTTTAAAAAGATAAAAGGTGAGCACTGCTAATTAATTCTTTATATTTTGAAGTTTTTCAGACATACAGTAGTAAACAGGACAATATTGTAAACCTTAGAGTTAATCACTTATCAAAATTTTGCTACATTTTTTCTTTTCTAATAATCTTTTTCAGGGTGTGGATACTCGTTATATTAGCACTAGTGTGTAGTTAAAAAAAAATCGCAACCTGGTAGATTTTAAAACTTAGATAAAAAATACAAACAAGACTCTTAACTGAAAAACAT
The DNA here is from genome assembly GCF_963930625.1 of Muntiacus reevesi. Lineage (NCBI taxonomy): Eukaryota > Metazoa > Chordata > Mammalia > Artiodactyla > Cervidae > Muntiacus > Muntiacus reevesi. The sequence continues at coordinate 32,568,022 of NC_089250.1, forward strand.
GCACATAACATGAAAGGTTTGTATGTTGCAGTAGATATTTGTATGGACTTCCTTTTTTAAAATTAAATTCTAATTATAGTGATAAGGAGAGCAAATTTATACTTGAGTTTATAGTGAAACCCAGGTAAGCAGCCCTGTTTAACAAGAGTTGGAAGTGAAATAAAAGCTTTCACTGTGGAGCACACTTTCCTTTTGTTGTTATTCTGAGCTGTTGTTTGTTGATGGAGGCAAGGATTCATTCTCATAATTGTGTCATTTCTTAATGCTGGCTCACCTTATCAGAACAGAAAAGCATTAAACATTGAATGATGTGACTTGCTCTTTCTTCACTGTCAGTCTGAACATCCTGCCCTGTCTTGTGTGTGGTGAAGTATGTGAGATTGATCACGTTCTGTTGGAATCTTCTGGGATAAAAAAGTAGATTTCCTTCGTATTCTGAACACTGCAAACATGTTCAAATTTTTCTTTGTAAGTTTGTGGCTTGTTTTTAGAAAAATTCATCCATTTCATTGGAGAAGAAAATGACAATCCATTTCTGTATTCTTCCCTGGAGAAGTCCATGGACAGAGGAGCCTGGCAGGCTACAGTCCTTGGCATCACAAAGAGTCGGACACAACTCTTTGTTGTTTTGGACACAATAAAGAGTCAGCAACACTTTTCACTTTTTTCATCCATTTCATATTCAGATAATTTAAAAGTGAAGAAGTGGTAAAGGTAGAGAAAATAAAGAGTGAGGCTGGCTTATGTCTTGTGGCACAGCCACTGATAACCAGACATCTAAACCACTTTTGTCACTAAACCATTGTAGTATTTTGAAAACAAGTCAGACTTGCAAATAGGTTCTTTTCTTTTCTTTTATTTTAAATAGGTTCTTTTAAAAGAAAAAATGGATCCCCAGTATTCTTGTGTTTTGCATGTAATTCTTTTCCTGTTAAACATCATCAGTAAGCGCTGCTTGAGTTCCCCTTGTTTTGCATGTTTTGCATTATGTTTCACTCTTTGTGTTGTACAAGTTTCTGGATTTTGATGAATGCATAATATAGATCCACCATTGCAGTATCAAAATCATTTCACTGTCCTAACAAGTTGCTTGTTCTTTACCTGCTCATCCCTCTCCCCTGAATCACTGGCAAACATTGATCTTTTTAACTGTCTCTAGTTGTGCGATTTCCAGAATGTCACATAAGTGGAATCATACAGTGTTAGCTGTTTCAGACTGGCTTCTTTTACTTAGCAGTGTGCATTTAATGTTTTTCCATGTCTTTTAGCTTGATAGCTCATTTCATTTTTGTATGTAGAAGAAAGTGAAAGTGTTAGTTGCTCAGTCGTGTCTGACTCTTTCTGACCCCATGGACTGCCTGCCAGGCTCTGTCCACGGAATTCTCCAGGCAAGAATACTGGAGTGGGTTGTCATTCCCTTCTCCCGGGGATCTTCCAGACCCAGGGATCGAACCCATTGTCTGCATTGCAGGCAGATTCTTTACCATTTGAGCCACCAGGGAAGCCCTTTTGTATGTAGGTAAGTACCTGTTGAAGCCCACTTTGGTTACCTCCACTTTAAAGCTGCTATAAACAGACATTCATGTGCAGGTTTTTTGAGTGCATAAGTTTTTGATTGAATGGGTTAAAATAACTAAGAGTGTGATTGCTAGATCATAGGTTAAGACTACATTAGCTTAGTAAGAAACTCCCAAACTGTGTTCAAAATTGGCTTGTAGCATTTTTTGCTCCCACCAGCAACAAAATGAAAGTTCTGTTAATTCACATCCTCACCAGGTATTTGATGTCATAATTTTTTTGGTTTGAGCCTTTTTAACAGATATGTGACATTATCACACAGTTTTGGTGTTTTTGTTTTTAATTGAAGGATAATTGCTATACAACATTGTGTTGATGTCTGCTGTACATCAACATGAATCAGCCATAGCACACTGTTTGAATTTGCGTTTTGGACTCTTGATTTTCTTACCTTGAATTTTAAGAGTTCTGTTTGTGTGTTTTGAATAATAGTCCTTTGTTAGGTATGTGTTCTGCTGATATTTCTCCCAGTCTGGCTTATCTTTTGGGGGGGGGGGCTTATCTTTTTAATGAAGTCTAGCTTGCTATTCTTTGTCTTCATGGATTGTGGTTTTGGTGTTACACTTTAAAACCTCATCTCCAAACCCACGGTCACCTAGATTTTCTCATTTGTTATCTTCTAGAAGTTTTTTGGTTTTGAATTTACATTTAGGTATATGATCCATTGGGAGTTCATTTTTTTCTATGAGGTATTTACATGTGGGTGATTAGTTTTTCCAGCAGTTTACTGAAAAGACTGTCCATTTTCCATAGTTCCCTTTGTCCTCTGTCAGAGATTAATTGACTATATTTGTGTATGCTATTCGTAGGCTTTCGATTCTTTTCTAATAACCTATTTGTTCTTTTGTCAGTAGCATGTCATCTTGATAACTGTAGCTTTAGTAAGTCTTGAAGTTGGGTGGTGTCAGTCCTCCAACTTTGTTGTTCTTCTATATTATGTTGGCTGTTTCTTTTAAGTGATAATATGAATGACATCAGAAAGAGGTTTTTAGTTTCAGATTCCCTTGTTTCCTTGTTTTGCTAGTATATTAGAAAGTGATTGACTTTTGTGTAAGTTAATCTTATATCCTGTAATGTTGCTATAATGGCTTATTAGTTCCAGGAGTTTTTCTTTAAACAATCATGTCATCTGCACACAAAGACAGGTTTACTTCTTTCTTTTCAAGCTCCTTATTTTTAAGTTCAAGTATAGTTGATTTACAATATTGTGTTAATTTCTCCTGTAAACCCAGGTGATTCATTTATACATAGATACACATTCTTTTTCATACTCTTTTCCCATTATGATTTAGCATAGAATATTGAAGGTATATTCCTGCTATACAGTAGGACCTTGTTGTTTATCCATTCTATATATACTGTTTTGCATCTGCTAATCCCAACCTCCCACTCCGCCCCACCCCCTGCTCGTTGGCAAATACTAGGTAATGCCCAGAAGTGGGACTGACTGCTGGATTATATGGTAATTTTATTTTTATTTTGAGAAACCTCCATAGTGTTCTTCATAGTAGCTGCACAAGTTTACATTCTCACCAGCAATATAGGAGGGTTCCCTTTTCTCTACACCCTCTCCAACATTTGTTAGTTGTAGACTTTTTTAAAGTAGGCTGTTCTGACCAATGTTAGGTGGTACCTCATTGTATTTTTGATTTGCATTTCTCTAATAATTAGTGGTATTAAGCATCTTTTCATGTGCCTTTTGGCCATCTGTATTTCCTCTTTGGAGAGATGTCTGTTTTAAGTCTTCTGCCGCTTATGGGGGGTGGGGGTGTTTGTTTTGTTGTTGAGTTGTAACTGTTTGTATATTTTGGAAATTAAGCCCTTCATGGTCTCACCGTTTGCAAATATTTTCTGCCATTCTGTAGGTTGTCTTTTTGTTTTGATTATGGTTTCCTTTTCTTTGCAAAAGCTTGTAAGTTTGATTAGGTCCCATTTGTTTGCTTTTGCTTTTATTTCTGCTGCCTTGGGATACTGAAGTTAAGAAAATATTGCTATGATTTATCAGAGAATATTTTGCCTATAATCTCTTCTAGTTTTATGGTGTCATGTCTAAAGTTTAAGTCTTTAAGCCCTTTTGAGTTTATTTTTGTGCATGGTATGAAGGAGTATCTTAACTCCATTGATTCATCTGGCTGTCCAACTTTCTCAACACCATTTGCTAAAAGACTTTTTCCTATTGTATGTTCTTGCCTTCTTTGTGAGAGGTTAGTTGTCCATAGGTGTGGGTTTATTTCTGAGCCAGTATCGTGCTTTTTTTGCTGACTGTAGCTTTGTAGCATTGTCTGAAGTCTGGGAGGGTTATACCTCCTGCTTTTTCCTTAGGATTGCTTTGGCAATTCTAGATCTTATGGTTCCATATAAATTTTAGGATTATTTAGTTCTGTGATGAATATCATGGGTAATTTGATCGTAATCCCATTAAATCTATAGTTTGCTGTGGGTAATATGGCCATTTTAACAGTATTCTTTCAGCTCAAGAACATGGAATGTCTTTCCATTTCTTTAAATAAACATCAGGTTCCTTTATTAGTGTTTTGTAGTTTTCAGCATGTAAGTCTTCAGCCTACATGGTTCAGGTTTATTCCTGTTTTATAGGTTTATTGATATGATTTTAAAGGATACTGGGGTTTTTTACATTGCCTTTCTGATACTTTATTGTTAGTGTAAAGAAATGCAACCAGTTTCTTTTTTTTTTTTTTTTTTTTTTTTTTAATATTATTTTATTAGTTGGAGGCCAATCACTTCACAACATTTCAGTGGGTTTTGTCATACATTGACATGAATCAGCCATATAGTTACATGTATTCCCCATCCCGATCCCCCCTCCCACCTCCCTCCCCACCCGACTCCTCAGGGTCCTCCCAGTGCACCAGGCCCGAGCACCTGACTCATGTATCCCACCTGGGCTGGTGGTCCGTTTCACCATAGATAATATACATGCTGTTCTTTCAAAACATCCCACCCTCACGTTCTCCCCCAGAGTTCAAAAGTCTGTTCTGTATTTCTGTGTCTCTTTTTCTGTTTTGCATATAGGGTTATCGCCACCATTTATCTAAATTCCGTATATATGTGTTAGTATACTGTAATGTTCTTTATCTTTCTGACTTACTTCACTCTGTATAATGGGCTCCAGTTTCATCCATCTCATTAGAACTGATTCAAATGAATTCTTTTTAACGGCTGAGTAATATTCCATGGTGTATATGTACCACAGCTTCCTTATCCATTCATCTGCTGATGGGCATCTAGGTTGCTTCCATGTCCTGGCTATTATAAACAGTGCTGCGATGAACATTGGGGTGCACGTGTCTCTTTCAGATCTGGATTCCTCAGTGTGTATGCCCAGAAGTGGTATTGCTGGGTCATATGGCAGTTCTATTTCCAGTTTTTTAAGAAATCTCCACACTGTTTTCCATAGTGGCTGTACTAGTTTGCATTCCCACCAACAGTGTAAGAGGGTTCCCTTTTCTCCACACCCTCTCCAGCATTTATTGCTTGTAGACTTTTGGATAGCAGCCATCCTGACTGGCGTGTAATGGTACCTCATTGTGGTTTTGATTTAGAAATGCAACCAGTTTCTATATGTTAATTTGTATCCTGCTACCTTGCTGAATTCATTTTATCAATTCTAGGTTTTGTGTGAATTCTTTAGGGTTTTCTATATATAGTATATTATCTACATATGACAGTTTTACCTATTTCCTTTCAATTTGGGTATCTTTTATTTCTTGTCTGATTGATGCGGGTTAGAACTTCCAGTACTATGTTGAATAGAACTGGTGAGGGTAAGCATCCTTGTCTTGTCCCAGATGTTAGTGGGAGGGTCAAGCTCTATTTTTGTTTGTTTTTTATTTTTATGTTTTTCGGTTGGGGAATTATTTTGGTCATACTGTGTGGCTTGTAGGATCTTAGTTCCCCAACCAGGGATTGAACCTGGGCTCCAGCAGTGAAAGTGAGTCCTAACCACTCAACCACTGGTTGAGCTTCTTTATTTTTTGACACTGAATATTGTACTGGAATTTTGTAATGAAACTCATGAAAGTTACTAAGAAATGTGCCCTAACCACAGTTCCTCCTTAGTGAGGAAGTCATTCTTTTCTAGCCACCTAAACGTCATTATTTGTTAAGTTTTGAACTGGACTTACATATAAACAGTAAATTTACTGAGCACCTTTGAGGAAGAAATCCACAAATTGAAAGAGGTAGAGTTCATTAGTTTTGTTTGTTTATATGTTACATTTTTCTTCCCTGTAGACGTGTGTTAAAAGTTAAGTTTAGAAGATAAGGCAAAAATTAAGCTCTCCTTTACTTACCCTTTAGTAAAAACACTATTTAATTAAAAAATTCCAAGCTTCCTACAAATATTGAGTAATATTAAAAGTATTTAATTTTGTTTAAGATTTTAGAACCTAATTGGGTAAACACACACCAAGAAAGACTTTTTTTATCTTTCATTTCTGTTTCTCCTTTTCTCACAGCAGCCGGAGGGAACTGGCATGATAGATGAAGAATTCACTGTTGCAAGGCTCTACATTAGCAAAATGAAGTCAGAAGTAAAAACCATGGTAAAACGCTGCAAACAGTTAGAAAGCACACAAACTGAGAGCAACAAAAAAATGGAAGAAAATGAAAAGGAGTTAGCAGCATGCCAGCTTCGTATCTCTCAAGTATGTGTTACAAAACAAACCTTCCTCAATTTTTTGAACAGCCACATATAAATTTTATTTACTGTTAGAGTTCTAAGAAAAATGACCTTTTGTAGGTTATTTTGAGTAGCAACATTAAGCAGTTAATTCAGCTACTTTTTCCTACTCTAGCTGCAGTGTGATAACATGAATGATTCAACTGGGTTATATTTGGTGACATCTATATGTTAAGTATAGGAATTTACTAGAAAGCTGTGACTGATGACTATTGAAGAATCTGGAATAATTCTAGCATAAGCAAAACTGCAGAGCCAGTTAGATGGCTTTGGCAACTAAATGGATGAGATCATTCAGCAGGATAGGAATTGGAGGAGAAAGGTAGAGGTTAATGTTAGTTGAAGATAACAGAATATTACCTGAGAAATCAGCCTTCAGTTCAGTCGCTCAGTCATGTCTTACTCTGCGACCCCATGAACCGCAGCACACCAGGCCTCCCTGTCCATCACCAACTCCCGGAGTCCACCCAAACCACTATGCATTGAGTCAGTGATGCCATCCAACCATCTCATCCTCTGTCGTCCCCTTCTCCTCCTACCCTCAATCTTTCCCAGCATCAGGGTCTTTTCCAATGAGTCAGCTCTTCACATCAGTGAAGTATTGGAGTTTCAGCTTCAGCATCAATCCTTCCAATGAATATTCAGGACTGATTCCCTTTAGGGTGGACTGGTTGGATCTCCTTGCAGTCCAGGGGACTCTCAAGAGTCTTCTCCAACACCACAATTCAAAAGCATCAATTCTTCAGCACTCAGCTTTCTTTTTGGTCCAACTCTCACATCCATACATGACCACTGGAAAAACCATAGCCTTGGCTAGATGGACCTTTGTTAACAAAGTAATCAGCCTTTAAAGTGTCTTATTTTGTAAGTGTTAGAAACTGCACAGATGACCATTTCATTGATCAAATTCTTTTATCATTTTAAAAAACTTGCCCCTGAACATTTTGGTCTTAAGTATTTTGTTCTGTAAGTTTATTTATGTTTAATATATTGATAAATCTTGCCTACTTTCAAATACTCTGAACAACTGAGTATGTATGAGAGGTTTTATTCCACTTCATAACAGTTTATTTTCCTCAAAAGCACGAAGCCAAAATCAAATCATTGACTGAGTATCTTCAAAATGTGGAGCAAAAAAAAAGACAGCTGGAGGAGTCTGTTGATTCCCTCAGTGAAGAGCTAGTCCAGCTTCGAGCACAAGGTACCCTCTTCCAGTTATTCATGAGTTACATCTATGTTATAAACTGTTACTGACTTCAGTATGATTGTAGTAAACATATTCACACTGATGGAGAATACACTAGTAAGAATACAGACCAATTGGAATAGTAAATATTACATTTTAGTGTGGCTTTGAAACATATTTTTTTTTGAAACATATTTTTGAAATTGTTTTTGAATATGGAAGTGTCCAATTTCTAAGTTGTGTGTGTTTGCGCGTTTGCATGCACGTGTCCTGACACAAGGGACTTAAAAAGCTGTCTTGTTTCCCTACCACATGCTAGCCCATCTATTGCAGAATTTGGCAAAGAAAATAAAGGAAACCATAGTATCAATACAAAGAACATAGCTACAGTTACTAATCAGTATGTACTGAGTAAAATTTACTTTGTGGCATTTGGGTAATTTAAAGTCAAGTACTGTTAAGGAAAGTTGTTTAGTCAGTTAGTCATGTCTGACTCTTCTGTGACTGTAACTCGCCAGGCTCCTCTGTCCATGGAATTTTCCAGGCAAGAATACTAGAGTGGGTTGCCATTTCCTTCTCCAAGGGATCTTGCCCATCCAGGGATCTAACCCATGTCTCCTGCGTTGGCAGGAGGATTCTTTACCACTGAGCCACCAGAGAGAGCCCATTAAGGAACCTAGCCTCATAAAACCCATTTGCCCCTTGGTTTGATTCAAGAACTCTCTTCTATTTTCTCTTACCACCCAAACAGAGAAAGTGCATGAGATGGAAAAGGAGCACTTGAATAAGGTTCAGACGGCAAATGAAGTTAAGGTAAGCTTGGTGTACCATTGGACTCTAATGGTTTTAATTCATCATTATTAATCATGATTAATCTGACTTAAAATCCTTTTCCCCCAATTATTTTAGCAAGCTGTTGAACAGCAGATCCAAAGCCACAGAGAAACTCATCAAAAACAAATTAGTAGTTTGAGAGATGAAGTCGAGGCAAAAGAAAAACTTATTACTGATCTTCAAGAGTAAGTGTACTTTCCTTTCTTCTGAGGTAATAGAAACTTAAGACTTAACTCTTTAGACAGGAAAAAAGGTCACTGGTGGGTAATATATCCTTATTTCTAATGTTTCTAACCTGCATTTTTCTTTGAAACAATATTTGACTTGAAAATAAAGAATCTTCATTTGTGAGTAGAACTTCTAGTCCCAGTGGAAGTTTTTGAAAATTTTTCTTAGGTCTTTTGATATAGATATTCAGTAAAAAGAAAAATACTCCCCAACTTTAACCATTATTTCAGATACACATCACTGTCTTCTCCAGATCCTTTCCTTAACGTTTTTTAAAAATACGCTTTTTTAAAAAAATTATTTATTTTAGGCTGCATTGGCTCTTGTTTGGGGCATGCAGGCTTCTCTAATTGTGGTGCATGGCTCCAGGGAGTCTGGCCTCTGTAGTCTGTAGCACTCGGGCTCTCTAGTTGAGGCATGAGAGCTCAGTTGCCCCACGGCATGTGGGATCTTAGTTCCCTGACCAAGGATTTGAACCCAAGTTCCTGCATTGCAAGGTGGATTCTTAACCACTGGACCACCGGGGAATTCCTGAGAAAAACTTTATGAAAATTGTGAGTTTTAGAAATGTTTCTTTTAATAGAAGTGGTTGTCTTAGTTTTTCTACAACATATTTTTCTTACTTCCACAGCCATACACATATAGCATAGAATTGATAGAAATTTGAGGTCTTTGACCAAATCATGATTTGAGTAGGAGGCAAAGGAGAATAACAAAAATTGATGACAAAGCTTGGGACATGGAACTTTTTGTTAATGAATTTAGGGAAAGAATTCAGGAGAATGAAACATACAAAATCAAGATATGGTCTCAAACCAAACTGAAAAATATCATATGGCTGAATGTAGCCATATGATATTTCTGCCTCTGTGAATGGCAGCCTAAAAGAGGAGGCCTGGTGTATGTGAATGGTGAGACTACAGAATTTAAGATTTTGAACATTTTTAATTACAGCATTCAGAAAATGATGATGTTGATCTTGTGAGGTGTTTTTTATTTTGTCAGCCAAAACCAGAAAATGATGTTAGAGCAAGAACGCCTGAGAGTAGAACATGAAAAGTTGAAAGCTACAGATCAGGAAAAGAGCAGAAAACTACATGAACTTACGTGAGTAGACATTTTGATTCAGGTGTAAAAATAAAAACTAAATTAGAGAATTACAGGCATTGCTCTCAGTTATATTTAGTGGATCAATGTTTCACTTTGTGTAGGCTAAGGGGTGTTTTTCTTAAACCCTCTGAGTTGGTTTGATTTATACCTAAAAACATGCAGTTCATTCTTTAGTGAAAGCAGAGTCTTATATTTCACTGATAATCAACATTCAGATTACTTCAAGATCCATCATAAAAATAAACCTAAAGCGTGACATTTAGAAGTTTAGATTTCAGGATCTGCCACAAAAACTGAATTTTTGTCAGATTTGATCTTGCATAAAAACACATTCTTTTTTGTCTTCAGTAATTTATAATCTGTAATTTTCCATTAGCCAGAGTTGTTTCTGATATGCTATATGATAATGCATATTCTAAAATTCAGAAAGAGCCATTCCTTATTCCTTAAATTCTGCCACATGGTCTTTCATCTCTCCCATTGCTATATTATGACAGTTCTTTCCTGATAACCTATAGATTTTAGAAGTTTATAAGGCATATAGAAATTTCTTTGAAAGACTAAACATTGGTAAATTTTCTCAAAATAAGATCTTTTTCGTATATGAATTTAAGCATTGATCCTGTCATATAAAAATATTTGATTGAATATTTGTGCTAAATAAAACTAGAATTTATGGACTCAAAGTTGAGCCCATATTTATTGTATTTGTATATTCTTCTACTCTTCAGGGTTATGCAAGATAGACGAGAACAAGCAAGACAAGACCTGAAAGGTTTGGAAGAGACAGTGGTAAGAAAAACTTGGAAATAAATAGGATTGGGGGATATTAATGGATTCTTCCCCTGGTTTTAGTAAATTTGAAGACCAGCTTCTAAAAATACTTATTTCTTAATTCAAGGCAAAGGAACTTCAGACTCTACACAACCTGCGGAAGCTCTTTGTTCAGGACCTGGCCACCAGGGTTAAAAAGGTGATAAAATAATACCAGGGTGAATACTTATGTAATGCTGCTTACTGTTTTTGTTGTTCATCACTAAGTCATGTCTGACTCTATGCAACACCATGGACTGCAGTATACCTCGCTCCTCTGACCTCCTGTCTCCCAGAGGTGGCTCAAATTCATGTCGATTGAGCCAGTGATGCTATCTAACCATCACGTCCTCTGCCGCTCCCTCTCCTTTTGCCTTACAGCAGTGCTTTCTGTGTGTAATTGTATTCAAAAGTGAAATAACTTTACATTGTCCTAACACTTTTGATAGTAGTTAAACTTAGACCTTTTATTTGATCCAGTAATATTTTTTCATAGCATTGATTGATCTTTTTCTAGAGTGCCGAGATTGATTCAGATGACACTGGAGGCAGTGCTGCTCAGAAGCAGAAAATCTCCTTTCTTGAAAATAATCTGGAACAACTCACCAAAGTCCACAAACAGGTAATAAAGAGTCTTCCACTGTCGCTGCAATAAAAACTGAGGAGTGACAAGCATTTGAATCTTAAGAGTCCTAAGGATTTTCATACCCTGAGCCATTCTGTTACTCTGTCATGCAATTAATTATAAATAAACCACTAGCAATTTTTATGTTAGTTACTGTTTTTAACAGCCTTTTATCAAGAGGCCAGTAAAAGACAGGTTGTTATTTTCCTGGTAGGGCTTCAGGTCTCTCAGTTTCCTTAATTTATTCATGCTCATTTTTAAATCTCTGGGAGACAAGTCTTTAAGTTAAAATAAGGTTGGTGTTGGTTTTTTTTGGTCTTCATACATTTAATACCTCAGAGTGTGAAATATATAATATAACAAGGCAGTTCATTTTTTTTCTTTATAGAGACTTCCCTGGCAGTCCAGTGGTTAGGACTCTACATTTCTACTATTGGGGGTTCCAGATTTGATCCCTGGTCAGGGAACTTAAGATCCCGCAAGCTATACAGTGTGACCTCCCAAAAAAGAGGAATACTTACTGTGGGGTTTGTTTGTTTCATTCACTTTTTTCTTTTATTAAGGCTTGATAACGTGATTCAGTTACTTATTTTTTAAGCTCCTGGCATACTTAATTGTTGTATGCCTTTGTTCCTGTAGACCTGGTGTTTGCGCTAGAGTGAGATTCAGGAAATGTCAGCCTTTCAGCTCTTACTAAGGACTTATTAAGGTTACGTTTACTTGTGGGTCTTACTGTATCTAAAAGGATTTTCATGTCCACCAGATGAGTCTCTTAATGAAGAGATATAATGCTATGTTATAACGTATTGTCATGGGGGAAAGAACAGTCTCACCAGCCCCTCAATATTGAATGAAATTATATTTGGGGGGAGACATGTGAGTGTATTTAGAGATATATGTATTATCTGCATATTGCTGCCTAAATTAAACTAGCTGTGGGAAAACCTTAACATAAAATGTAGTGTTTTTTTGTTTTTTTCCCCCAAGAGAAGTTATGAAATGTTTATATTTTTTCAAATCATCAGTAAAGCCAGAATTCTTGTTTTCTGTGTCTGCCTTTAGCTGGTACGTGATAATGCAGATCTTCGCTGTGAGCTCCCTAAGCTGGAAAAGCGACTCAGAGCTACAGCTGAGAGGGTGAAAGCTTTGGAGTCTGCGCTGAAAGAAGCGAAAGAAAATGCATCTCGCGATCGCAAACGCTATCAGCAGGAAGTAGATCGTATAAAGGAAGCAGTCAGATCAAAGAATATGGCCAGAAGAGGACATTCTGCACAGATTGGTTAGTGGGCACAATAAAACTGTGAAACTTTGCTTTGGTTTGAGTATTTGTATTTACTTGAGAATGAAATCTGATTTGTCCTATGGTATTTGTTACATTTTCTAGTTTACCAGAGGGTGGCACTGTTGGGAGTGAAGAGTGTTGAGGCATAGCACCTTAACAGGGGAAGGAGCTAAGTCAGAACTAAATGAGCAAGACTGGTCAGGTTTAGAGAAACTAATAAGGTTTTTAATAGGTTAGTGAATTTAACCTTTCAACAAGATTTCTAAGGATTGTATAGGTCCTTGACAAAAGGATGTAATTGAAAAGAAAAAGAGAGATGGAAGGATTTGCTGAGAAACAAAAAGCCAAAGAAAAAACCTTTGGGAATTTGTTGTAAATAAAGAGAAGAGACTTAGTAAGTCATTGTGGTTGTGTGATATTTATTCTAAAGTAAGCGTTTGCTTTTCATACTAGCTAAACCTATTCGTCCCGGGCAACATCCGGCAGCTTCTCCAACTCATCCAAGTGCGATTCGTGGAGGAGGTGCGTTTGTTCAGAACAGCCAGCCGGTGGCTGTGCGAGGTGGAGGAGGCAAGCCGGTGTAAGCTCCCCACGACACGCACGGGTTTGTGATCTCTGGTTTGTGATCTCTCTCTGGCTTTTGAATCACAACTGTCCATGGGAGGTGTTCAGCCACTGGTGGTTAAATACTTTTTTGGATTCTAACATTAGTAGCATGATTTCATTTTACATATGGGATTCTGAAAGTAACTTAACCATGGTTTCCTTTAGAGATTTTTCATAACTCAGATCATAATATCTGCATATTCAAATTTGTGTTCTTACTGTTTTTAACCTAATATTGGGTCATTTTTTTAAAGCTCTTACTATTATCTAGTGTAAATACCATGGTTTTATGGCTATTTTACTGGATATTTAATTATGTTAATTTTTTCATACGTGGAATTTTCCAGTATTGAAATTTTCATTTATGAAATTTGAAGTAATGAAACATGTTTTTATACGTCCTTACTTTCAGATTATTTCCAGAAGATTCCCATAAGTGGAATCACAAGAAAGTGAACATCTGTAAGATTCTTGACACATACTAACACACTGCTATTCTGAATGAATATGCTAAATTGTATTGTAGCCAAGGACCCTGTCTATTTTGTTGCATCTTTGCCAGTATTAATAGTTTTTAAATGTCCAGTTTAATAGGCTGGAATAAGCATCTCATTGATTTATGAATGAATTTGAATTTTTCATATATTTATTGGCCCATATATACTTTTTTTTTCTGTGTCCTTTGCCATTTTACTATTGTGAGTGGTTTTTATGACTGATTTATGAGTTCTTTCTGTTTCTTTTTAAATTCAATAGCTGCACCCTATCAAAGGATAGACAATTATCACAAAGCAAGAAGATAAATATCTGGAAATACCACCCAATATTTATATCTTTCTGGAACTTTCTTTAAATTAGGAAGGTTAAAATGTAAATAACTATAACATACTACCAGTATACTATGCTATTCTGAATATGCTGATAGCCTGCTTTTTTAACTTGGCAATATATTGTGAACATTTTCTTAATACAACATGGCTAATTATAGCTGCCTAATATTTTATCAGATTTAATTCTTAGCAAGTCCCAAGTGTGTAGGTGGTTTGGAAACTAAGGAAACTAAAAAATATAATATAATTATGAGATAGTTAGCTGGTTTTGTTTCTGACAAACACTGAAGTTGTTTTATTTTAATCTTGTTTTTACTTTGTCATTTTTGCACAGTATTGGCTTGCAATTTGAGTAGAATATTAAGCAGCATTCTGGAGAATTCACATTTCCATAAATTTAATATAATTTTTTGTCCACATAGTAGAGGTTTCAAAAGAGAGTGGTACAGTGAAAGAGTTAATGGATATTGGAGTCCCACCTAAGTTTGAATTCTTATTTTTTTACTTTTATGAACTTGAGCAAATTACTTTTTTAACAGTTGATTTCTTTTTTGTTTTCACTCCTTTTTAAAAATTCTTAAGCATAAAAGTAAATTATGAAGTTTATGACTCACTTAATGTATCTCTGAAATAAAACATTTTTCTATATGCCTCAACATTATCACAACTGACAAAATATTTTTAATGTATAAATCTATATTTGGAATCTTCTGATTACTTACTGATTTTTAAGTCTTTTTACAGCTGGTTTGTCTAAACCAGGGAGTAATCCAGAACCGATGCTTACATTAGGTTATTTGCCTTAAGTCTCTGTTAATCTAGAATAACACCCCACTCTCTCTCTTTTTTTTTTTTTAATGACGTTGACTTACTAAATAGAAAAGGCCAATTTTCTGGCGCATGTGACACCTCTGGTGTGTTTGGTTGTTTCTAGATGTAGCTGCTGTGTTCCTCTGCTCCCTGTTATTAAAAGCATTTATTGAATTCTTGCACACATTTTTACAGGATTGCATTGTAGGTGGTATGTGTTTAATATTGTGTCACATCAGCAGACATTACAGTGGTTTTCCTGCCTCTGTTTTTCCCCCTTTGGATTAATAACTTGTTGAGCCTCTTTATTAATAAAATGAAAGTCATTCTTGAGAATTATACAAGTTAAGGCATCACTACCTAGTACAGAGCAGATGCTGAGGAGATGCAAGCTGCCTTTTCTGAAATCGGAGGTGGGCAAAAGAATTTTCAAAGGATAAATATAAATAAATACAGGTAAAAGTTTATCTGTTTTGGATATTGTCCTCACATTAAAATTCACATGTGAACTTGGAACTCCTGACTCATTTGCAGAGAGCATAGTCCATGACTTTTGTTAAGTAAAGCTAGGTTTTAGCAGCAGATTGCTGATCCAGTGTAATGATAGCACTTAAGTACTTGAGGGAGTTGACTAACCTAGCTAACACAGGTTTTCAAGACTTGGAAGTAACTATAAATTACTGTAACTATGATTGCATACAGGTTTGTTTCATTGCTGGTCCAAAGGATAATGGTTATTATTAATTATTAAGAAAAGCATTTCAAAACACTGGATTTATTTTGGGGAGAGATGGTAATGTATGAATGATAGTGATACTCATAGTACCCAGTTTTACGTGGCTGGTTGGTTCTTCTAGTTGCATGATGCTTTGGACAGGTTGAGGTTTTCTAATAAACACAGAGGTGAATAGGCAGTGGATTACAAGGATGCCTCCAGGTAACTCCTACTGGGATTGTTTACTTTTGTTTTATTTTACTTTTTTTTTTTCTTTTGGCCACACCTCACGGCTTTTGGGATTTTAGTTCCCTGACCAGGGATTGAACTCTGGGCCATAGCAGTGAAAGTGCCCAGTCCTAACACTGGACCACAGGGGAAGTCTCTGGGATTGTTTATTTTACTGTTGCTTTCCGTAGCACATGTTCTTCGTGCTTATTGGTACACCCCACCCCTTTTTGTTTTTCACAGCTACCATGTATGTAACATTGCTAGTTAATTAGTGGTCCTTGACTTAATATCACTGACGACTGTCTACTGGCCGGCATTTTATTGGCCATCTTTTTCTTTAAAAAAAAAACAACTCTAATTTATATATCGGCTTACTCATAGGTCTTGGGGTAAGTAAAAGCAAATGCAGGGTTGACTTCCTTTCAGTATTATACTGTCCCTAGACAGCTCTGCTTAGGAGACAACTAAAAGGAAAAGAAATCAAATCATTCATTGTTGCAGTCTTTTCAGTTTTGGGGGAAGTAGTCAAAGCTGTTGGCTAACTGTTTTTAAACTAATTGGTATATTTTATTTCATTCTTTTCAAACACAAGTTTTGTATAAAAAATATTTTCTCTGTTTTCTTCCATCTTCAGGTGTTAAAAGTAATTGAAGTATGAAGAGGACATAATTCAATGACTGTAGCCTGTATCCCTTGGGAACTCTAGAATTAAAACATTTTTTAGTGTATAAATTGTACCTGGCCTGTACAGCTGTTTCCTACCCACTTTTCTTGTAAACTCTGCTGCTTCCCAACACAACTAGAGTGCAATTTTGGTGTCTTAGGAGGGAAAAACGACAGTTTACAACTGTGGCCCTATTTATTACACAGTTTGTCTTTCATGTCTTAAATTTAGTCTTCACTGTGCCAAGCTAACTGTATCATATAGGACTGTGCTTTTTGTACTTGTTCATGTTTATTTTTTAATCTCAGTTTAAGTTACCTAGCTGCTACTGCTTGTTTTTCTTTTCTTATAATACCTTATTTTAGGGGAAATGGAACTTTTAGATTAAATGTCTTAAATTTTACCACTTACAACACTACATGCCCACAAATTATATCAGGTCAGTACTGTACTTAAAAATCCCTTGAAATGACTTCAGAGTTAAAATTATGTGCATCATCTCTGAAGTTTGCTTCTGAAAACTACTCTTTGTGCACTGAAACCTTTAAAACTGCCTAACTAGACACATGAGACTGGGCAAGGCTACTTAATTATCTTGTGAAATGCCTATTGCTGAATTATCTTGAATAGAAATATTTCACACTATCAAAAGCAGATCTTTTGCTTTTGTTTAAGAAAAACAGTTTGGAAAAGAAACTCCTCTTCTTCCCATAGCTTGATGGAATGGAAACACCTTGCTTTGTGAACCTGTTAGTTAATATGAGAGTTGGACGGATAATGATCTGTCAACTTAATATAATAAAATGAACTTAGATATGGCTATTTTAGGATTAAACATAATTTTATATTGTTAGTACTGTATTGGTTGATCTAAATTTATAGCTTTTGGAAATTGAGAAAACATGGAAGGACAGGACAAATATATGGTGAATTTATAAATATATAGGTAAATTTTGGTCTAAAAATCCCTGAGGTATCTTTAACCTGTTACACTAAATCATACACTATAACGTACTTCTTATTTAATCTAGGAGTAGTAAATTATTTGCAAGTCACTAATAATCCTCAAATTATTTTGTTGGCAGTAGCTGGTAATTTTGTAATTATGTGTATCTGTTTTTGCCACTTCTTCCTCAGATGATTAAACTAAGTCAACAGTTTATTTTAGAAACTATAAAAGTAATAGGGAAAGAGATTTCAATATTTGCTTCACCAATTGGGAGTGGGTAACTGCAACTGTGTTAGCAGAAATTTGCAAAGACTGGGGGTGTAAAGTTACTCAGAGGAGAAAGCTGGAAAGTTCTGTTAGGATCTGGGTGGCAGAATTAACTTTTTGAAAAAGTTTTATATACAGATATTTGTATTAAATTTGGAGCCATAGTCAGAAGACTCAGATCATAATTGGCTTATTTTTCTATTTCCTTAACTATTGTAATTTCCACTTTTATAATAATTTTGATTTAAAAGATAAATTTATTTATTTTTTTAACAGTCAAAAATCCTTGCTGTTCTGATCTGCAGCAACCTTTAAAATGATTGTATTGTTTTTAGGCTTGATCAAAAGAAACACTCCAAAAATTGAGAGGAAAACTTGTAGAGCGGCAAGTTTGAAGCAATGCAGTTAACTAAGAACAGTGCTACCGCCTGTTGGTGATGATAGTTTTCTAAATAAAGAAATGTTTGGCTGCATTCACACAGACATTTGTATTTTGTTTTCAAATGAAAGCTTGCTTTTTTTTGGCAATATTCTTAAATGAAGCAGAAATTTTTTTCTCTCTTTTGTCTGAATATGGGAGTTTCTTGTAAGATGTATCACAGGTATTGGTGCTGTGTAACAAACAATGAATTGTAACTAGTGTGTGATTCAGAATACACAATGTTAGGGTTTTTAAAATATCTCAGTGTTTTTTTTCTATTTATAATTTCAGACTTTCACAAAATGTACAGAGAATTTCATAAATTTGTTTTAATTGAACTGCTTTTGCTATGGTAGGTCATTAAACACAGCATTTACTCTTATAAATGAAAATTTCTGGTCATCTGGAACATTGATACTTATTTCAATTTACAGTCTTTTTTTTTTTTTGGCTGAATAAATTAATGTTCTTCTGAATGGCATTAATAAATGGTTCAGAAAAGAAACTCAGTGAAATGAAAGTAATATTTATTCATGGTGATCAGTTAAATTATTTGCCTAATTTAAGAAAACTACTGTGTGTAACTCTCAATTTGGCAGGAGATGATAGAAGAGTCTGAGTCTGCCTGTGGAATACATTGGTTTCTTTTCAGTGCTTGAAGATACATGCAGAGATAATTGGTTTGGGAAGACGCCATATAATTTTAAGTTAACCTGCATGCTGTAAATGTCTTTTATGTTTAAATAAAGAGGAAAAAAGTTTTTGAAATGCAATGACTTCCTTAAAATGTGATTCAGTGATATATCAGGTTGATTTTACATGACCACGTGGCCTTTTTTCTTGACAGAATAATCACTAGTGTGTCATTATATTCAGTATATTTTGTTTCCTAATGAATTGCATGTGCTTTGAATATCAAGTATTAAATAGGCTAAAGAATTAAGAGCTAGAAGTGAATCCTCAGTCTCAGTTATTTTACTTTACTGTAGCCTGATATGTGATAAGGACATGTCACTCTTATTCTTCCACCAAAACCATAACCCCTGTCTGATCATGAGAAAAATACCACACAATCCAAATAGAGGGACATTTTAGCAAATACCTGGCCAGGATTCTTTCTTCCAAAGTGTCAAGATCATGGAAAGCCAGGAGAGGCATATCTGAGGAGACTCTGGAGACTTGACAGCTAGATGCAGTGGTGCGGTGTGGTGGTCTGGGTTGAGCCCTGCAACAGTAAAAAGACATCGCTTGGGGCTTCCCTTTTGGTTCTGTGGTAAAAAAAAAAGTCCACCTGCCAATGCAGGGGAGGGGTTCAATTCCTGATCCGGGAAGATATCACATGCCGCAGAGCAGCTAAGCCTGAGCACCACATCTGTTAATCCTGTGTTCCACATGAAGAGAAGCCACCACGGTGAGAAGCCTGTGCCTCAAAACTAGAGAGTAACCCCCCATTTTCCGCAACTAGAGAAAAGCCTGCACAGCAGTGAAGACCCTGCGCAGCCGAAATTAAAAAAGATCAGTGGAAAAAATGGTGAAGTCTGTTAGCAGTGATGTGCTGGCTGATCTCTTAGTTGTGATCAAAGTACAGTGGTGATGGGAGATAGCACTGTTAGGAGGAAGAGTTTGAGGGGATTCTCCCTATTAGCTTTGCTACTTTGCTTTAAGTTAGTGTTAGTTGTTCAGTCGTGGCTGACTCTGCGACCCCATGAACTGCAGCCCATCAGGCTCCACTGTCCATGAGATTTTCCAGACAAGGATACTGGAGTACATTAAAAGGTGTATTTACTAATTTATAAAGCATAAAGCCTCACAGACCAGGAGACAGCAAGCAGTAACATTTGGAGCAGGAAAGCAACCTCAGCAGACCCCAGACACCTGACTTATACCAAGAAGCATCTTAGTATTCCCCCCCACCTCCAGAAGACCCCTCAGTGGTCATGAACATGACCTTCGGTAGGTCTGGAAGTAGGGATAAAAGTAGCCTGAAGTGGGTCTACTTGAAAGTCCATCTAAACCAGAAAGCAGTTTGGCCCCTGGGTGCTGACTTCATTGCGGCAGAGCTTGGCAACCAGCTCTCCAACGTGCCAGTGTGATTCTGTTTGTTTACTATTTAGAGAGGGTAAAGGAGAGGGTGTCTGGATGAAGAGCCAGGAATAGTCGAGGGTAGAGTGACATACTGGAAACGAGTGTGCCAGTTAGTGATAACATGTTGCCTCTCCTCCAAATCTACCTTTATTAAAAGACTTTTTACATGCACAGAGAGGAGGAAAAGGGAGAAGATGGCCATCTGCAAACCAAGGAGAGGCTGAGAGAGCCCTCACAAGGAGTCAACCCTGCCCACACCCTGGATTGCAGCTTGCAGCCTCCAAAACTCAAGCCATCCATCTCTTAATTACCTTACCTTGTCTGTGGTGCTTGGTTTCAACAGCCCCAGTAGACTGATAACGGTGGCCAACACGGGCAGTGAACTGGGCCCTCAGCGTTTCTTTTCTTTGTTCTCAGCTTTGACATGCTTTGGTTTCCTCTTAGATTTGGTTTTTTGTTTAATATTTGTTAATCATACTTGCATTGGGTCTTAGTTGTGGCATACGGGCTTCTAATTGTGGCATGGGCTTAGTTGCTCCAAGGCACATGGGATCTTAGTTCCCCCACCAGGGATTGAACTTGTGTCCCCTGCCTGCATTGGAAGGTGGGTTCTTAACCACTGAACCACCAGGGAAGTCTGGGATTTGCCTCTTCTTTAATACCATCCTGTCGTCAGTGACGTGAAGGGGGTGTCAGTGTGGGGGCACCCTGGGTGCACAGTCCCTTAGCTTGTGGCACTGGTCATGTGACCACCTTTCTGGCAGCAGGCTGGGTCTTCTGTGTGTTTGCCCTTCAGCAAACACAGGCATATCCTGTCCACCTGATCAATGGTCAGGGGTGGAAGGTAGGTGGCCTTAAACCACTTAGATCCCAGCGGAGGTGTTTCCTTCTGCCCAGTCCCAGCCAGTATCTTGACTTGGCCTACCTGCATCCCGCTTGCCTAATGACTGGACCAGCTGTAGCCTGGGAAACCTAGCAAGCCTTTTCCCCATCCCGTGGGCAGCAACCACACCTTTGCAATGAGATCTGAACCGCAAACACTGGGAGGAGGCCCCTTTCAAGGCTGTTTCTTCCCTAGGTACTCTCCTTTAGCCCTAGAGTAGTCTTGAAAATTCTCTGTACCCATTTATAGTTAATCCCTGCAGACCTGGACTGATATGGAGGGTGATATGAACGTTTGTGATAAGAATATTTAGAAAAAAAAAAAAAAATTTAGAACCTCAACCTTTTCGCCTTGCTTGGTTACCTGAAATTAGATTACCAGCAGATTAGAAGATTGTGAAAAATTTGACAGCTGTAGAGGGAGTAACCAAAGAATTGTCGTTTCAGAATTGCCAGTCAACACATGAACCAGTTGCTTCAGGTCAGCTTCATCATGTCCCCACCCTACATTTGCACAGACAGCCAAGGATCACAAGGCATGTGAAGAAAGTCTTTAGGATGAGAGAATCAAACAAGGAAAATAATACGGAGGGAAGTGGGACTAGGAAAGGGGAAGAAGACATTTTAAAAAACTAACTCTAAGGGCTTCTCTGGTGGTCCAGTGGTTAGCAATCTGCCTGCCAATGCCGGAGACACAGGTTTGATCCCTGATTCAAGAAGATTCCACATACCGCAGAGCAACTAACCCTGCACTCCACCGACCACAACTACAGGAAGCTCAAGTGCAGCAATGAAGACCCAACACAGCCAAAAAATCTTTATTGGGGAGCTATTCCTCAACCAAGTGAGGAAAGAGGAAGATGTGGGACATACAAAAGAAGGGGATTATCAAGGTGAGAGCATCAAGAACAGCCAGTCCAGATGAGAGCACCCCAGTCAAGACTGCCAGAGTTATGTTTCCAAGACGAACAGATTGACGGATGTGTTTGAAGATTTTGAGAAAAAAAAGGTTTATAGCTGAAGACGAGTTTAGGGTAAAGTGATTGGCACACAGAACACTAGGGGAAAAAGAATTACTGATTCAAAGAAGAATCTTAAGTATAACCACCACCCCCCAAAAAAAGTAGACTCACAGGTATAGAGAACACACACGTGATTACCAGTAGGGGCGTGTGGGAGGCACAAACTATTGGGTATAAGATCAGCTTAAGGATGAATTGTGCAACACGAGAAATAGAGTCAATATCTTGTACATAGAAACTAACTTTAAAAAATTTTATTAAATTTGTTTTTAAATAAGTGCCAAAAAAATAAAGAATCCTGATAAGCAAGAAAGGAAAAGTCACCATAGTGTATTACATAACTCAGCTGTAATTGGCACATTGCATCATAGTAATGGAAGCATGGATTGATAGCTGAACATACAACACGACCTTATTGAGAAGAGTGGTATATGTGTGTATGTGTGTTGATCATGGTGAAAGAGGGTTCAAGCTTCATCTTCCACAGGATAAGACAACTGGTATCACTCAATCATGAGTAATCAATAAGCAGGAATTTGGAGATGAAACAAAATGAAAAGTGGCTGTGTCTGCCTTATTTTTGACAAAGGAGGCAAGAGTATACAGTGGAGAAAAGACAATCTCTTTAACAAGTGTTGCTGGGAAAACTGGTCAATCACCTGTAAAAGAATGAAACTAGAACACTTTCCAACACCATACACAAAAATAAACTCAAAATGGATTAAAAATCTAAATGTAAGACCAGAAACTATAAAACTCCTAGAGGAAAATATAGACAAAACACTCTCTGACATAAATCACAGCAGGATCCTCTATGACCCACCTCCCAGAGTAATGGAAATAAAATCAGAAATAAACAAATGGGGCCTAATTAAACTAAAAAGCTTTTGCACAACGAAGGAAACTATAAGCAAAGTGAAAAGACAGCCTTTAGAATGGGAGGAAAATAACAGCAAATGAAGCAACTGACAAAGAATTAATCTCAAAAATATACAAGCAGCTCATGCAGCTCAATACCAGAAAAATCAATGACCCAATCAAAAAATGGGCCAAAGAACTAAATAGACATTTCTCCAAAGAAGACATACAGATGGCTAACAAACACATGAAAAGATGCTCAACATCACTCATTATCAGAGAAATGCAAATCAAAACCACAATAAGGAACCATCACACTGGTCAGAATGGCTGCTATCCAAAAGTCTACAAACAGTAAACACTGGAGAGGACGTGGAGAAAAGGGAAACCCTCTTACACTATTGGTGGGAATGCAAACTAGTACAGCCACTATGTAGAACAGTGTGGAGATGCCTTAAAAAACTGGAAATAGAACTGCCATATGACCCAGCAATCCCACTGTTGAGGATACACAACAAGGAAACCAGAATTGAAAGAGACACATGTACCCCAATGTTCATTTACAGCACTATTTACAATAGCTAGGTCATGGAAGCGACTAAACTGAACTGAACTGAACTGAGCTGAAGGACATGGAAGCAACCTAGATGTCCATTGGCAGATGAATGGATAAGAAAGTTATGGTATATATACACAATTGAAAATTACTCAGCTATTAAAAAGAACACATTTGAATCAGTTCTAATGAGGTGGATGAAACTGGAGCCTATTTTACAGAGAAGTCAGAAAGAAAAACACCAATACAGTATATTAATGCATATATATGGAATTTAGAAAGATGGTAATGATGACCCTATATGCAAGATGCAAGATACAGATATAAATAACAGCCTTTTGGACTCTGTGGGAGAAGGTGAGGGTGGGATGATTTGAGAGAATAGCATTGAAACATGTATATTACCACATGTGACATAGGTCACCAGTCCAGGTTCGATGCATGAGACAGGGCACTCAAAGCCGGTGCACTGGGACAGCCCAGAGGGATGGGAGGGGGAGGGAGGTGGGAGAGGGGTTCAGGATGGGGGACACATGTACACCCATGGCTGATTCATGTCAATGTATGGCAAAAACCACTACAATATTGTAACTAGCCTCCAATTAAAATTAAATTTTAAAAAATAAAATGAAAAAAAACGGAGGTAACTTTAGAAAAAAATATGTTTCATTAAAATAGTAAATTCTAATTTTGTCAATTAAAAAAAAAGTGGCTGTGTCTGCAGAGTGAGAAAGAGGTGAGGTGGGGCATGGGACCCCTGTTAGATTTTCTTTGGGGTGTGGGGAATCACTGTTTTTGTATAAAGTTTTTTAGGCACGTTTGACTTTTCAGGATTCTACTTGTATTCCGTCATCAGGTGGTTCTCTTCTGAGGATGGCTTCAGAAGCTAGTCCCAGATTCTTGACCCAACCTAGAATTCAACTTGTTCATTTGTAGAAAAACGCTTGAAAGCCTCAAGGTGATTGTTAGGCCCCTTGCTCTGTATTTCTGTGATGTCAAGTAATCTTGTCTAGAGTTATAACATCTGGTGTTTACTTCAGCAGGACATATGCTAAAAATTAGAACAAAACTGAGAAGATTAACTAACATGGCTCCTGCACAAGGGTGACGCACCAATTCATGAAGCGTTACATGTTTTTGAGTAACATGTTTCTCTGAGTTCAAAAAATACAGAGAGAGACATAGATTACATCTGAAGGGCTTACTTTAAATTAAGCCTTCATAATCACTGATTTTTTGTGAAAAGAAATCCACAGGCTCTCTAACTGAAATCAGCAGTTCTTAAAAGTACTTCTTTCTTCATGAAATGCATGCTTCCAAATATCGAAGATTTGGAAGAGAAGTAGGTTTTGTTTTAATTGTGGTAAAATAAACATAAAATGTATCATCTTAAGTGTTTTTAAGTGTACAGTTCAATAGTGTTAGAAGAAAAGTCTTTTTTTATATTTGTGTGTGTGTGCCCAGAAATTAGCTCAGACCTGGAAATATTTGTGTCATGATCTACATCAAATATTTATTGTTCTTCAGCTCATATTAGCTTGACAGAATGATGTCAGTAACATTATACACTTTCAAATATTTCCACTGGAGGTAAAATCAGAACCAATGACAACTATTTAAAATATTCAAGAAGTTAACTCGTTTTTTTTCACCCACTCAGCAGCCAAGAACCATTGGAAATGAAAACTCAAAGTACTGCAACTAAATCTGAGAAATCCCAAATAATTGTCCATTGTTTCTTGAGAGACAGACAAGACATCACCAGTGTAAGTGCCAGGAAACATCCACGTTACCATCTTGGATATATTCTTTTCTCTCTGGATAAAAAGTTAGGCACCCAACTTTTGTATACAATAACTGGAATTGTGCACAGGCCTCCTCCACACTGCTCTGAAAATGAACTTTTGTTTTATGCAAATGTAGGCGAATGAGAATGAACAAAAGGCGCACATTTTAAGGCTGAGAGCATTCAATGAAAAGTGGATTTTTCTTCTGTTAGGAGACCAGCCATGTTTTGCAGTGGGCCAGTTGGGGGCAGACCTGAGGCCTCAGGAGTCCCCTTTTGGAAGTGATTGTCCACTGGCAAGGACTTTCTAAATGCCTTTTTAAAAGGTCCTGACGTGGCCCTCCTGCAGGAGTAAACAGGAAGAAGCCAAGCCATCTCTGGTTCCTCCGGCCCCTTGTGGGTGGTGAGGGCCAGCTCCTCCCCACACAGATTTTTTTTTTTTTTTTTTAATATTTATGTATGTATTCTGGCTGCACTGCATCTTTTAGTTTCGGCATGTAGGATCCAGTTCCCTAACCAGGGAGCGATCCTGGGCCCATTGCATTGGGATCTCGGAGTCCTAGCCACCAGACCACCAAGAAAGGCCCTGCAGATCCTTCATTTTGTTGTTTAAAAAAATTTTTTTTGTCTTCACTGAGAGGCATGTGGAATCTTAGTTCCCTGACCAGGTTTTGAACTCATACCCCCTGTGCTGGAAGCACAGTCTTAACTGCTGGATTGCCAGGGAAGTCCTGGATCCCCTTTTTTTTTTTTTAATGTATTTTATTTACAGTTGACTTACAATGTTGTGTTATTTTCTGTTTTACAGCCAAGTGACTCGGTTATACATACTATGTAGTCCTTTTCATATTCTTTTCCATTATGGTTTATCACAGTATATTGAATGTAATTCCCTGTTCTACACAGAGGGACCTTGTTTATCCATCCTGTATATAATAGTTTGAATAGTTTGCATACGTCAGTTCTAAACTCCCACTCAATCCCTCCCCACTCACCCATGGCAAATACAAGTTTGTTCTCTATGTCTGTGAGTCTGTTTCTGTTTCATAAATAAGTTCATTTATGTCATTTTTAGATTCCACATATAAGTGACATCACACGATATTTGTCTTTCTGATTTACTTCACTTAGTATGAACATCTCTAGGTCCATCCATGTTGCTGCTACAGACCCTTTAAGTGAACTTTCAGAGAGGAAGGAGTGCGAGAGACTCCTGCTTAGGAGGCCTGATGAAAAGTTGCTTGGTTATTTAGGAATGTTGGGGTCTTGATTCCTGAGCCTGGACACAGAGGCAACCATCAAAGAGCCTTCCTACTCCATCCCCCCACAACACACACACATTCTAACTCCACTCTGGTATCCAACAATCACTCCATTGAGAACCCTGCAGACAGCAGCTCCAGCTCCGTGTCTTCATGGCCCCAGCCCAGAGCGATGGCACCTCCGCCCTGTCCAGTTCGTGCTTTCTTCTCCACTCTTCACTCTGCCCCTTTCCCCCCAGGGACTCTTGCATCCATCCCTTGAACTTGATTGTTCGCATTGTTCTCCCAGTAAAACATGCCTTCTGATACGTACCCTCATGATTTTAATGTAACTATTGATAAACCCCAAATCTGCTTTTTCAACCCCACCTCTCCCTTAAATTTCTAACTCATACATCCAACTGCTTGCAGGCCATTTACACTTGAAGACCCCATAGGCAACTGCAATTCAACACGTCCAAAAGTGAACTAGAAAAACCCCAGACATGATTAAAGTCCACAATAGCTTACTTGAAGTCCTCGGGGACCAATGTTTTAGGGAATTTTGAGTTTTTCAGAATTAAGATAATACGCAGTATTCAAGAAACAGCACCAGTGAGGTCTGTGCCGGTACCTTGTGATCAAACATGGTCTTTCTCTTCAGCAAAATGTACCAGTATTCACTTTCAGTGGAATATGCAAAGGCTGAAAAAACTCTTATGTCAATTGAGTGTTTCCAGCACTTCCAGTTCTAAGAACTGATTCTACTAAAATACACCCATGTGCAGAAATGTATTTTGCAAAAAGATGTTCACGTCGTGAGGGAGCAGAATCCTTGGCATGTTTGAAAAACAGAAACATTCTGTTATCAAAAGAGCTGCACCAAACTTACCAAAAAAAACACAAACTTTTAGAACGTTTTTAATATTTTTATTTGTTTGTTTTTAGTTGCAGCATGTGGGACCTAGTTCCTGACCAGGGATTGAACCCGGGTGCCCTGCACTGGAACTATGGAGTCTTAACCACTGGACCTCCAGGGAAGCCCCTAACATTTTTTACATAGTAGAGTTGTAAATAAATGATTATTGAATCTTGTCACCCATGACATTAAAGCGCTAATATCCCTAATACACACAGAGCTCTTTAAAATTAACAAGAAGAAAAAAGATGAAAACCCAGAAAGAAAATAGACCGAGCACATGAATAGACCATTCCAAGATAACACTTTTAAATGTTCAGCCATACTATTTGCAAATTGCAAAGCAATACAACTTGCAATAGTAAGGTTTTCTGCTTATCAGC
This sequence comes from Muntiacus reevesi, assembly GCF_963930625.1. NCBI lineage: Eukaryota > Metazoa > Chordata > Mammalia > Artiodactyla > Cervidae > Muntiacus > Muntiacus reevesi. The sequence goes on from NC_089250.1 coordinate 32,595,605, forward strand.
TGAGCAAAAATGAAAAACAAGTTAGCAAAGGTATAGAGAAATAGACGCATATATTAGTGAGTTAATATTTGAAAAAATCTTAGGACATTTGCCTATTTAGCATGCAGGAAACTTTATATAAGTGCTTGTTATACAGATATCGCTGTAAGTTGTTTTTCTTTATTTATTTTTGGTTGTGCTGGGTCTTCATTCCTGCCTGTGGGCTTTCTCTAGCTGCAGCAAACAGGTGTGACTCTGTAGTTGTGGTGTGAGGGCTTCTCTTGTTGCAAAGTGTGGGCTTAGTAGTTGTGGCTCATGGACTTAGCTGCCCCCAGACATGTGGGATCTTCCCAGATCAGGGATTGAACCTGTGTCCCCTGTTTTGGCAGGCAGATTCTTAAACCACTGGACTACCAGGAAAGCCCTGGAAGTATTTACTGGCATAAGCTTTTTCAAAGACAACTTAGTAAAAAATCAACATCTACTAAAATGTTAAATATATATGTCCTATTCTCCAGTACTTCCAGTTCTAAGAACTGATTCTACTAAAATACTGCTGCTGCTGCTGCTAAGTCACTTCCGTCATGTCTGACTCTGTGCGACCCCATAGACGGCAGCCCACCAGGCTCCCCCGTCCCTGGGATTCTCCAGGCAAGAACACTGGAGTGGGTTGCCATTTCCTTCTCCAATGCATGAAAGTGAAAAGTGAAAGTGAAGTCGCTCAGTGTCTGACTCTTAGCGACTTCATGGACTGCAGCCCACCAGGCTCCTCCGTCCATGGGATTTTCCAAGCAAGAATACACCCATGTGCAAAAATGTGTTTTGTAGGAAGATGTTCATGGCATGAGGGAGGCGAATCCTTGGCATGTTTGAAAAACAGAAAGGTTCTGTGCTGGAGGGTAATGAGCCAGAGAGGAGAGATTGGAGAGGAGGGAAGGGCCTGACCCCACGTGTGCTTAGTCGCCCAGTCGTGTCCGACTCTTGCAACCCATAGACTGCAGCCCACCAGGCTCCTCTGACCATGGGATTCTCCAGACAAGAATACTGGAGTGGGTTGCCATTTTCTTCTCCAGAGTATCTTCCCGACCCAGGGATCAAACCCAGGTCTCCGACATTGCAGTCAGACTTTACCGACTGAGCTGAGAGTTGACCTCCTGTTAACCTCCCATCAAGTGATGTGGGTGATGTCTCTTGCCCTTAAACCTGGGAAAATCATTAGGATAATCCCCACCAATAGAGTCTGGCAGAAGTGACGCTCGGTAACTTACGAGGTTAGGTCATAAACAAGCCATGCACTTCTGCCTTGTGTCATTGGGACACTTGGTATTAATAAAAGCCAGCCACCATGCTGTAAGGAGGCCAAGCCTCCAAATGGAAGGGAGATGTGTGGGTTTCTGGTCAAGCGCCTGAGCTAGGATATCAGGCAGCAGCCAGCATCAACCATCAGACTGAGTGTAAGTCTTCAAGTGATTTCGGCTCCCACTGCAGTGTCCAACTTTCCTATATAAGTAAGCGTGGGAGCGAGCTATCCCCACCCAAAGGGCAGGTTTGTGAGCAAAATAAAATGATTATTCATCTAGTGGCTATTGTAGGCCTCTGTGTTTGAGATGATCTGCTGCCCAGCAACAGATAACCAGAATATCCACTGAATTGGGTGTTTTTTTACAAAGATCCTTCAATGATCCATATGCACATCTCAATGTGAGAAGTATTGGTTTATGTAAAATTGTGTGACATGACCCAGGGGACCCTTCTCAGTGGGGCAGCCTGGATGGGAGGGGCGACTGGGGGAGAATGGATACGTGCATATGGATGGCTGGGTCCCTTCGCTGTCCACCTGAAACTATCCCGACACTGTTAATTGACCATGCTCCAATATAACATAAAAAGTTAAAAAAAAATTTTTAATTGTGTAACAAATTTTTCTGCTGCCCTCAACAGCACTGATGGCAAATTATGAAAAATTGCATAATGAGTGAAAATGCTATTTAGAGTAATTCTTCCCAGAAAGCTGGATAATGGTTTTCTGTGAAACCTGCTGTGTTCTCTGGGTGTGAGAACTTGTCCAAAGCTTGGGTCAGACTTACAGTAGGCAGGTAGCGGGTTGCCATGAAAGAGAAAAAATTGGCAAAATAATTGAGGCAAGTCAACAGATTTTAGGGGCCAAGCATTCTGAAATGTTGCAGAGATGAGCAATGAGGGTGTATGACTAATATCTAGTAAATTCACTGTATTTCAGGGCACTAATCATCTTAATAGCAGATGGCTTTGAAATCTTTCAAAAACAAATGGTGTCATGCTACCGAATTAAGTGCAGATGAATACATGCAGGTGTTTGCTATTATTAAAACATCACCACAAAGCTGTCATTCAGATCTTCCTCCTGGGGTGAAGTTTGAAAGCATGTTAGCTCCAGGTCTATGGTTTCATAATGGAGTATACAGGGGAAGATTTCCTAACTACTAGTAAATGTGGTTAATCCGTATCATGCTTCAGGTCTTCATTCATTTTAGTTTAGTTAACTGTTCTAAATTCTAAGTCAATCCAGATTATGAAGATTGATGAATATCATCAGCCTCCACACCACCTCAAACAACTGGATATTTGAGAGCATCTGAATTTTTCCATGAATTTTCATCTCCAAAATTCCAGACGTTTGGCATTCAGTAGGCACAGTCAGGACATGTAGCATTTCCTTCTTACTTTCTCAGCCTCACCTGCCTGTGTGCATGAGACTATTCCTGCAAAGTATGGTCCTGCAGCTGTAGTTATATTAAGTGCAGCTTGCCTAATTCATTTTCCAGTTATTAAAAATAACTTACTAATAACAGTTCTTAGTAACAACAACAAGCAACAGAAATAAATTCTGACTAACTTAGGCAGAAAAGAATCTATTGGAGGGCTAAGAGGGGCTCCTGAACATAGTAGGAGGAGGAAACCTGGGCTTGAGAAAGGGCAGGGATGAAGCTAATCCCAGCCCCACCCACTTCCCCACCCACAGTATGTCACCTCACCAAAACCATCTTCCCAAAGACCCACTCTTCGTGTTGCACCACCTCTGAGGCTAAAGCCCTCTTGACTTCCATATGTGAAAGCAGATATGGGAGCCACAAACTGCCCTCCTCCTCCTCTCACACCGACAAAGATTATTCCCCATAAGAATACTGGGATGTTGTAAGGAATTGCGGGTGATGCTGGACATCCAAAAGCTTACATATGTCTGCTATAAATAATATGCAGGGTTTATTTCAGTTATAAAATAATTCATGTTCACTGTGGAAAATGCATAGTATTGTCTTTCTTTTCTTTTTTTTCCCTAAAATTGGAATTCTGTTGAATGTACTATTTATAACCAACTGTTTTTCCCCTAACAATGCACTGTGATCATTTTCCATGCCACTGACTGTTCACCTGCAACTTGATTTTCAATGTTGGGATGGTCTTTCTTCTCTAATATTACTTTTAAATCCCTTAGGCAATTTCTGTCTCTCTCTCTTTTTTTTTTTTACCAGCATAAAAATGACACTAGACTGAACATATACTCCTTTTTTTCCCATCTTTGGTTTATGTATATTGAAGCCTCCCCATGTTCCAGGCACTGTGCTGAGTGCTTCTGTGCATTTTCTCATTTACTCTTCACAGCGTCCCATGCGGTGAATCCTATTATCACCATTTTACTGTGAGGAACATGCTTCCTGGAGGCTGTCACTTGCCTAAGTTCACGCAACCTCTGACAACCACCACTTAGCTTGGAGGTCATACACATGGCAGGTGCAGAACCTGCCTGGCAGCCCCGGCTTGTCTGAGTCCAGGCTCAGGCTTCAACCACCCACCTTCCTTCTTATATAGAAATCTTTGCGTAATCCATGAATATTTCCTTAGGATAATAAATCAGAAAAACAACAACAACAACAACAAAGGGACTTCCCTGGTGGGTAGGGCTTCTCAATGCCACTGCAGAAGGCGAGAGTTCGATCCCTGGTCGGGGAACTAAGATCCCACATGTTGCATGTGGTGTGGCCAAAGTAAGTAAATAAATAAAAACAAATCAGAAGATTTGGCACCGGGGGAGTAAAGATTGTTGATACATAGTCAGTTGCTGTCCTGAAAGTTTGTACCAACTCATACTGCCCCTCGCCCTCTCCTGGAACTAGATTAAACTGCCTATTTTTCCATGCCAGGTTGGCCCAAACTGGTGAGTATCATGTTTATCAGAGAACTTTGGCCAATCTAGCTGGTGAAAACAACAGATGTCTTGGGTTTTGTGTTTTTTATTGACATATAGTTGCTGTATAACATTATATGTTATAGGTGTACGATGTAGTCATTCACAATTTTTAAAGGTTATACTCCATTTATAGTTACTCTAAAGTATTTACTATATTCCTTGTGTTTTGCAACATATCCCTTTAGCTTATTTTATACATAGTAGTTAAATCCCCTACCCTTATGTTGCCTCCTCCCCCTCCCCTCTACCCACTGGTAACCACTACTTTGTTCTCTATATCTGTGCATCTTCTCAATTGTTTGTTGTACTTTTAATTAATTGATTTATTTTTGGTTGCGCGGGATCTTTGTTGCTACCTGCTGGCTTTCTCTAGTTGCAGTGAGCAGGGGCTACTCCTCCTTGAGGAGCGTGGGCTTCTCACTGTGGTGGCGTCTCTGGTCGTGGAGCACAGGCTCTAGGCGTGTGGGCTTTATATTTATAGCTGTGGCTCGCACACTTAGTTGCTCCGTGACATGTGGAATCTTCCCAGACCAGGGACCGAACCTGTGTCCCCTGAATTGGCAGGCAGACTCTTATCCACTGTACCACCAGAGAAGTACGGTTGTATTTCTCAGGTCCCATGTATAAGTGATATCACACAGTATTTGTTTTCCTCTCTCTTATTTATTGCACTTAGAATAATGCCCTCCAAGTCCATCCATGTTGCTGCAAATGGCAGATTTTCATTCTTTTTATGACTGAATAGTATTCTATAGTGTATATAGATCACATCTTTATCCATTCTTCTGTCAGTGGACATTTAGGTTGCTGTCATATCTTGGCTATTGTGAACAGTGCTGCTATGAACATTAGGGTTCATTTGTCTTTTCCAATTCATGTTTTCACTTTCTCTGGATGTATACCCAGGAATGGGATTGCTGGATCATATGGTATTAACAGTTCTCTTTTTAGTTTTTTGAGGAACCGCCATACTGTTTTCCATAGTGGCTGCACCCATTTACATTCCCAGCAGCAATGTAGAGAGGGTTCCTATTTTGGTTTTTAAATTGTGCATCTTTTGTATTTTGTTATAACATCAGCTACGTCTTATGGTTTCTTCCTACGTGTCAGTAGAACGTAAGTGGGGAGAGGCTATCTGTTTTGTTCACTGTTGGTGTCCATTTTGTTCACTGCTGTATCCTCAGCACCCAGCAGAGTGCCTGGTATACAGCAGTCACTCAATAAAGACTTGCTGAATGAGCAAATGAACAAGCCAGAGTGAGAGGCCTGAGGGCAGCCCCGCACCTGGCTCATCTCGTCCAGTTCTGACGAGGCTCTCTGTTTATCAGCTGTAAATACTCACAGGCGGGTGTGCCCCGCAGGGACCCCAAGAGCCTCACTCTGAACTTCAGGTTCTGCTGCCATAAGGGGGACTTCCCACCTCCCTTGGTTTTCCCAGAGTCCCCCCCGGAAGGATTCCTGGTATAACACTTAGGCTATATTTAAAGTCACACTGGGGAGTTCCTTGGAGGTTCAGTGATTAGGATTCCTCACTTTCACTGCCAAGAGCTATGGTTCAATCTCTGGTTGGGGAACTAAGATTCCACAAGCCACGCAGCCAAAAAAATAAAAAAGAATAAAAAAAAATTTAAAATCACACTGCCTCTAAAATATCCCCAGATTTGGTGAAAAATGTGCTCATTCACTTTCCCATGACTTAATTTTTTTATAAGCCTTTTGATTTTTTAAACAATTATTCAAAAAAGCCCATGTTTCGGTACTGCTGAACCTATCTGCAGGACAAGAAAAGAGATGCAGACGCAGAGAATGACCTGTGGACACAACAGGGGAAGGAGAAGATGGAACAAATGGAGAAAGTAGCCCTGACATGTATATACTACCATGTGTAAAATAGAGAGCTAGTGAGAATCTGCTGCATAGCAGAGAGCTCATCCTGGTGGTCTGTGATGACCCCAGGGCTGGAGGGAGGCTCAAGAGGGAGGGGCCCTGTGTGCAGGTAGAGCTGATTCACTTTGTCTACAGCGAAACCAACACAACATTGTAAAGCAATTATCCTCCAATTTAAAATAAATTTAAAAAAATAATCTACACAACTTTACAGAAAAAAATAGCTCCATTTTTAAATTTAGCTTTTGGTGACAAACCATATTGGGAAAAAAATATGAAAAAGAACATCTATGTATACATATATATTAATACATATATCTGAGTCACTTTGCTGTGCAGAAGAAATTAACCCAACATTGTAAATGAACTATATGCCAATAAAATCCAGAAGAAAAATAAGACCTTTAAATTTAGCTTCCTGAGTCTGTGCTTGTACCCTCAACACTTTCCTAATGATTTTCTGCTCCTCAGGAAGAAGAGGACACTTGATCCTGTCACAGACACACAACAACCGTGGAGGCTCCAAGGGCCCAGATGACGTGGATTTTTGTTTTCAGCATCTCAACGGGATGCTCCGTCTCACAGCACGAACCCCTAGGACTCGACCTGGGCACAGGCCACATGTGGACTTTGGTGTCGCCCCGCTCTTCTTGGTATAAAAGTAAACAATTCTAATACCAGGGGTCAGGGCAGACTGATTTGATCAGAGGCTGTGTCGTAAGTCAGCCTACGATGGTGTGCCAAATGTAACCATTTTCACTGCCTCTATCCCCAGAAGAGGAAAAGAAATAGAAAATTTTATTTACAGAGATTAGAAAGAACTCTCTATGTATTAAGAACATTAGCCCTAATCCTCTGCCATATACATTGCAGATACCTCCCATTATTTTCAGGTCCCTGTTTGCTTTATCTGTGGTATTTTTTTAAACTTGAAAATGTTTTTCCTTTTTTTATAGCAAAATCTAGCAAACTTCCCCATTATGGTTTTTTTTCCTTTGGAATTATATATAGAAATCTCTTCCACTTTAAGTAGGCTAATAATCATACATAAGAACCATTTCTCTTAGGAATTCCCTGGCAGGCCAGCGGTTAGGACTCCGCACTTTTATTGCCAAGGTCCTCAGTTCAGTCCCTGGTTAGGGAACTAAGATCTTACAAGCTGTGTGGTAAAAAAAAAAAAAAAAAAGAAAGAAAAGCCATAAAGCCATAATCATCTCTCTGTGGAATTATCTGGAGTTGGGATTTAAAAAAAGAAAACTTAGCTTTGCAATGTAAAATCAAGGTGGTACATAGAATCCCTCCATAATGGTGGTACAAGGGCACCAACTTAGCTTGGCCATGATTCCAGGGCAAACAAACCACTCCCAGACTGGGGTGTCAAGGTTCTTGACTCTGGGAGGGAAGATGGAACTATCACCTCTGTTTCTTCTCCAGATCCTACAGACAGCAGAGCATCTAGCCCTGCAGAGACTGTAATAAAAAGTGGGGCCTGGCTACTCACTGCTCAAAAGCCAATAAAGAGGCAAGGTTGGTGGAAAGGAAAGTTTGCTTTATTTTGGATGCTGGCAACCTGGTGAGCCAGGGGCACTTAGGCCCAAAGGCTGACTCCCTCCACCTGACAGATGGAGAGAGGGGGCTACATGTAGAAACGACACAGTCAGTGGTGATGATCATCTTGAAACTGGTCATCAGTGGTCTGACCAGTTTCCTCTTGATTATGTTTAGTACAGCTAATCTTTAGTTCCTGGGTCGGATTGTTCCCGTTTCTTTGAGGCCAATTCTCAGAACTGTGGCAGCTTATGTCGTGGCTACAGTCTGGTCATGGTATAGTTAACTTCTTCCACCTGGAGGAGGTTTCAGTGTCTATCAGACAGCTCACAGGATATGGCTCAGAATATTATCTATAGCCTTTAAGGAGGAAATAAAGGTCCTTGACTTTGCTTACTGGCCAAAGTATTATTGTTTTGTCCTATTCAACTGCTTTTCTTTGTTTTTGTGTTTTCTCACTTCTCTAATTAAACTTATTCTTTGGCTAAAGTTTTTCCACAGACAAAAGGCAGCCTGAGACATGGAGGGCAAGGACTACAGGGTTCTGCTCCGTTTCAATACTACTTCAGCTCCTTGGGGTCAATAACCTTGAATATATCCTGGCATTATTGTAGGCAATAAGGAGGTATCTTTGTATGAACGTGTATATTCAGAGAATTTTTCTCATTAAATTTCTTTTTTTTTTTTCATTAAATTTCTAAGGACTGAAAAACAACAACAAAAATTAAATCGCTTCAGGACTTCCCTGGTGGTCCAGGGAAGTTAAGAATCTGCCTTGCAATGCAGGGGATGCAGGCTCAATCCCTGGTTGGGGAACTGAGATTCCATGTGTTGCAGAGCAACAAAGATCTCAAGAGCCAACACTAAGACCTGATAGAGTCAAATAAATAGATGAATAATTTTTAAAAATTAAAAATAAATAAATAGCTTTAAAGTAGTCCTCAACAGTAGTAGAAAATTAGATAAGGAATAAAAAGGAAAAAAAACACAAAACACAACTCACCCAAATGAAATATATGTTAAAACATGGAATTTTCTATACATGTGAATGAGAATTGTTTAGGATGAAGGGATTTGCATCATAAAATTAGCTTATCAGTAACTTGTAATAAATTCTAAGTATTCATTGAATTCCTATGAATTCCAAGTAAAGGGTCCTGCTTTTAATTTCTTGGAAGAAAACCTGGATCCCATAAGAAGCTGGGAGGCATATTAGAGGCTTATTTTGAGCCACTGGTCTCCCAAAATACACAAGCAAATCAGCTTTATTTTTTGGGGTTTTTTTTAATTATTAATTTTGGTTGGCTAGGTCTTTGTTGCTTCACGTGGGCTTTCTATGTTGTAGCAAGCGGGGGCTCCTCTCTAGTTGTGGAGTGTGGGCTTCTCATTGCAGTGGCTTCTCTTGTTGTAGAGCACAGGCTCTAGGATGTGGGCTCAGTAGTTGTGGCACACGGCCTTAGTTACCACGAGACATGTGGAAACTTCCCAGACCAGGGATTGAACTCGTAGCCTCTCCATTGGCAGGTGGGTTCTTAACCATTGGACCCCTAGGGAATTCCAAATCAACTTTGTTTTGATTGAGCATTTGATTGAGCATGCTAATTGTCTGGATACAGCTACACATCTTACAGAAATAACAGCAAATGCAATTTGTCCCCTGCAGAACTTGTTGGAACCTCCCTCTGTTGTGGAGCTTCCTTGGTGACTCAGATAGTAAAGAACCCACCTGCCAAGCAGGAGACCCAGGTTTGAGCCCTGGATTGGGAAGATCCCCTGGAGAAGGAACCGGCAGCCCACTCCAGTATGCTTGCCTGGGAAATCCCATGGACAGGGGAGCCTGGCGGGCGACAGCCCATGGGGTCACAAAAGAACTGGACACAACTTAGGGACAGACTTTTTCTCTGTTGTATTTGAAAAAATAAAGTTACAACAGCAGTTGGGGTTATGTGGTGACAGGAGGAATGGTAATCAGCTGCTAATTAGAATTCAGTGAAATATTAGGGCAATCATCGCAGGAAACTCCCACTCAACACTATACATAAGTTAAAAATGCCCAAGGGTAGCAATTAACTTCTGGAAATAGTAGCAGGTATGCATACTTGAATTGAAGTTAATCAGCACATCTCTATTACCTACACAGTTTACAGAGGCTACAGTGATATCAGTGATATCAGTCTGGTATTTATACCCAGGAGTGTGGATTTATTATACACTTAAAAATATCTTTTATTTTGATTGTAAAACTGCTGCTAAAGAAATTTGGCTTCAACAAAACATTCTTTTGATATTGGGCTCTCCTCTTTCTTTTTTGCTTGGAGATTATATAGGCTTTTCATCAGGGAGAGGTACTTAGGTGACCTGCAAACACAAGACATAAACAGATCTCAAAGTCATATTGACCTTATAGGGACCTTCATTTTGTAGAGACTTGTGTCAGATCTTTTAAACGAGTCAAAGGAAACTTGGCAAAATGATTCTTTTTCGCCTTAAATTACAATTGAAAACCTTTTTTGAACCATGGGAAAATTAGAGAAACAGTCCAGAACATAGCCAAATAACATACTCTAGACTTTACCTACCTACAAGATGCTGTAATTGCTGGATCTTGACTTAATTTGCATTTAAAAAGATGCAAGACAACTACTACACAGTCTGTCTATTTATAGATAAAAAATAATACCCAGTCATTTCATCTAGTGGAGAAAAGTTTGGTTTCTTCACATTTACCCCAGAAGATATTCAAACATATGACAGAAATCACATATGACATTTTAACAGATTTATTTGCCTGGTCCTGTATGTATTTATCTATTTGGGGGCATTTGTACATGAAAGCATAAATATTACTTCTCTGCACCAACCCCAGTGTATTAGTTACTTATTTCTGTTTAACAAATTGCCTCCATAGTGACTTATATAAATAAAAATGCTGCTTCTTTCAGTTTTCGTGGAGCAGGAATCTAGGCACAGTTGAGCTGAGCTACATGGAGCTGCAGGTGAGCAGTCGGCTAGGTCTGGGTTCTCATCTAAAGACTAGACCTGGAGGGTAGAAGTCACTTCTAAGCTCACACACCTGGTTATTATCAGTCTCAGGAAATCAACTTCCAGTCTTAACTCACCTGAGCCCTTCCATAGGGGCTGACTCGCAACATGGCCGCCACCTTCCCCAAGGGAACCAGGCAAGAGAAAGCCAGCAAAAGTTAGAGCCACCAGGATGGAATCTGCAGTCCTTCATCACCTAATCTCAGAATTGACACCATCGCCTCCACCATATTCTCTTCTCTAGCAGTGAGTCACTAAATCCAGCCCACGTGGAAGGGAGGGGATCATAGAACAATGTAATACCAGGAGGCAGAGATCAGAGGGGGCTGATTTCAGAGGCTCTTTCCATGATCAAAATCAGTCCATGAGGATCTTATGGAGAGGAAGTAGCTGGATATGCTCTGTTATTTTTGTCTGCCTGCCATCTGTTTGGGAAATGACTCCTTGCTCCTTCTCAGCCTGGCTCTGGAAACTGAAAGCTCGCCTCACCCTGGCTCTTGGGGTTGGGCAGCCACCGTGTCCCCAGCCTGGTCAGCAACAATACTGCAACTCCGTGGCCAGAGTGACTGGTTGGGGGATGAGACACACACAGAGTCTTTTTTCAGGAATTGACACCAGTGCTGGCAGAAACCAGGCCTCCTAGGATCACAGGTGCTGTGAAACGTGGGAAACTGGAATTCTTCTGTCTCCTGTGTTTATATATAGGACCCCTTTGGTCCATGTGAAAAAATTCTTAGAATATAACAGAGCTGAGAGGTGTGCAGAGTGAGTTAAACACACCAAATCCTCGTACATCTCCTACCTCTCTGAGCCCAGCTCTGCTAAGGCCAGGCTTACCTTTTCTTTTGCTTTTTTAATTTATTTGGCTGCACTGCATCATGCGGACTCTTAATAGTGGCATGTGGGATCTAGTTTTCTGAGTAGTGATCAAACATGGACCCCCTGCATTGGAAGAACAGAACCTTAACCACTGGACCACCAGGAAGTCTTTTCTTTTCTTAGCTTTGAGTCGGGTTTTTAATCACTTTCATCACAACAACAACAACAAAATGGTTCTAATATATCTAGATATTATGAATGTGGTCACAAATACACTATCTTCCCTTAATAAAACCATCATAGCAGTGGCTTTTATAAAGTTGTCTAAATACATTTAGTATATTTAAATTTTTTAACCTTATCAGTATAATGCTTAGAAAACCAAGCTCCATGTGTTTCCTATTGTTTGAACTACTTCCTTTATTCACTTTAAATTTACTTTTCTCAAGATTCAGGAAACGTCTTCTTGTTCCATTTAAGTTCCCTAAGAACAGGAACAAATGCTTTCTTAATTATTATTTCCTGCCTAACGTGCAGCACAATAGCTGGCCACACAGTAGATTCTCAGGAACTGTTAAATGAATCTTTTAAGTATCCTTTAGATTATTGTTCCATAAGGTCAAGACTTGATTTGGAGACCTCCCTGGCAGTCCAGTGGTTAAAACTCTGTGCTCCCAATGAACGGGCATGAGTTTGATCCCCAGGAACTAAGATCCCACTTGCCAAATGACGTGGCCAGATAAATACGTAAACAAAATAAAAAACAAGACTTTATTTTTGCCCACATGAAAACCAGTTCAGTATTTTCATGTTAACTTCAGGTTATTCCTATATACTTGGACGTTTCATAATCACTGCTCTAAACAATTCACAAAATCATTAAGTGAGACTAATCATAGAGGAATGCCAATGTTTATACTTCTTCCCCCAAGAAGTGCTCCTGAATCCTAAACCATTGTTTCTTGTCTCTAAGCAACTTCCCTCTGCTTCACCCCTAGTCTCCATCACACCATGGTGACTCAATTTCTAAAATAGCCTTTTGTGTGAAACTTTGTGAAAGGCTTTTTGAAAATCTTAATGGACGCCATTCATGAGCTTTTGTACATATGCGTATGTGCCTCCTACAAGGGATTTATTAGCTCCATGAGGCTGATTTCCTCTCAGAAGACCATACAGGCCCCTCCAGTTCCTTCCTTGTCTCCCCAGGTGCATAGGTGTGCGTGCACTCATCTTTTGGGGACAAGGGCTCAGCTCTTCTCTGTGGATCTGTTTTGATGGGTTTTTGATATTTGGCAGGTATTGTAGAATAGTGTAGGGTGGAGACTGCCAAAGTCAAGCTCTCCTAAAAGAGATGAATAACTTTGGTTCAGCAAGCATATTGAGGTCAGAAACAGGGAAATAGGGGCTCTGGTGGTTAATATGGGCAGAAAACAGGAAGTTAGGTTAGAAACACAGAAGTTGGTGGTTGTCAGCCAAGGGTCAGGAATGTCACAGGTCCTTTAGGAATTTGACAGTGTCATTGGTTTCCTCTTTCTTCAGATTCCCTCCTCTCTTGGTCTCTGCACATCATGTTTCCATCCTGCCTTGGAAAATGTTCCTTCTCAGTCTTTCTTGGAGGCTCTTTTGTCTCTTTAATGTGATTGTTTTCCATCTTTGGTCTTATTATGTCTCTGTCTGCATGTTGCCATTGTCAACTTCACGTCCTCCCTTGGATTTAGGGAGTCTATTTTATAGACTGATAGAAATGTTAAGTCATAGTAATTATAAATGTGTAAATTCGGGTCACATAGTTCTCTGAGCTCCAGATAAGTCTATTCACCTGCCTAGAGGACACATCCATGTCAATCGCCCACAGATGTTCCAAACCTGTGTCAGAAATCAAAGAACATCTGAACATGTCCAAGATCATATGCAAGGTCTCTACATAGTTTAAGGCCTTTCCCCCCACCTTGGCAATGCTTTGGGATCTTAATTCCCCTACCAGAGATTGAACCCGTGTGCCCTGAAGTAGAAGGACAGAGTTCTAACCACTGGACTGCAGGGGAATTCCCAAAGCCTGTTTTACTATAGATGACCAAAACTAAACAAAAAACCTTATTATATTTCGTGGAATCTAAGGAGAATCTGGACAGGATGGGGGTACAATTAGGTTCAGAAAGAACTGGAACCAGAACATAAAATCCTGATGATTTCTCTCCAAATTATATACTTCTATACCTCCCACCCCCACCCCACCCCCAGTGATCTGCTTCATATCTCCTTTTGATGTGGGCTAAATTCTTCTGTTTCTCAGTTTGCCTGGTGGAAAACAAAGATTTTCCATTTTCCCTGCTTTAGTCATGCAGAGCAAGACTGATCTGATTCTTTCTGGGTTTTCAGTTCAAAACCCTAAAGAATAAAGTCATTGACCCGGCCATGGTCAAAGTGCCCACCCATCAACTGATCAACTTTGGCCTCACATGTATGTGTATGTAACTCGAAGTTGTCCTGTAGTTCACTGATGCTCTGGTCATTCTGCTTTCAACCTTTTTTCTCTGTGTGTTTCATTTTGAAAAGTTTCTTTTACTGTGCATTATACTCTTTATTTATTTGGCTACACTGGGTCTTAGTTGTGGCCTGTGGGACCTTTTTTTATAGTTGTGGCATGCAGGCTCTTAGCTGTGGCATGTGGGATCTAGTTCCACCACCAGGGATTGACCCTGGGCCCCCTGCATGGGGAGCTTGAAGTCTTAGCCACTGGACCACCAGGGAAATCTCTGCATTACTACTCTCTTCTTTAGTTGTGTCTTACCTGCTGCTAATCACATCCAGTATGTTTTTCACTGCAGACATTATATTTTTGTACCTATTATTTGTTTTTTAAATTTTATTCCATTTTGTTACTTAAAGTGCTTACTCTTTTGTTTAGATTCTTAAACATATGGAATATATAATCACATATAATTATTAACATAACAATTGTTGTAATGTCTGTGCCACTAATTTTATCTTTGTCTAATGTCCATGTCACTTCTGAGTCTGTTTCTATGGATTGCTTTTTCTCCTCATGACTCATGGTATTTTTCTGCTTGTTTGCATGCCTGGTCATTTTTCACTGGATGCCAGACATTGTGAATTTTACCTTCTTAGGTGCCAGATATTTTTCTATTCCTATGACAGTTTTCTTGAGCTTTGTTCTGAGAAGTAGTTAAATTACTTGGAAACAGTTCGATCCTTTCCATGGTTCTCCTAAGCTTTGCCAGACAGGATGAGAATGGCCTTCATTCTGGAGCACATCTTGTCACACCTCTGAGGTAATGCTCTTTTGCATCCTCTACCTGATGCCCTGGGAAATATAAGGTTCTTCATTCCAGGATGAGTCCCTCTGGTCCTACCCTTGAGTAGTTTCCCCACACTCAGGGGCTGACTAGTCCTCAACCAAAGACTCTTGGGGACCCTCCACTGGTCTCTGGAGCTCTTTCCCTGGGTGGCACTCCCCTCGCTGCCACTGGACTGCTCAAGGACACAATGTCACAGCCTCCCTGGACACCCAAGGTCCACCTGGGTTCCCACTCTCTGAGCTGCCCACGCAAAACTCTCCGGGCAGTAGGCTGAGACAACCACCGTGCTCACCTCACTTTTCTCCACTCTCTCAGGGATCGTTGTCCTGGGGTGCAGTGTCTGAAAACACTCGTTTCCTGTATTTTTCCTGTCTTTTAAAATTGCTTCAGAAAGGAGAAGGGTAAATCCAGTTGTGGCTATCATGCCATCTTGGCCAGAAGTAGAAGTCCAATCTTTTGAAACTAATTGCAGTTTGTTGTTTTTTTTAACTTTAATCTTGTGAGATTTCCCTGGCAGTGCAGTGGTTAAGACTCCTGGCTTCCATTGCAGGTGGCAGAGGTTTGATCCTTGGTGGCAAGGGGCCTAAGATCCCACATGCTGTGCGTTGGGGCCAAAAAAAGTCAATAAAATAGGGACTTCCCTGGTGGTCCAGTGGTTAAGAATCCCCGTTGCAATGCCACCTTACAATGCAGGAGATGCAGGTTCAATCCCTAGTTGGGGAAAAAAGATCCCACATGCCACAGAGCAAAAAAGCCCATGTGCTGCAACTACTGAGCCCTTTCACCACAACTAGAGAGTCTGCATGCCACAACTAAGGCCCAAATGCAGCCAGATAAATAAATATTTTTTAAGTGAAAAAAAGAATTAAAAAGTAAAACTCTGGACTCTTGAACGTCTATGTACTTTTGGGTCCGTTTGAAGCGTCCTTTCTTTCCACCCCATCTGCCTGGCAGGACTCAGTTGTGGCATCAGCTCCTCCCAAACCTTCCCAGCACCGCCACACCCACACCAGCACCCTTTCTCTGTGCTCTATGGCATCATTCATGCACAGTGCAAGCTGGGTTCCCTCAGTGAACCCCACACCCTGTGTGCACAGATCAGAGCGTCTTCATCTTTGCATCTTGGAATTTAACACAGCAAGTGCTCAACATATGTTTAGTGAAAGGAATTGAAAACTGTATATAATTACACCCAAAGAGACCAATCTTCACTGTTTATTCCACAGAGTTTAAGCTGTTACCTGCAAATGTGGGCTATAATTTAAACATTCCTATATTCTGGACTTGACTACATGTGTTTAAAGCAAGTGTGTCATTAGCAAAATTCTCAGCTATCAAACTAAGGTGATTCTCAGCAAAAGTGGCTTAGTCAGAAGCATATCTCTGAAGCCCTCCTACTGATGAGGGTGGCAGACGGCTGGCACATGTCTCTGTGCATTTGGTTTACTGCTTATGTTGAATATGAGATCTCCTGAGTGTGTCACAGATTTTTGAAAAAGGGCTTGTGTATTTACAGCTCATGCTGAGCAGAGTGCAACTGCAAATTCCAAGCCAACAACCTCATCATTTGCCTCCTCGTGTAGTGAAACCCTTCCCTGACCGAAAAGGAAGTCAGATCACAATCTTCAACAGTGCTTTCAACCCTGTGGAGGTGCAATGGTTGCTCAGAAGTAATAGATGCTAAAGTTTGATATTAGGTTTTTCAAGAGTCAGACCTCTGAGATTCTTTCATAGGTCCGTCCTGGACTACACATTTTCTCATATGATAAAGTCCATCCACAGCCCCTTCCCAAACCTCTGGAACACTTCGTGTAGTTTGAGCTTAAACCTACTTGAGGCCTCAGTGCTTTCTTTTCTAACCTAAATAAAAAATATCCCGAGAAAGAAGTGACAATGAATTCACTAAGCCCAGTGCTTAGAGCTCTGTACTTCCACTGCAGGGGCACATGGATTCTATCCCTGATCTAGGAACTAAGATTCTACATGCCATGTGATGCAGCCAAAATATTAACTAATTAATTCTAAAAAACCTCTTCATATGCAGTAACGTGGATGGACTTAGAGATTATTATACTAAGTGAAATAAGTCAGACAGAAAGAGGAATACCATATGATACCTCTTATATGTGGAATCTAAAAATAGGACGCAAATGAACTTATTTACAAAATGGAAAACAGACCCACAGACATAGAGAACAAACTCATGGTTACCAAAGGGGAAAGGTGGGGGAGAGGGATAAATTAAGATTTCATGATTAACATACATGCACTGTGTGTGTGCTCAGTCGCTCAGTCATGTCCGACTCTGAGCTCTCGTGGACTGCAGCCCACCAGGCTCCTCTGTCCATGGGATTTTCCAGGCAAGAGTACTGGAGGGGGTTGCCATTTCCTACTGCAGGGAATATTCCTGACCCAGGGATCAAACCCGCATCTCTTGCGTCTCCTGCATTGGCAGGTGGATTGTTTACCATAGTGCCACCTGGGAAGCCATATATATACACTACTGTCTATAAGACAGACAATCAACAGTAACCTACAGTATGACACAGGGAACTCTGCTCAATACTCTGTAATAACCTAAATGGGAAAATAATTTGAAAAAGAATGGATATATGTATATGTATAGTTGAATCATTTTGCTGTATACCTGAAACTAATATAACATTGTAAGTCAGCTATATTCCGATTAAAAAAAAAACAAATCTTGAAGACAAAATGCCCAACCCAAAGGAACACTCTCGAGTGCTAGAGTTTCAGGCATAATGGGGATAAATATTTTGAGTCCTTTTAAGTTGCTCATTTCACCCATACATAAGGCTAGCCCTGCCAGAGTATGGATGACAATAGCTCTATCACTAAATAGGAAGAGGGGCACTAGAAGAGACCATTTAAAGAATTCCAGATGTACTGTTCCACTGCATCCTAAGAGAGAGCTGCTTTTACTAACAGCAATGATATAAATGAAACCTTACTCCCTAGAGGAAAGGAGAAAAGAAAAATCAGTGGTTTGCTACCTTTAGCCTTTTCCAGCAACCTACTCAGGCCAACAATGACCAGTTCCATTGATTTTGTTTATTTCAATCTAATTAAATTATCCAACAGCCACTTTCCTTCCCTCTTATTATTTTGGGAAAATATGCTTTGAAGGAGTCTAATCTAGACTGATAAAAACAATCAATGTTCAGATTTCTTTAGGAAGATATACCAAATTCCATGATGACAGAAATGATGTTTACCTTTATTCTGGTCCATTGATCCCTATGTCTCATTCTGTGCCAATGTCATGTTGTTTTGATGACTGTAGCTCTGTAGTATTGTCTGAAGTCTGGGAGGATTATGCTGTCAGCTTTGTTCTTTTTCTTCACTATTGCTTTGTCACTGCTGGGTATTTTATGATTTCATATACATTTTAGGATTATTTGTTCCAGTTCTGTGAAAAATGTCACAGGTAATTTGATAGTGTTAGTTGCGCAGTTGTGTCTGGTTCTTTGCGACCCCATGGACTGTAGCTCATCAGGCTCCTCTGTCCATGGAATTCTCCAGGCAAGAATACTGGAGTGAGTATCCATTCCCTTCTCCAGGGGATTTTCCTGACCCAAGGATCAAACCTGGCTCTCCTACATTGCAGGTATCTAAGCCACCAAGGAAGTACATTAAATTTATAGATTTCTTTGGATGGTATGGTCATCTTAACAATATTAATTCTTCCAATCCAAGAGCATGGGATATCTTTCCATTTCTTTCAATCCTCTTCAGTTGCCTTTATTAATGCTTTGTAGTTCTCAGCATATAAGTCTTTCACTCCTTGGTAAGGTTTATTCCTAAGTGTTTTATTTTTTTTTTGATAGAATTTTAAAAGGGATTGTTGGTACTTCCAAGGTGGTTCAGTGGCTAAGACTCTGAACTCCCAATGCTGGCGGCTTGGGTTTGATCCCTGGTCAGGGAACTAAATCCCACGTGCCACAACTAAGAGTTTGCATGTTGCAACTGAGACCTGGCACAGTCAAATAAATAAGTAAATATTTTATAACATAAAAAATGAAATGCATTGTTTACATTCCCTTTCTGGTATTTCATTGTTAGTGTAAAGAAATGCAACCAATTTCTATATATTTATCTTGTGTTCTGCTAACTTGCTAAATTCTTTTATCAGTTCTAATAGTTTTTGTGTAGAGTCTTTAGGATTTTTTTACATATCAAGTTCACTAATCTTTTCTTCTCTATCCTCTGATCTGCTGTTAATCCCATCTAGTGTAATTTTCTTGTGTTTTCCCTATTTAAAAGTTCAGTGTGGAAATGTGGATTACATCTTTTCTTTTATTTTTGGCCATCCTGCATAGTTTGTGGGATTTTAGTTCCCAACCAAGGATCAAATCTGTATCCCCTGCAATGGAAGTGTGGAGTCCTAACCACTGGACTGCCAGGTAATTTCCAGATTACATCTCCAAGTATCCCTTTGTCATGCTTCTTTAACACACGGAGTATAATTATAACAACTGTCTATCATAAGTTCCATATGAAGGTCTATTTCTATTGATTGATCTTTTTTCTCACTGTGGGTTGTGTTTTCCTGCTTCTTTTTGTGCAGTTATTTTGTGTAGACACTAGACTGTGAATTTTACATTGCTGGATGCAGGATTATTATTATATTCCTATAAGTATCTTTTCAGCTTCATCCTGATTTGCAGTTAAACAACTTGAAACCATTTGATCTTTTCAAGGTTCACTTTTACATTTTGTGAGGTGGAGCCCAAGCAGCCTTCAGTCTACAGCTAATCTGGCCCCTCTCCTCAGGAAATATTCTTCTTAGTATTTGACTTAATGTGTAGTAGTGAAGAGGTTTTTGCTTTGGCTGGAGGTTTGGCCTGTGAGGAGTGTTCAGCCTCCTCCTTACAGGTAGTAGTACTTTCTCTAGCCTTTCCTCACAGGAATGCTCTGATCACAGCTCAGCTGAAGACTTGAGGGAACCCTCTGAAGTTCTCTACAGGTCTCTTTCAGAGGGTTCTTTGCTCCCCTGTACTCTGCCCTGCAAATTATAACCACTTTCACCTCAATTCTGTCATTTTCATCTGTTTCTTCAACTCAAAGATTCCCTTGGGCACCATTTGAGTTTCTCCCTCCTAGAGCCGGAGAAGACTCTTGAGAGTCCCTTGGACTGCAAGGAGATCCAACCAATCCATCCTAAAGGAAATCAATCCTGAATATTCATTGGAAGGACTGAGGTTGAAGCTGAAGCTCCAATACTTTGGCCACCTGATGCAAAGAGCCAACTCATTGGAAAAGACCCTGATGTTAGGGTCTTTTGAAAGACTGAGGCCGAGAGGAGAAGGGGGCAACAGAGGATGAGATGGTTAGATGGCATCACCGACTCAGTGGACATGAGTTTGAGCAAACTTTGGGAGATAGTGAAGGACAGGGAAGCCTGGTGTGCTGCAGTCCATGGGGTCGCAAATAGGTAGACATGAATGAGCAACTGAACAACTCCTTGAGCTATAGCCTAGAAAGTGTCGATGGTGAGCTGGGACCCCTCAGGTGTTTCCTTATCTGAGGGAGCACTGTCTTCTTCTTTGGCTATGCCATGTGGCTTGTGGGGTCTTAGTTTCCCAACCAGAGATTGAGCCCAGGCCTTTAGCAGTGAAAGCACCAAGTCCTAACCACTGAAAAGTGAAAGTCGCTCAGTTGTGTCTGACTCTTTGCAACCCCATGGACTATAGAATCCATGGAATTCTCTAGGCCAGAATACTGGAGTGGATAGCCTTTCCCTTCCCAGGGGATCTTCCGAACTCAGGGATCAAACCCAGGTCTCCTGCATTGCAGGCAGATTCTTTTATCAGCTGAGTCACAAGGGAAGCCCCCTAACCACTGAACCACCAGGGAATTCCCAGGAACACTGTCTTAAGCTTTTTGTGGGTCCGTATCTGTGAACCAGTGTTTTATATTTCCAATTTCTTAATTAAGGTAAGAGGGTAAATTCAATTCCTACTATATCATGGCTGGAAGCATAAGCCTCCTGATGTTTTTGATCCCACCAGCTGACCTAATTCATGGTATTATATCTGGGAACAAGACTAACAGGCCCAAGGAGTTCCTAGGTGGAACAGTGGTTAGGACTTGGTACTTTGACTGCTGAGGGCCTGGGTTCAATCCCTAGTTGGGGACTAAGATCCCATAAGCCACATGGCACAGTGAAACAAACAAAGCAAAAAATAAGACAAACGGGCCTATAACTGGAGTGATATACTCACTCAAGTATTTACTGTTTGTCAATGACATTTGTATCATAGGCTGACAAAGAAGTTCTCTTTAAAGTTTTTTTTTAAAGACTAGTTTTTTTTGTTTGTTTTTTTTTGGCCCCAATTTTTTTTGGCTGCATGGCACGTGGCATCTTAGTTCCCTGACCAGGGATCAAACCCACACTGCCTGCAGTGGAAGCTTTGGAGTCTTAGCAATTAGACTGCCACTGAAGTCCCCCAATTTTTTATTTAAAAAAATTGAAGCCTGTGGAAATTTGAAAAAACTAAACAATGGAAATCCATAAGCCCTTCTGCTAGATTCACAAATTATTATTTTGCTACATGTATTTCATTTCTCTATATATACTTTTCAACCAATTAAAAGTAAGTTTTACACCTAAATATTTATTCTGCATCTTCTAAGAAAAAGACATTCTCTTACATAACAAGAGCATTATCTTCTCTAAGAAATTTAACATTCTTACAATAATATTAGTTATTATATAACCTGTATTCAAATTTCCTTTAGTTATATATATTTTTTTAATTTTATTTTATTAGTTGGAATTTAGTTATATTTTTCTCTTTCCAGACTCACAGTCCAGTCAAGAGTCACTCACTGTCTCTGGTGCTTATGTCTCATAAAGCTCTTTTTCTCTGCCATGCTTGTCTTTTATAATATTGACAGTTTTGAAGTAGTCACACCTGATATCTTGTTGAATTTAGATTTTTATAAACTGTAATAGTGTTAGTAAATTTTATGACAACTTGGGAAAAAGAAACGCCTCATTATTTTGGAATCATATTCATCCTGTCACTTTGAATACTGTTAAATTTTGACTATGAATGAATCTCATGTTAAGAACTAATATATCTGAAAATTGCTCAGTGACTCAACTGTGCTATTACAAAACTTAGAAGTAGAAGCAATCTAATACTGTATTTCTCCCTGGTGAAAGGAAAGGCAATTGAGACACTTTAACTGTTTTGTTTTGTCATTTGTCTGTCTTAAGATCATAGGTTGCTTAAAAACATAATGAAACTTCTTTGCAAGCACAGTTCTTGTAATCAAAATAGAAAGTCAACACTTTCATGTTGACTCTTAAGCAGCTGAACTTGTATACCCCTCCCTCCTCCAAGTGAAATGGAATAGAAAAATACTTACTCTATTTTTTTTTAACTTTTTATTTTTATTGGAGTATGGGTTCAATCCCTGGGTTGAGAAGATCCCCTGGAGAAGGAAATGGCAACGTATTCCAGTATTCTTGCCTGGGAAATCCCAAGGACAGACGAGCTCGGTGGGCCACAGTCCACGGCGTCACAAAGAGTTGGTCACAACTTAGTGACTAAATAACAACAGTTGATTTTCACTGTCGTGTTAGTTTCAGTTGTACAGCAAAGTGATTCAGTTATACATAGCCATGTATGTATTCTTTTTTTCAAATTCTTTTCCCAATTAGGTTATTACATAATATTGAGCAAAGTTCCCTCTGCTACATGGTAGGTGCTTGTTGGTTATCCATGTTAAATACAGCAGTGTGTACATGTCCATCATTTGTCGTTTTCAGATTCCCAGGAATATGCATGAGAGAAAGAAATGCATTTTTCTCCTGATGAAAACGACTTCATTTTACTTCCAGAAATTTCAAAACTACCATCTGGTAGTCAACCTTGTTTTTCCACCAGATGGCAATAATTCATAATGGCTGAGCACGATGAATGGAATGTACACAAGGGCGTGAGCATTAAAAGGGCTGTGAGTGTTCAACATGTAATGTAGGAAAAATGATAAGTCCCAGGAGAAGAGGATAAACAGTGGGTTGCTAAGCCTGACCCTCTGGGGGCCAACAACAACCGTCATAAAAGGGATCATGTCACTCATCTTTATTATTGTGAATTACAGAAGGAAACAATCTGTACCATTTCTTTTCTTTTTTTTGTTTCCTGAATCATAGTAAAAAAAAAAAAAAAAAAACACAGAAGATAGAGTGGAGACGGTGTTGATATGTAAGTATCAACCACATTTTTTGGCCATATTCATGGCCAAAAAGATGTTGCATGGTTCCTAACAGGAGTCACAAATTCAGGAAGGGTATTTTAAGAAAAAGGAGGAAGAAAGAAGTTGCAGAAACTGCTGATGAAACCTGAAGTTTGTTTCTCTTTCCTGCTGACACCAATTTGCTGGTCTTTCAAAATCTGTTTAGTTAGTGTATCTACTTGGTTTTGATTTTAGATGGTATCACAAATATCCAAGCCAACAGTGTACCATCTGACCCAAATGATTTCATGGTGCACGATAGTCCAAACTCAAGGTGCAGTTCTATTGCTCGACAGGCCTTAGGTGACAGGACTTCCGCCTCCCACTGAATAGTTGTCATTTTCTCCTCCTCTGGGTTCTTTGTTTCTGGGTACTGGATATTCCTCTGATAAAGGCCAGGCTGTTCTTTTTGAAGACTAAATAATACTGACTTTTATCATTGTTTTTAGCATTTTCCTTTTTGAAAAATAACAATAGAGTCACAAAGATATTTTAAAAAGAAGCTCTAGCTTGTGAGTGAGATGAGAATTCTAGAGGTCACAGTGAACTAACTGGAAAGAATCGTAACAAAGTTGTGTTTTGGGGCACATTCATACAAAATTTCCAAGGAAACTGTTAGGAACATTTCTTTTTGTTTTGGTTAATAGATCAAGTGATCTATTTGATATAGGTGAGGATAATATAGAAATCAAAAGAAAAATAATAGCTCTGAGAGATGTGGTCCAGGGAATTCAGTTTTTCCTTCAGACATTTTTAAAGGAGGTGGTCATGTTTAGTCACTAAGTCATGTCCAACAGTCCATGTACTGTTGCCTGCCAGGCTCCTCTGTCCATGGGATTCCATGGGATTCCATGTCCATGGCATTCTCCAGGCGAGAATACTGGAGTGGGTTGCCATTTCCTTCTCCAGAGGATCTTCCCGACCCAGGAATTGAACCTGGGTCTCCTGCATTGAAGGCAAATTCTTTACCAGCTGAGCTATGAGGGAAGCCCCTTTTAAAGGAGGCTACAATGAAAAAGATAAGTTTTTATCTTTTTTATTTCATTAAAAATTTTTAATTTATTTTTTAGTCATGTTGTGTAGTATTCAGGGTCTTAGTTCCCTAACCAGGGGTCAAATCCATGCCCCCTGCATTGGGATCTCGGAGTCTTAACCACTGAATGTGCCAGGAAAGTCCAAGCTTTTATCTTTTTCAAAAAATATTTTTATCATTATAAAATCCTAAATGATCAATATTGAATAATGCAGAAAAATAAAAAAGAAGGGTTACCAATCCGAAGACAACTCCTATTAACATTATAGCAATTTCGTTGTTTTCTTTCTTTTCGAAATAAGTTTTTTTTTCATCTTTATACAAAACCTGTTTGTTTTCATGGTTTTTCTGACCTAATTTCCACATTATATAATAACATATGTGGTTTCTTATGAGATTAGAATCACTTAATTTTAATTGTTTCACAACGTTTCGGTAAGGACGAGTCATACCTAACTAACCCATTATTGGACAATTACTTAGTGTCTCCTTTTTGGTTTAACAAACAACCCTATGATGAATACATCAATGTACATAAAACGGCTTCCGTACTTAGACTTTCTCAGAATGTATTCCCAAGAGTGGAATTACTAACTCACTGGTGGTCCAGTGGTGAAGAATCCACCTTGCAACGTAAGGAACAGTGGTTTGATCCCAGATCTGGGAAGATCCCTCATGCCTCAGAACAACAAAGCCCCACAACTGTGCCATAACTACTGGGCCCACACGCTGCAAGTACTGAAACCTGCGTGCCCAGAGCCCATTCTCTGCAAAAGGGAAACCCCTGCACTGAGAAGCCAGAGCTCTCCAATGAAGAGAAGCCCCCATTTACAGCAAGTAGGGGCTTCCCTGATGGCTCAGCTGGTAAAGAATCTGCCTGCAATTTGGGAGACCCCGGTTCAATCCCTGGATTGGGAAGATCCCCTGGAGAAGGGAAAGGCTACCCACTCTAGTATTCTGGCCTGGAAAATCCCAGGTCGCAAAGAGTTGGATGCGGCTGAGCGACTTTCACTTTACTTTCATAGCAACTAGAAAAAGCAGAGTGCAGCAAGACCCACCACAGGCAAATTTTTTTTTTTTTAATGAAAACATAAATAAATCTTTAACAAAACATGAAAAAAGCATGAAATATTTTGATGCTTTAGTTTTGATTTTTATCAAATTTTCTTTTTTGCAGCGCTGCTGGTTTCCCCTAGCAATGGGCCAGAAAGCAGTTTTCACATCGATGCCAATATTATCATAAACAACAAACAACAAACCACTTCCCTAAATGGTCTCTCATTAGTATTTTAATTTGCATGTCTTTGATTATAAGTGAGATGGAACCTTTTACCACTGTTTGTCAAAGAACTGAATTTCCTCTTTTGTGAATTGTTTACTTATGTCCTTTGTCTGTTCATCTCTTGCGGTCTTTGTTATCCCTACTTACAAAGAGAACTAACAAGCACTGTCCAGAGAAAGGCCTTCTGTCTGCAACGCTGTGAATTCCTCCTCTTTATGTCATTTCAGACTCAGCATCCGAACAGCAGAGTCAAGGGGAAACTGGGAAGAATAGGAAAGATAAGTGACACATTTCTCTCTGTTGTAGAAGGGAAATGAAAGGTCATGCTACCGAGATAAAAGGCTCTGTTCCTTCACTAAACCCTGTTCTTATTTTAATACTGCTTTCTACACATTTTGAAATATCACATTATGTATATTATGTATCATGAGGAATATATCTCAGCATGAGCCACTGTGAAGCCATAGTGGCTTTACAAAGTGTCCATTCCAGGGAGATTTGTCAATGACTTAATTAGATGTTATTTAATTTAATTTGGAGTGGCATCCTTAATTTTGTAACCACTTCCGGAAAGGCTGGCACTTCAGTGTGTTTTTCTTCCCGGGAAGCAATAAGAGCACGTACAAGACAAGATGGGGACATAAATACAGACTCCCCAGCTTTGCAGTGATGGGTCGGGAGCTAAATAAACTGTTCTCACCTTGAGCTGGTGACTATGGAGAAAGTGAAAGTGAAAGTCACGCAGTCGTGTCCGACTCTGTGACCCCATGGACTATACAGTCCATGGAATTCTCCAGGCCAGAATACTGGAGTGGGTAACCTTACCCTTCTCCAGCGGATATTCCCAACCCAGGGATCGAATGCAGGTATCCCGCATTGTGGGTGAACCACAGGGGAAGCCCTTGTGACTATGGAGAACTAGCCTCGAAAAAGGGCAGAGCTTAAGACCAGTCACGGGAACTCAAATGCTAATAATGACTCTGTGGCTACTTAGTCGCTCAGTCATGTCTGACTCTTTGTGACCCCACGGACTGTAGCCCACCAGGCTTCTCTGTCCATGGGGATTCTCCAGGCGAGAATACTGGAGTGGGTTGCCATTTCCTTCTCCAGGGGATCCTCCCAACCCAGGGTCTGAACTCAGGTCTTTGGCATTGCAGGTGGATTCTTTATCGTCTGAGCCACCAGGGAAGTTCAATAATGACTCTGAACTCCCCAAATTTCTGCATCTGGAAAATGGGGATAGTAGTTTCTCATCTTATCCAAGGGGTAATTTGAAAGATTACATTATACAAGAAAAATATTTTGTGGCTGAAAGGAAGAGCATTAAGTGTGATTACACTGCAGTGTTAGTTTTAAAAGTTAAGTCAAGGGACTTCTCTGGTGGCATGGTGGTAACGAATCCGCCCTGCAATGCAGGGGATGCGGGCTTGATCCCTGGTTCCCATGTTGAAAACATCCAGCATGACACAACGAAGATTCTGTGTGCTGCAACTAAGACCCGATGCAGTTCAATAAATAAAGAAATAAGTTTTTTAAAAATTAAGACCCCCCAGGACGATTTCCTTTGTCAGATACCTTGAGGTGATACAGAGAATCAAGGAACATTGGGGATGAATAGGATCTCATCCCAGCCAACTCTCTCAGTTCATTGGGGAGGACCTGAAGCTGTGAGAGGAAGTATCCAAGATGATGCTTGTTTAAAATGACACTGCTAATTAATGACAGAAATGGACTGTTAATCTAGGAGTCTGAATTCCCTCCAGAGGTCTTTCTACTGCCTTCCCCTCTCCCCACACAGTCCAGTGAGTTGAAAGTTACTAAGCACCATTAAGTTAAAGAACTCAATTTGATTTTCTTACAGTCTTGTCTTTTTTTAGCAGCACTTCCTTGACCAGGGATCGAACTGGTGCCGCTGCACTGAAAGCCCAGAGTCTTCACCTCTGACCTGCCAGTGGGGTCCATTTTCCTTATCATCTTTGACAGAATCTGTTTCCAGCCCCCCTTTTATTCTATGAAAGCTAAAAATTTTTTGTATCTATTTATTTATTTGGTTGCACTGGGTCCCAGTTATGGCATGTGGGATCTAGCTCCCCGACTAGGGATCAAGCCTGGACCCCCTGTATTGGGAGCACAGAGTCCCAGCCGTGGACCACTAGGAAAGTCTCTAAATTTTTGTTCCTAGTAAATATAGTTACTTCACATAGGCTAAACTATGGGTGTAAAAATGTCCGACAACAGAATGTGAATTTATGTAAATGTAAAACGCTATACCGGAGGAGGCAACGACAACCCATTCCAGTACTCTTGCCTGGAAAATCCCATGGATGGAGGAGTCTGGTGGGTTGCAGTCCATGCAGTCACTAAGAGTCGGACACGACTGAGCGTCTTCACTTTCACCTTTCACTTTCATGCATTGGAGAAGGAAATGGCAACCCACTCCAGTGTTCTTGCCTGGAGAATCCCAGGGATGGGGGAGCCTGGTGGGCTGCCATCTATGGGGTCACCATCTACAGAGTCGGACACAACTGAAGCGACTTAGCAGCAGCAGCAGCAAAACGCTGTACGTCTAAATGTTTAAGAAACAAGCGTCAAAGAGTAGATTCGAATCAAACGGACTCTTTTGGGACTCTCACATGCAAGGCACTAATTCACTTTCTCTATTAGCCTAAGCAGGACTGCAAACACCCAGGAGAATGAAGGTCACCAAAGTGAAGCAGAACCAGTTTGGCAGTGGGTGTGCAATCTCACTTCACTAGATGCACTAGGACGAAAAGAAATAAATCTGCTAGCCGCCCAGAATGAGGGTTCTGAAATCTTTTTCTTTTTTAAAAAAAAATTTACTCATTTGACTGTGCTGAGTCTTAGTTGGGGCACGCAGGATCTTCAATCTTCATTGTGGCATGTGGGATCTTTAGCTGTGGCATGTGAGATCTAGCTTCCCGACCAGGGATTGAACCTGGGGACCCTGCATTAAGAGCGTTACATCTTAGCCACTGGACTACCAGGGAAGTCCTGGCTCTGGAATCTTTATGATTTAAGAAAATATGTCTTTCTTTTCAGTTCATTGTTCAAGGAAAAGTGTGTGAACTCCAGCAATGATGTGGACTGCCTTAAGAGAACTGAATGTCAGTACATGGGAGAATCTTCTTTATCAGAGACTGAGTGAAGAAGCAACAAGTTGGTTTATTTGCTTGAAGCTATGGGAAGTTGTATTAGTAGATACATTCAAATGGTCAAAAGTTCAAACACGTGAATTACAAGTGGGGCCAGAGAAGCCACATGCTCAGATGGAGAGCTGAGATCATCTGTCAAACCAAGGGAATTTTTTCTTTTTCCTCCCCATTTCTTTAACTATTAAAGAACTATTAAATCTTATGTTTATTATTTGTTGTAGTTGATTTACAATGTTGTATTAATTTCTGCTGTACAGCCAAGTGATTCAGTTATACATGTATACATATTTTTTTAATATTCTTTTCCATTGTGATATACAGTAGGACCTTGTTGTTTATCTGTTCTAAATGTAATAGTCTGGGGGCTTCCCTGGTGGTCTAGTGGTTAGGACTCCACGCTTTCACTGCAGAGGGAACAGGTTCAATCCCTGGTAGGGGAGCTAAGATCCCTCATGCTGCCTCCCCCTCAAAGGTAATAGTCTGCATCTGCTCACTCCAAACTCCCAGTCTATCCTTCCCCGCCCCTGCCCTGCCTCCTCCCTGGCAACCACACGTCTGTTCCCTGCGTCTGTGAGTCTGTTTCTGTTTTGCAGACAGGATCACTTGTGCCATGTTTTAGATTCCACATATAAGTGACATTATATGATATTTGTCTTTCTGACTTCCTTTACTTAGTATGATCACCTCTAGGTCTCTCCAACTACTAAAGAACTTTCATTTTCTATCACATGCTTTCTCCGTCCTAGTTAGGATTTAATATCTTCTTAGATATACAAAATCCTCTCCTCCCTGGCTCTGTGTAGGCCCATGCACATGTGCAAAGAGTATGACCGTGTCAGTCGAACTGAAAAACAATGGTAAGAAAGTTCTGTGTGGCGAGAACTTTTCTGGTGATTTCTCAAAGTAGCCATATTATTTGCCTAGTTTTATTCTGTCTGTTAAACGGAATCTTTTCAATTTTGCACTGTGGATCCTCAGTGTTTCGGATCCATTAGATGGCTCATTCAGACCTCACAGACTTTTCAGAATTCTATACAAAACACGGAGGCTTTACCACAACCCTGGATTTGAATTTGATAGCTCTGACCATTTTATATTCTGCAGCTGTTATACCATGGAATGAAGATTAAAAAAAAAAAATACCTCATTTTAGCCATTAGTTTCAATCTTATCTTTTACTTTCAAACCAAACTGGTAAGGCAGCAAAAAGAACTGTTTTATTCTCCCACTGACCTTGCACCCAAAAGATGACAGTGAAGAATAAGTTGCAAATATGATAATATGTTTTTTTGGTTTTTGTTTTGTTTAAAAAAAGGGGGAGAGGAAGGAATTTCCTGGCAGTCCAGTGGTTAGGTCTTGGTGTTTTCGCTGTTGAGGCCTGGGTTCAATCTGTGGCTGGGAAACTAAGATCCTGCAAGCCAAGAGGTGCGGCCAGAAACAAACAAATAACCACAGAAAACACACCGGCAGCATGTTATTTAAAATACATACTAATATATATGTTTGCCTAAAAGACAAAAAGGAAAGTAAAACCTGCCCATAGCACAAAGTAAAAGTTGGTCTCAAAATCAACGGAAATAGATTTTACAGGACCGTGTAATGAAGCCCCTGTGGCAAGTCACAGATCACAGAGTGGCTGCATTTTAGGCCTCATATAAGGTGCCCTGACAACGCTGAGTGGGAGCTTTGGTATTTTCCTGACTCATAAGGAAGGGAGCGTGCCATCGGCTGAGTCATCCTCCTGGCTTCCTGGGGTGCCTGGCTGTTCCAAGGCACTAATGGAGGATTAAATTCTGGTTACCATGACAGCTACGTAAATGCTGTCATGATATTATCAACAGATGTCATACAGTGTTCCCTGAAAGTGGAATTTTTTTCCCTGTCAAAAATTCAATTTCAACATAAATTCTTCAATAACTAGGCACAGTGGATCCAAAGAATTAGTAATACCCTTCCTTTTCTTAACTAGCTATATGAAGATAACAACTCATCTTTTACTTAAAATGTATTCCTTTTAGTGAATGGTGTTTGTCTTATGATGTTGCTTATTGTGTTTTTAGAAATTAAAATGAATAGTATGAATAGAAATAAAAGTGAAAAGTATAATCAATTCTCTTAGACTTATAGAAACTCAAATTAGAGAAAATAAATCTGAATACCTAGAGCATTAGCTGGCATCTAGTGGCAATGGGTTGGTTTTCCCTGTGATGGCACTGATGTAAACTGTTATGTGTAAGGACCTGATGGTGGAGACCTGACGGTGTTTTTGGTAGATGTTCTGTCCCGCTCCTTTCTCCATTCCAATGGTTAGAGTCATCCCTGAGAGGCAGAGAAGCAGCCATAGAGGTTCCTGAAAGTGTCAGTTGCTCAGTTGTGTCTGACTCTCTGCAACCCCATGGACTGTAGTCTACCAGGCTCCTCTGTTCAAAGAATTCTCCAGGCCTAGGGAAATCTGTATTTTTATTTTAAAAACTTTCCTTTGGGGAGGTTTACAGGTGCTTCCCAGGTGACTCAGCGGTAAATAACCCACTTGCCAATGCAGGAGATGTGGGTTCGATCCCTGGGTTGGGAAGATCCCCTGGAGAAGGAAGTGGCAACCCACTCCAGTATTCTTGCCTGGGAAATCCCCTGGATAGAGGAGCTTGGCGGACTACAGTCCATAGGTCGCAGAAAGTTGGACACGACTGAGCGGCTAAATAACAACTTTTAGGATGATTGCCGCCAAGCTTCAAGGACTAGGAGCACTTAAAATTCTTCCAAAACAACATCATAAAAAAAGGTCAGTGACCTCCAGAGTTCTTGAAAAGCCTTTACTAAATGTGTTCCAAACAGCTCTGAGCACTAGTTGCTTTTATTCTTTTCCCTGCTTTTTATATAGTATTTTCTCATTTCACTTGCCTTCAGATATTGGTCATTATTATTTTTGCTGAAGTATTCCTTGGAATCCTTCTTATTTCAGTGGCACAAAAAAAACTGCCAAGGGCCTGTTATATTTCTTTGTTTTTTGGTCTGCTTTACATGGCTTGAGGATCCCAGTTCCCTGACTAGGGCTTGAGCCCTGGAGTGAAAGCGCAGAATCCTAACTACCAGGCCACCAGGGAACTCCCAGGCCTGTTATATTTCTAATCTGTGCCTGGTTAGGAAGTCAGTTAACCAAATGTATCAGCCAGGGTCCCATCAGGAAAAGGTCCAGCTAAGTGAATTTAATGGAAGCAGACTGAATGTTGGAACTATTCCCAGAAGTGGGGGTGGGGAAAAGGAATAGATAAAGGAGTGAGGTCTGCAGCCAGAAGCCATCCTCAGGCCTGGCCTCTAGGTAGAGGAGGAAAGACCAGGGAGCCAGAGCCTGGGGAGAGTAGCAACCATGCAGAAAGGCCTCCTCAGGGAACTGCATTTGGGGAGGTGAGCAGCTCCCTTTCCACCAGGACTTTCGAGGCAGAGGATGGAGAGAAGTGAACACCCTGACCTTTCTCTCTGTCTACCCTCTAACCTCTGTCAGGGCCTTCCAGCCAAGAGCCACAGGGCAAGCGAGCCTGACTGATGCAATCGCAAGGGGTTAGCCTCCAGGGTGTGAAGCAGGGCAGAGAAGGGTGGAGAATGCATCTGGGGATGGTGGTTGGGATGGAGAATAACCAGCCTGATGAATTCAGAATTTTGGATCCAGTAAAAGTTCTGTGCATGAACTCTGTTCTGCCTCAGTGTCAACATGCCTTGCCCTTTTTTCTTTTTTCTTAGTTTTTGGTGCTCAGCTATTTGGATAGTCTATATTGCCAAGATATCTGATTTGTAGTTGATCTGACTTAGTTTTGTAGTATCATCACATTTGGATTTATGCTGGGAATTGATATGGTTATACTTCAATGTAGCAATAAAGAGGACAATGTGCATTTTAATATTCTATTATTTTTAATATAATTTGGATTGTACAAAAACATGTTTCTTTTTGGAAATTTATTAAAATTTTTATGTTGGAGTATAGTTGATTTACAATGTGTTATTTTCTGATGTATAGCAAAATGACTTGGTTATTCATATATATTTATTCATGTA
Source organism: Muntiacus reevesi (assembly GCF_963930625.1). Lineage (NCBI taxonomy): Eukaryota > Metazoa > Chordata > Mammalia > Artiodactyla > Cervidae > Muntiacus > Muntiacus reevesi. Next base: position 32,628,237 of record NC_089250.1, read on the forward strand.
TATATTCATATATATATTTATTCTTTATGAGATTCTTTTCCTTTACAGGTTATTAAAGAGTTTTGGGTAGAGTTCCCTATGTTATACAGTAGGTCCTTGTTGATTATCTATTTTATGTATAGTAGTGTGTATATGTTAATTCCAACCTCCTAATTTACTCCTTCCCCAAAATGTGACTTTTGAAGTGTGGAACTGAGACAATTCTCCAGGATTGATTCCTCAATCAAATATTAGTCACGATTATTAGGGTGAATTGAAAGTATAAAGGCTGCAAACAATGTAAATTTCACAGGCTTAACTAAATATGGCCTAGGCTCCTGCTAGGCTTGTGGAGCTGGAGGACTCATGGAGCATATTTCGGAAAATGCAATTGTGCTGGCCAGCCCCATCTGCACATATGTTTTGAAAATCCCACGAAATCAAGTTTGTATTTGAGCTTAGAGCCGCTCAGTTTTATTTGAAAATAAAAGAGAGGTTACTATTTCTTGACTCTCAGAGTCTCCCTAGTGGCATTAACCTCCAAGTGCCTGCAGGCTGGACTTAGCACCCTGGAGTGACTGCCTTCTTCCCCATCTCACTTCCTCACCCCTAACACTGGTCCTTCCATCACCTTCCAATCTTCTTGCACTTTAATCCTTGCCTCAGGTTACTGGAGGAACCCAACCAAAGAAAAAGGTATACTTTCATCTTCTACCTATGTAAATCTATAAACTTTATAACAATTTTAAGACAAATTACTCTTTTACTAAGAGCTGAAAAAAACTCTACAGAACTTCAATTTTATCAGTTACTGACCACCTGCCCAATGTTGGTAGTTTAGTCCCAAAGTCGTATCCGACTCTTGCAACCCCATGGACCACAGCCCGCCAGGCTACTCTGTCCATGGGATTTCCCAGGCAAGAATACTGGAGTGGGTTGCCATTTCCTTCTCCTGGGGATCTTCCCAATGTTAGGTGGCAGGAGAAGGGGCTAGATGCTTTAATCTCATTTAATCCTCCCACCCAGTCTGATGCACCTATCATATGAATTTTAGTAACATGATTTGTTTGGATGCCTGGTAACTCAGCTGGTAAAGAATCCACCTGCAATGCAGGTTCGATTCCTGGGCAGGGAAGATCCCCTGGAGAAGGGAGAGGCTACTCATTTCAGTATTCTTGGGCTTCTCTGGTGGCTCAGCTGGTAAAGAATCTGCCTGCAATGTGGGAGACCTGGGTTCGATCCTTGGGTTGGGAAGATCCCCTGGAGAAGGGAATAGCTACCCACTCCAGCATTCTGGCCTGGAGAATTCCAGGGACTGTATAGTCCCTGGGGGTCTCAAAGAGTCAGACAGGACTGAGCAACTTTCACTTTCATCAACGATACCAAATTACATACAGTTACATAAAGTGTTATCTGCATATTTACTTGTCACCAGTTACTTGCTAAGAAACACTGGTACAATGTTGACTAGAAGTGGTGAAAGCAGATAACCTTGCCTTGTTTCTAGTTAGGGAAGTAGCTTTGTTTTTAAATCAAGAAATAGTATTTCTACCTTAACTATGTTTCACATTGAAACACTGCACTACTGTCTAGTTTTGGTAAATATTAAAAGTTGCTCATGCAGTGTAAAAGGCTTAAATAATGAATTATGGATTATTGATTTTTATTTTAGGGTCATTTCCTTACTGCCTTTTTTAAATGTTGGAGTTAAATACAAAAGTGAAATGAATGCATATTTTATTTGGAGGCTATAGGCAGAAAAAATTATCAATACAAATATATTTGATTGACTGATAATAGTCTAAATTTTACTAAGTTTCAGCAGTGGTCAGTTTTCATTCCAATCCCAAAGAAAGGCAATGCCAAAGAATGTTCATATTATTATACAATTGCACTCATTTCACATAGTAGCAAGATTATGCTCAAAATCCTTCAAGCTAGGCTTCAGCAGTAAATGAATGGAGAACTTTCAGATGTACAAGCTGGATTTAGAAAAGGTAGAAGAACCAGAGATCAAACTACCAACCTACACTGGATCATAGAAAAAGCAAGGGAATTCCAAAAAACATCCACTTCTGCTTCATTGACTATGCTAAAGCCCTTTGTATGGATCACAACTATCTGTGGGATGTTCTTAAAGAGATAGGAATACCAGAACACATTACCTGCCCCCTGAGAAACTTGTATGCAGGACAAGAAGCAACAATTAGAACCGGACATGGAACAGAGGACTAGTTCAAAATTGGGAAAGGAGTACATCAAGGCTTATTTAACTTATATGAAGAATACATCATACAAAATGCTGCACTGGATGACTCACAAGCTGGAATCAAGATTTCTGGGAGAAATATCAATAACCTCAGATATGCCCATGATATCACTTTAATGGCAGAAAGTGAGGAGGAACTACAGAGCCTCTTGTTGAAGGCGAAAGAGGAGAGTGAAAAAGCTGGCTTAAAAGTCAACATTCACAAAATGAAGATCATGGCGTTCAGTCTTACCACTTCATGGCAAACAGATGGAGAAAAAGTGGAAACAGTGACAGATTTCATTTTCTTGGGCTCCAAAATCATGGTGGACTGCGACTGCAGCCATGAAATTAAAAGACACTTGCTCCTTGGAAGAAAAGCTATGACAAACCTAGACAGCATATTAAAAAGCAGACACATCTCTTTGCTGACAAAGGTCCATATAGTCAAAGCTATGGTTTTTCAGATAGTTGTGTACAGGTATGAGAGTTGGACCATAAAGAAGGCTGAGCACTGAAGAACTGGTGCTTTCGAACTGTGGTGCTGGAGAAGACTTGTGAGAGTCCCTTGGACTGCAAGAAGATCAAACCAATCAATCTGAAAAGAAATCAACCCTGAATATTCATTGGAAGGACTGGTGTTGAAGCTGAAGCTTCAATACTTCAGCCCTGATGCAAAGAGCTGATTGGAAGATCCTGATTCTGGGAAAGATTGAAGGCAAGAGTAGAAGGGGATGAGAGAGGATGAGATTGCTGGATGGCATCACTGTTTCAATGGACACGAGTTTCAGCTCATGTCCTCAGGGAGATAGTGAAGGACAGGGAAGTCTGGCAGTTCATAGTGTCACAAAGAGTTGGACATGACTTAGCAACTGAACATAAACTAACTTTGTTCAAGAAAGCCCTACCTATATAATTTTTTTTTTTTTTTCAAACTTGTTGGCTGGACTACACCACCTGTGGGATCTTAGTTCCTGGACCAGGGATCGAACTGGAGCCTCCTACAGTGGAATCTCAGAGTCTTAACTGCTGGACCGCTGAGGAAGTCCCATCTGCTTCTATAATTTTGAAAAGAAGTTCCAGGTGGCAATTTTCCCTAAGTCGTAATTATTCATGCCTGCACTTGCTTTTAATGGGTGTAAAAAACTGATCATGTAAATTTACACCGTGAAAATGGTGAGATTTCACAAGACAATATTAACAAAGTTTTAAAAATCCTTAAAGAGATGGTGTCATGTAAATCGGAATGCCATGCCTATGATTATGATTCCCTTTGATATTTCTGGAAATTAAGTCCACAAATAAATACAATCAAATCCTGAAACATATTAGGCAAAATAATTTCTAGAGCATCTGTGTAACCTGTGGAAACAGGAGGCAGTTGGCATTACAAAGTGAGCCAGTGAACAGGTACATACAGAAACACATGCCTTCAGTGTTTTTTCTCAACCATAATTAGGAGATGAACAAATGGTCCATAAAATTTTTATTATCTAAAATAGAGGATCCAATTTATTAAAACTTAAGTCTCTACTTAAAAAAAAATAAAGCACTCTTGAAAATGTACCTACATTTGGTATGATTTATACTAAGCCCCATATTAAATATCGTAACTCTATCTTAGATTGTTAAAGATAGTTGAACTTAATGAAAATAACTCTGAATTTTTTAACCTGAGAATGTGTACTAATATACCTGATATTCTCATTCTAACCAGGTGAACTTTGATAAAATAGATGAAACCTGAATGTCTTAATAACAAAATAAAGATACTAGAAAATTTTAAATATTTTTTGTTTGAATAGACAAATCCTTTTCATGGTTTGAATATCAAAGTTTACATAGGAATACAGTGAAAAGTCCTTTCTATATCTTCCATCCACAGATTTCTCATAACTCAACAGTTACTTTGTCCTAGTTTAATACATATACATGCTAGTACATTATTCTGTTCCATTTTTCCGATTTTTTCATTGAACAAAAAAATCTTGGAAATCTTAATTAAAAAAAAATTTTCATTATTTATTTTTTGGCTGTGCTGGGTCTTCATTCCTGTGTGGGCTTTTCTCTAGTTGCAGCAAGCAGGGGTTACTCCCTGGTTGTGGTGTGCAGGCTTCCCACTGCAGTGGCTTCTCTTGTTGCAGAGCATGGGCTCCAGGTCATGGAGCTTCAGAAGTTGTGGTTCCCAGGGTCTGGAGTACAGGCTCAATAGTTGTGGTGCATGGGCTCAGTTGCTGTAGGATCTTCCCAGAACAGGGATCGAACCCGTGTCTCCTGCATTGGCAGGCAGGTTCTTTACCATGCAGCCACCAAGGAAGCCCCAGAAAGCTTCATATTAAAACATGAAGAACTTAGTTTCTTTTTGTTGTTGTTAACAGCTACATAGTGGTCAAATGTATGGTTATATCATAATTTAGTGTCTTGTTGATGGATATATTTAAGCTGTTTCAAGGATAAGAAATACCTTGTCATTTCTCATGTGTTGAACTACATTTGTGGGCTAGATCCCTAGAGGTGAAATTGGAGGTTCAGAGTATGCATACATTTGTAATTTTGATCAGTCAGTTCAGTTCAGTCTCTCAGTTGTGTCTGACTCTTTGCGACCCCATGAATCACAGCACGCCAGGCCTCCCTGTCCATCACCAACTCCCAGAGTTTACTCAAACTCATGTCCATCGAGTCGGTGATGCCATCCAGCCATCTCATCCTCTGTTGTCCCCTTCTCCTCCTGCTCCCAATCCCTCCCAGGATCAGGGTCTTTTCCAATGAGTCAGCTCTTCACATGAGGTAGCCAAAGTACTGGTGTTTCAGCTTCAGCATCAGTCCTTCCAATGAACACCCAGGACTGATCTCTTTTAGGATGGACAGGTTGGATCTCATTGCTGCCAAATTCTTCTTTCTATATATTTCAGCCAAAGCAGTGGGGCCAGATATAATTTTATGCCTTTTTCATTTCATTCAGAAATGCACAAACTGGGTTACCTATTAAAGAATAAGGAAGAAAGGACAAAGTATTTGGCAATTTAGAGTACATTTTCACTCAAAAATACATTGGAAATACATAGAAATTTACTGTGCATCTACTGCATGCCAAGTGTTTTTAAGCTTTTGGACCTACCTACCTAAACAAATCAGACTCAAATCTCTGCCTCTGTGGAGCTTACATTTTGGAACTCTATGCTACTCCTTAAGACACAAGTTAAATGTCAATATCCTGAAAATGATCTGTTGAGATCCTGAGCACAGGCACCAGACATATGCTACCAGTGTTATTTAAAACTAACTAGAGGCAATGTTGCATATGATTTCATAGTTTTCCATCAGGTCCTTTTAAACAACACACTTGGGCGAGAGCTCTTTTTATCTGACTCCATCTGCTGTTGGTAGTGATCAGCATACTGTGGGCATTGTGGTAGCATCTGAGATTAGGCTGTGAAATAGGAAGTGGAGTTACATGCAGATCAGCAAGTGTGTGCAAACTGTTTAATTCTATCTGAAGCTGAAACCACGGGTGTCCAACTCAGGCTTAGGAAACACGGAAGATAAGGTTATCTGCACATGCCCATCAGGGCAGTTTCCCTTTTGCTGTCTGTCCCTGTTTTGGTTCTATAAAGAGATCCCAGGGGTTTTATGGAAAACAGTGTCAGAAGCATACACCAGCAGTACCCTGTCTGCTGAACAAGGGCATGCAAAATGTTACTTGTTAGAAAGTAAGGGAGACAGAAAGGACAAGTGATGCCAAGGAAAGTGGGTGTATTGCCCAGTGGATTGTCTGAGAAAGTATGGCCTCAGGCTTGTGCATGTTTTCTTTCTTTTTCCTTTCTTGGCTGTGCTGCAAGCATGCGGGATCTTAGTTCCCCGATCAAGGACTGCTCGGAGTCTTAACCACTGGACCTCCAGCAAATCCTTCTTTGCTTCCTAAAAGAAAATCTTAAATCTTTAGCTCTCCCATTAGATTTAATGTTATAAGAAGTCAGTAAACTATAGTTGTTAAAGTCTTGCCAATATCCCATTGGGTTCTTTGCAGTCACTACAGAATGACTGGGAGTTCAGCTTGTGATGGGGAAGTCAGACACAACAGCATCTTCAAGCATGATGTGAAGAATACAAAAGAGCCAGTTCCAGAGACCGGCTCTTGAATCATACCCTGACCTTTTTTCTTTTGCTTGTTTTATTAAAATTTCAGCTCTGCACGGTAATAGACACAATCAACAATTGGTTAGTTATGAATGTTTTCTGCAGTCCGAGTACAAAGCAGTGATGTTTCTGTCCTTGAATCTTAGAGCTTAGGAGCCTTTGGACTCGTCAACTTGCTCCTTTCACAGCTGAGGTCGAGAAGGGCGAAGAGACAATGGCAGAAGCCAGGTCTCTCTCTCGAGTCCCAGTCCAGCAGAACTCTCGCCACAGTCTCCCCAGGGAAACCTGTTATGCCTCTGACTTCTGGATTCCGTGCTGCCATCCCGCAAGCGCTGCAAGCTGGGGTGACTTTGGACAATGACATTGTGGCCCCCACGGGGCTTGCACACGGCAGAAGCCGCCCTGGAGCCGCCCCGCCCGACCGCGGAGTGTGCGCGCTGTTTCCGCACTTTGCCGGGTGATCCCGGCGAAGGTCCGGGACCGGGTTGTGGATCAGGGTCTCCAGAGTTCCCTTCCGTCAGGTGAGGTCGCGAGGGGACTTTCTCCGATTTCTGGGCCCGGAAAGGCTGACCTTCGCCCGGCAGCGCTCCTAGACGGACGAGAAAGGTGACAGGCGGGCTCACGCCCCCTCCTCCCTTGGGCCCCACTCCTGCCACCCCAGGGCTCGGGCCGTTTTCCTCCCGCCCTTCCCTCGTTTTCCCCACCGGCGTCTCCTCAACTTTTCCCACTTGGCGTTTAAAAGCACCACCGCCCCCCTCCCTCGGCGAGCAGCTCGCGCGCCCGAGGCGCTCCTCGGCCCCTCCCCCCGCCTCTCCCCTCCTCCTCCCGGATCCTCGCCGCCCGCTTCCCCGGCGCCCGCCCGGCCGTCACGTGGCCCCGCCCCGTCCCGCCCCCGCGCCGGCGCGCTCCGACGTGCCCTGGAACTCACCCGCCTCTGGAGAGCCGCCTGCGGGGACGCGCCGGCCGCGGCCGCCGCTGAGTGAGCGCCCTTCAGGTTCGTCTGGACGCCCCGCTGCCGCCGAGCCGGGCCAGGAGGGAGCCGCCCCCCGCGCGCGAGGCCGCCGGGCCCTCGGTGAGGTTGGTGGGGAGAGGGGAGCCGCGGGCGGAGGGCAGGTCGGGGCATCGCTGCACAAAGGCGCCCGGGGCCGGGGCTGAGGGGTCGGGGGAGGCGTGTGCGGGCGCGCGGCGACGTCGGGGTGCGCGAGGTGCGGCCGGGGGCGCGGCCGGCGGGGTCCGGGCGCCGGGCTGGCGCGGGGCGCTGGGCGGCTGCCGGCCGCTCGGCCGACGTGGGCGACGGGGTTTTAAATGGCTGGAAGTTGTGGCTTCTCTGCCCCCCGGGTTTCCTGACTTCCTGTGAGAGGGCAGTGCCCGCCGCCCCGCCCCCAGGAAGGAGGGTGGCGGGCTGTGTGTGTGTGTGTGTGTGTAAAAGGCTGGCGGTGCCGCCCTCCTTTCTGGCCTCCCGCCGGCGGCGAGCCCGCTCCTCAACTGCTGCAGGGGGTGCAACCCCCGCCCGCCCAGCAGCCCCAGGAGCCGACCTGGGGCTCCTCGAAGATTATTGATCCACCCAGACTGGGCATGGGGGCTTCTGCAGCTTCTAGAAGTGCCCCGCCCCTGCTCAGTGGGCATCTGCTTCTTTCTAGCTCTTCTGCGAGGATTCTTCTCCACGGTTTTTAATTGCAGGAACCCTCTGCGCTCTTCTCGGGTGTGTGTGTGTGTGTGTGGATTGTCTTCTAAGGATGACTGTCCTTGACGTTTGGCGTCTGAAGTTACCGCAGACCCTTTGACACGAAAAGGCCACAGGGTCATTCTCAAGGCGTGGTGATGTTTTCCTCCTGACGGCAGCCACCGTTTTCCAGGCACTTGCCAAGGCGAGCGTGTTCAAAGCGTGGTTGTATGGAAGTTCTGATGTGTCTCCAAGTGAAGTATTTGTTGTCGGGACAGGCTGTTAACATTCGTGTTGGTTTATGGTTAATTAGGACTTGGGAGGTAATTTTAAAAAAGATTTGTTTACGTTATTTTGAGCTGTGCTGTCTCTTCGTTTGTTGTGCGCAGGCTTTCTCTAGTTGCGGGAAGCAGGGGCAACCGTTCATTGTGGTGAGTGGTCTTCTCTTTGCTGTGGCTTCTCTTGTGTCCTCTGGGCTCTAGGGTGCGGGCTTCAGTAGTTGGGGCAGGCCGTTGTGTCTCAAGGGCTTAGTTGCTCCGCGCGGCCTGTGGGATCTTCCGGGACCAGGGATCCAACCCGTGTCGCCTGCATTGCAAGGAGGATTCTTATTCACCAGACCACCAGGGAAGCCTGGGAGGTCGATTTTTTTTAACATTTAGGCATGTGTTCCTAACGCGAGGTGAATACGGGGAGCCAAGGAAGGAACTTTGAATGAAGAGTCCACTCGGGTTCTGGTTAAGATTGTGCCACTCAACTTCTGAAGGTGAGACCTTGAAAGACTGAATGTTATGGTGAAAGATGGCTCAAAAACGTCCAGCTCCTGGCCACGCCTCTTTTATACCCAAACGCTGGGAAATGGTGGCCTGGAGGTGGATCTATATCCAGTGTTCCTTACCTGATCTGCAGGAGGGTGCGTGACAGGTCAGGATGTCTTTTGTGTTATCTTTTGGTCGGAGTAGGTGGTCTGGCTGCTGGGGTCAGTATTTCTCTCTTTCTGTTTTAAAAAATGTCTTGGAAGTGTTTCTGAGCACAGTTTGGCTTGACCCAGGCTCTAAAGACTTGACGCTGAGTGGGGCAACTGGAAGAACCTGAGGAGCTGGGCATTTCGGTGTGACCCCTGGTTGCAGGAAGCTCTGCTGTTTTGGAAAGGGACTCTGGGGAAAAATGAGTTAAATGAAGTCTAATGTACCATATTGCATGCGCATGCCCTAGTATGGGGTGGTAGGTTTCTGTTCCTACTATGGAGGACAGAAGTTGGAGAAGATTGCTAAGGCACTGATTCTTAATGTGATGCCATCTGTATAGAGTGGTTGTCCATATATAGTCAATATTTTATGTATCTTTAGTTTTTTTTTTTTTTACATGCTACACTAACTGTTGTGAGGCACAAGTGAAAATATATAAATGCTGCAGAAAAACACTGTATTATTTGTAGTCAGTCATTTGGTGGTTCTTTCATTAATGAGAAAGTATCTGCTGAGTGCTTTTTTTAAACTAGGTTGATAGAAAATGTGTTTTACGAATGTAAAGTACTTCAAGTGATGCAGTTGACAATTCTGAGAATAAAAGGGTAACAAACAGTTTAAGTTAATTAAGACAGTGAATATGATGCTGTGTAAAATTCCTAAGGGGTAGCTTCTCTGATGGCTCAGCTGGTAAAGAATCTGCCTGCAATGTGGGAGACCTGGGTTTGATCCCTGGGCTGGGAAGATCCCCTGGAGAAGGGAACGGCTACCCACTCCAGTATTCTGGCCTGGAGAATTCCATGGACTTTATAGTCCAAGGGTTGATAAGAGTCAGACACGACTGAGCCGACTTTCACACTCACACACTCATTTATGCGTGTATGAGAAAACCGGTGCTAGGAAAAAGCAGTTTAAGGTAAATCTGCCTAAAGTGGGCATTACAGTTTTATAGTAGAGGGAAAGAAGAGTGAGATTAAACTTTTATCTCATATAGAATAGTTTTAGTTGTACTTGCAAGTATGCATTGTTTTGTTGAATGAATCAGAAGTGAACAGGCAGGATGGTACCACATAGCATCATTGTGCTTCAAAATCATGCTCTTTTGAGGAACCAGTTGGCCTGCTATCTTTGTGGTTTCTTTAATTGTTAACTGTTCTAATTGTGCCACATCCTCATTTTTGGATGGTTTTGCAGTGATTCAGACATTTTCCTGTTTTACTGACTTAATATTTTGCAGTTTCAGTGTGCAGTTGACTAGTTTTTTAATTGAACTGAACTACCTCTCTAAGCACCCCTTGCCTTGATAATCTGCTGCTGCTGCTGCTAAGTCGCATCAGTCGTGTCTGACTCTGTGTGACCCTGTAGACGGCAGCCCACCAGGCTCCCCCGTCCCTGGGATTCTCCGGACAAGAACACTGCAGTGGGGTGCCATTTCCTTCTCCAATGCGTGAAAGTGAAATGTGAAAGTGAAGTCGCTCAGTCATGTCCGACACTTGGTGACCCCATGGACTGCAGCCCACCAGGCTCCTCCGTCCATGGGATTCTCCAGGCAAGAGTACCGGAGTGGGGTGCCATTGCCTTCTCCCTTGATAATCTAGTGCTTCTCAAATTTTAGTGTACATGGGAGTCACCTGAACTTCTTAAGCCCCATGTAGTACCAGTGCTGCCAGAACCTCAGACTACTGCTGTCATGTGGAAATGTGATGCCAGTCACCTTTGTAGTTCTCAAGTTTTTAGTACTCACATGATAAGTAAGAAAGTTACAAAGAAGCCATGAAATAAATCTTACTATCATTTTGTCTATATGACAGCTTCAGACTCCCATGTGTGTTTTACACTTACAGCACGCCTCAGGTTTAGGTTAGCCACAAGTTTCATGCTCAGTAGGCGCATTGGTTAGCAGTGGCTGCTGTGTTGAACAGCGGTGGTTCTGGAATCTGCAGTCTAAATCACTGCGCTTCTAAGTGCGCTTTCAGATGGGCTGTATCACCAACCCTTGGGAACCTGTTAGAAATGCACATTTTTGGGTCCCACCTCAAACCTACTCTCGTTGGAATATCTGGGATTTCATTAATCTGCAGCATATGACTACAGAATGTGTATGTGGTGTTTTGGATATGATCGCAGAACAGGAAAAGTTCCTTAGGGGAAAATTAAGGAATATGATCATTATTGTCAGTATTGGTTCATGGAGTGTGATGAATATACTGTACTAACGTAAGATGTTTGCAGTCGGGGGGAACAGTGTACAGGGTATATGGGAACTCTGTACTATCTTTGCAGTAAATCTGTGAACATAAAACTCATCTAAAAGAACATGTTTTTAGTTTAGTTTTTTTTTTTTTTGCCATGCTGTGTGGCATGTGGGATCTTAGTTCCCAGACCCAGTGTTGAACCGGTGCCCCCTGCAAAGGACGCTCAGAGTCTTAACCACTGGACCATCAGGAAAGTCCCAAGAATGTGTTTGGTTTTTTTTTTTTTTTTTAAAGAAGCTCTCTGGGTGATGCCGTCTTTCACTAAAAGTGAGACGCAGTGATCTGGATCACTAAATATTACCTGCACTACTACAGCTTGGGTGTGCAGGATGGAGGTTACTATTAGGTCTCCTAGGGTAATAATAGTATTTTTGTATTAAGAGCTAACACTTACAAAGCGCTTAACATGTGCTAGGGATTATACCAAGTGCTTTATGCATATTTACTTGTTTAACTCTCCCAATATATGATATATACTATTAATCAGCTCCCTTTCACAAATAGAGAAAACACTGAGGCTCAGAGAAGTCGGGTGCCTTGTCTGAGGTTACAAGGCTAGCCAGAGGCAAAAGAGAAACCGGGACATTTGACGAGGGGCTCATTTTAAAAGCAGTCAGTTCAGTTGTGAGTGTTCTCTTTGAGTAACTGATAATTAATGTGAATGTTCTGTATCATGCATTCCAGTTTACAAAGTACTTTTTCTCTTTGCATTTTCATAAGGATCTTTTGAGGTGTGTCTTGTTTCTTTTGTTTTATAGATGGTTCAGGTCAGTTCAGGCCTGTGAGCTGCTAAATGGCAAGCCCTGATTTAAATTTCAGTCCTTCAACCCGGAGTCTGTGCTTCTTCACCACTGGAGAATTCAGACTATTAATACATTTTGGAGTTAGAGCAGTATCTTTAAAAGTTAAGCTGAAAATTGCCTGTATGTTGCTGTATATTACTGGTTTGTTTTAAAAAATAGTTTTATTGAGTTATAATATACATACACTAAGATAAAAATCAACAATAAAACGGTGTGAACAGCAACATTGCTTAGCATTATTCTAAGCAAAACAAGTCAGACATTGAAGGTTATATACTGTATATGGTTGGTGCTTTTCTGTCTCCCTTTGGTTTCCTTGAGGAAGCTGTGATTAATGCAATGCTTTTTTATCATGCTTTATAGTTTACTAAGTACTTTTTCATGTTTTCTCCACCCATTCTCACAGGGATCTTCTGAAGTTTGTGTTGTTTCCTGTTTTACAGAGGATTGTACCACAGTTGGTGTACATTCACCAGTTGATAGGCCTCTGGGTCATTTCCAATTTCTGGCTGTTAGGAGTAAAGCTGTTATGGATGTTCATGTAAGGCCTTTGTAAGGATTTATGCTTTCATTTTTCTTGGATAAATACCTAGAAGAGGATTTGCTAGATGATACATTAAATGTATGTTTAACTAAGAAATTGCCAAAGTGCTTTCCACAGTAGTGGTACTGCTCTGCATTACCACCAGCAGTGAATGAGAGTTCCCAGTTGCTGGTATCTTTGCCCTGCAAAATATCCTTCATATGTGTTTAAAGCCATTCTGGTAGGGGCGTAGTGATACCTGGTGTGTTTTTTTTCCCCACTATTTATTTATTTTCGGCTGCCTCAGTGTTAGTTGCGGCAGGCAGGGTCTTCATTGCGTTGCGCAGGCACCGCAGCCCTGGCCTCCGTAGCTGCCATGCACCGGCTCTCTAGCTGAGGCTCTCGGGCTTAGTTGTCTGGTGGCATGTGGTGCCTTAGTTTTCCCACCAGGCATTGAACCCGAGTCTTCTGCACTGGAAAGCAGATTCTTAACTACTTGACCTCCAGGGAAGTCCCTGATATCTGGTGGTTTTCATTTGCCTTATTAGAGTTTTGTTTAACAGCTTTATTGAGGTATAATTGCTGTAAAATAAACTGGACTTATTTTAAGTGTGCATTTTGATGAGTTTTGACATAGGAGTAGGCCTGTAAAATCATCACCATTTTCAGGATAGCAAACATACCCATCTCTCACCTCCTAATTTCCTTAAGCCCAAAGGTAATTCATTGCTCTTGTTCCCTGTTAACCATTTCTGTGTATTTCTGATCTGCTTTCTGTCACTATTTATTACTTAGCATTTTCTAGAATGTTATGTAGATATAATCATAGAGTATGTGCTTGTCTGGATTTTTTTCACTCAACAAAATTATCTTGAGATTCATCCAGTTTGTTGTGTATATCAGTAGTTTGTTCCTTTTTATTGCTGAATGATATCCCATTGTGTGGATATTACACAATTTATGTGGTCACCTGTTGGTGATCATTGGGTTGCTTCCAATTAGGGGCTGTTACAAATAAAGCCACTGTAAACATTCATGGACAGGTCTTTATATGGACATGTGTTTTTATCTTCTTTGGTAAATACCAAGGAGTAGAATCCCTGGGTCATATGGTTGATGTATATTTCAAGGTTTTAAGAATCTGCCCAGCTTTTCCCAAAGTAGTTGTACTGTTCTACAGTAGTAGAACAGTATTATGTCTACCAGCAGTATGTCAGAATTCTGGTTGCTCCACATTCTCAGAAATACTGGTATGGTCAGCCTTTTAATTTCAGTCATTCCAGTAGATGTGTGATGTTATTTGTGTTTTTAATTTGCATTTTCCTAAGGACTAAAGATTTTGGGCATCTTTTCATAGACTTCTTTACAATCTATAAATCCTCCTCCTTGGATATGAATACTTGTCCATTCTTATCTTTTGCTCCCTTTTTATTGGGTATTTGTAGTCTTATTGACTTCTACAGTTTTTGTGTGTTCTGTGTATGTGTTCTTTGTTGGAGATAAGTTTCTGTCTGAGATATTTGTGACTATGTTCATAAGGGATATTGGTCTCTAGTTTTTCTCTTTTATAACTTCTTTTTCTGGTTTTGGCACGAAGACACGCTGACTTCATAGAATGAATTGGGATGTATTTTCCCTCTGTTTCAATTTTCTGTAAGAAGTTTGTTTAGAGTTAGTATTGTTTTCCTTCCACTTTGGTAAAATTCACCACTGGAGCCATCTTGGCCAGGAGTTTTCTTTGTGGGAAGATTTTTATAGACAGATTCAACTTATTTAATAAACATAGAATGATTTAGGTTATCTGTTTCTTAAGCAAGCTTTGGTAATTTGCCAAAGAAATGTATCTGGTTCATCTAAATTGATGAATTTATCAGCATAAAGCTGTTCATAATATTCTCTTATCTTCCTTTTAATGTCTTTAAGGTGTATAGTTATATTCCTTGTTTCATACGCAATGCTGGTTATTTGTGTTTTTTCTTTTTAGTTCTTGATCAATTTGGCTAGAGGATTGTCAGTATTACTGATCTTTTTGAAGAACCAGCTTCTGGTTTTCATTGATTTCCTCTAACATTTTTCTATTTTCTCGTTTACTGATTTTTACTCTGATCTTTGTCATGTCCTTTCTTCTGCTTGCTTTGGGTTTAATTTGCTCTTCTTTAGTTTCCTGCAAGCTTACATGACTGATTTGAGACCTTTTTCTTTTATGATTGTTGGCATTTGGTATATAAATTTTCTCTGAGCACTGCTATAGCTGCATCCGACAAACTCCGAGATGTCACCTTTTCATTTTCATCCAATTCAAATCTCTTATTTGATTTTTCATTCAATCTATGGGTTATTTAAAAGTATGTTGTTGTGGAGTTGCCAGAGTACATTATTTATGTTATTCCAGTCCTTACAGATTTATTAAGATTTGTTTCATGGATTAGAATATAGTCAACAGAAAATGTATGTTTATAAGAAACTACTGAACCTGGCTGTACCATTTAGCATTCCCACTAGTACTGAATGTGTGTCCAGTTGTTGGTATCTTTGTCAGCCCTTGATACTGTCTTTGTTTTTTTGTGGGTTTTTTTTTTTTTGTCTTTGTTTTTAAAAGATAACTTTATTCTAATTGGTGGGTAGTAATACCTTGTTTTGATTTTAGTTTGCATAATTGGTTTTCTAATGTTTTGTAAAACAATTTAAATATGAATGAGAAGAGTCATGGTTTTTATTTTTCCTTCCATGTTTTTATGTTACAGGACAGGAACCTGTAAGATAGCAGTCCCCAACCTTTTGGGCACCAGGGGTTGGTTTCATGGAAGACAGTTTTTCCACAGACCTGAGCAGGGTGGTGGGGGCAGTGGTGTTGAGGCAGTAACGTGAGCCATGGGAAGCGGCCGGGTTCCTGTCTGCAACCTGGGCATTGGTGGCAGAAGTAGTTCATCGCTGTCTGTGTGCTACAGAAGTGCTACTTTTCAGTTTTCTAAAAGGCTGAATGTTTATCTGCCTTTCAATATTTACTTTTTAAGAAGATCTGTGAAAGCTGTGTGAGGATTGAAGTGATTTTTATAGTTTTGGGGTAGACTTGTATAAACTGATTTAAAGTATAGTCTCCATTTTACATTCCCACCAGCAGTGCACATGAATTCCAGTTTCTCCACCTCCTCACCAACACTTGTTATTTCTGTTGTTATTTTTACAGTAGCCACTCTCATGGATGTGGCGTGGTGTCTCATTGTGGTTTGGATTTGCATTTGATTTGCTTATTGGCCATGTGTGTATATTCCTTGGGAAAATGTCTATTCAGGTCCTTTGCCTACCTGACTTTGCTTATTGCAATTTAATTTGAAGTAGATTGACATAATTTAAGCTTTATAATGAGAACTTTTTTCTTTTTTTTAAATAAGTTACTGATGTCTGACTAGACCTTTGCAATGACCGCACCATAATAATCACTATATTTGTGTTTTTGTTTTGTGAGCTATATGCTTTTGTTTTTTTAAGCATGGAATTAGGTTGAATGTAAATAGTCATTTCAGAGATTAGGAGGGTAATGTGTATAGTTGCAGAGGAATATCTGAGTTGGTCAGGGCAGGGTGGCAGTTAATACTTGGGTAACCAGTGGAGTCCTGAAGTGAGTGGAGTTTTTCTACTAATGTGAATTATTAGAGGATTAAAGGTCCTATAAAACTTTGTAAAGACCAAGTTTATGATTTTCTCTTTAGCATGTAACAATGATTAGTGACGTGAACTGAGGCCCTGGGCAATGGGTGCTTCCCCAGAGGGAAATCAAGGTGTTACAACAAGCACAGTGGGTGGGATGCCAGAGAGGCAAGATGAAAATTATGTGAACTGTAAAACCGATCATTTTTTTTTAAGCTGGTTAGTTAATTTGGCTACGCGGTGATCATGGCTTGCAGAATCTCAGTTCCCTGACCAGATTGAACCCTGGGCCATGGCAGTGAAATCCTGGGATTGTAACCACTAGGGCACTGGGGAACTCCCATAGCTGATTATTTTAGAAAGTTCTTAGTGAAAAATTAAAATGTGGGACTCAAGTGTTCAGGAACTAGGAGGAAGAATCCATAGACTGGAGTGCATGTAGACGGGAGTGAGAGCTGAAAAATGTGGAAGCCGAATGTTGATCATAGTTCAGTTCAGTCTCTCAGTTGTGTCTGACTCTTTGCGACCCCATGAACCGCAGCATGCCGGGCCTCCCTGTCCATCACCAACTCCCGGAGTTTACTCAAACTCATGTCCACTGAGTTGGTGATGCCATCCAACCATCTCATCCTTTGTCATCCCCTTCTCCTCCCACCCTCAATCTTTCCCAGCATCAGGGTCTTTTCAAAAGAGTCAGCTCTTCGCACCAGGTGGCCAAACTACTGGAGTTTCAGCTTCAACATCAGTCCTTCCAATGAACACCCAGGACTGATCTCCTTTAGGATGGACTGGTTGGATCTCCTTGCAGTCCCAGGGACTTTTAAGAGTCTTCTCCAACACCACAGTTCAAAAGCATCAATTCTTCTGCACTCAGCTTTCTTTATAGTCCAACTCTCACATCCATATATGACTACTGGAAGAAATACAGCCTTTACTAGACGGACCTTTGTTGGTAAAGTAATGTCTCTGCTTTTTAATATGCTGTCTAGGTTGGCAACCCACTCCAGTACTCTTGCCTGGAAAATCCCATGGACAGAGAAGCCTGGTAGGCTATAGTCCATGGGGTTGCAAAGAGTCGGACACGACTGAGCGACTTCACTCACTCACTAGGTTGGTCATAGAGGAGTGGTTTTAAAGGTTCATGGGGAGCTACTATTCTATAGTTAGTGTTTGATGACATAGACTATGAAGGAAAAGGAAGTTTAACCTGTTGCATCAAGCAAATATTCTGTTTCTTAGTCTTTTTAATGAGTTTTTTACCTTTAGACTGTCCTCATGGTATCCTATGTCATCTCATTAAAATTCTTTGTGTGTGAGTGAATCTGAAAGGATTAAAAGCCAGTTGAATGGTTTTTAGTATGAAAGGGCTTGATCAGAACTGTTTAGTAGAGTACTGAATTTGCAAATTTTTGGGGAATACAGTAGGCTCCTCATTTTCTGCTCTGTCATTTGGGTCAGTATTTATATTTCCATGTATAAGATGAGGTCACTTTAGAATGGACCTGGAGCTGTAACAACCACTGATAATGGAGAACTCCTAGCACCTCTTAAATGTAATTTGTGTTTTGATGAGTAAAGCATTATATAAAAGTAAACAGCAGATGGATTGTAAGTTTATTTAAAGTGGGACAGCATAATGTAAGTTATGTTCATAGAAATGTCAGGTATGCATGATACCACTTTTATCTGAGGTACAGTTGAAGAAGACAGTTATCTAATGACAGGAAGCATTGAAGCCAAGCACATAAAAGCCAGGTTGGGAGACTGTCACTACAGGCTCCAAGCTCATCTTGTGTACTTCCTGCCCCAGTCCTTGAATTGGTTATTTCTCCAAAAAGCCTTGGTCCTTTTGTTTGGAGAATGCTATCAGAGACCAAGTCTGAGCGCTCTGTGTGCTTGTTGCTGCTCAGGTGTCCTTTCTGCTGACAGCAGGGTTTGTGTGTGGTATACTAAGCAGTGTAGACATATGTCTGTAATACTCCTTTGTGTAATCTGAATCTGTGGTAAACAAAGGGAGTTCACATTTCTGTTTCCAGGTCTAATCTGTTATCACAGAATCATTCTGGCTTTCTCCCTTGTGTGTCTATAAATTCATATTCCAACATTGGGGAACATGGCTCCCACAATCTATGTTCTGTATACTTAATTACTCAATTCCAGTGTGCGTATGCACATAGCAGTATCGGAATTTTTAATTCATACCCCTACAGGAAATGTTGTTTATGTGTTAGCTATATGCAGTTCCTTTGTGTTCTTACAAACCTGACTTATTTCCACAGTAAGTGACATCAGCCTCTGCCTCCATTCCTGCTCCGTTCAGTGAGGTCATTCCATATATGTGTAATACTGTTCCACCATCGAGTCACATCTGCGTCCCTGCTGGGATCCCTCGACCTCCTAAATGATTGTTTAGAATTTGCAAACATTGGAATACATGCTTGTGTTGTAAAGATGAATGGGTTTTGACAAGTGCATAGCGTATTGTGTACACCATTACAACATCATAAAATAGTTTATTGACCTGAAATAATCCACAGTGCTTCACCTGTGGAACCCTGCCTCCCTGCTTCCCACCCCTAGCAATCACCGTCTCTGTGGTTTTGACTTTTCCAGAATGCCACACGATAGAATCATTCTATATGTTGCCTGTTCGATCTATGTATTTTTCTTTCACTTAGCAAAATATATCTAAGACTCACCTCTGTCTTCATAGCTCAATAGCTCTTTTCTTTTTATTACTGAATAGTAATAAAAGGTCGATCTAGTCAAGCCTATGGTTTTTCCAGTAATCATGTATGGATGTGAGAGTTGGACTATAAAGAAAGCTGAGTGCAGAAGAATTGATGCTTTTGAACTGTGGTGCTGGAGAAGACTCTTGAGAGTCCCTGGGACTGCAAGGAGATCCAACCAGTCCATCCTAAAGGAGATCAGTCCTGGGTGTTCATTGGAAGGACTGATGTTGAAGCTGAAACTCTAGTAGTTTGGCCACCTGATGCGAAGAGCTGACTCTTTTGAAAAGACCCTGATGCTGGGAAAGACTGAGGGCAGGAGGAGAAGGGGACAACAGAGGATGAGATGGTTGAATGGCATCACTGACTCGATGGACTTGGGTTTGGGTGAACTCCGGGAGTTGGTGATGGACAGGGAGGCCTGGCGTGCTGTGGTTCATGGGGTCGCAAAGAGTCGGACACGACTGAGCTACTGAACTGACTGACTGAAAAGTATTGTTTGTTTGGCTGTCTCACGGTTTATCCTTTCTCCTATTGAAAGACGTCTTGATTGCTTCCAGTTTTGGGCAGCTGCTCTGAACATTTGCATGCAGGACTTTCTGTAGAAATAAGATTTCAAATTATCAACCTTGATGCTAGATTGTGTGGTAAGACAACATTCACTTGTGTAGAAACTGTTAAATGACTTCGAAACTGGCTCCACCCTTTTGCATGCCCACTAGCAGTGAATGAAAGTTCCCATTGCTCTACATCCATATCAGCGTTTGGTAGTGTCAGTTTTTTGGATGTTAGCCATTCTAATAGTGGTACAGTGGTATCTCATTGTTTCAGTTTGCTATTCCCTAATGACACAAAGTTGAGTATTTTTTCATGTGCTTATATTCTTTCATGATGTGTCTTTTCAGATTGTTTTCCATTAAAAAATTTGGTTCTTTTGTTGAGTTTTAAGAGTTCCGTGTATGTTCTGGATAAAAGTCCTTCATCAGACATGTATTTTACAGATATTTTTTCCTTGTCTGTGGTCCATGTTTTCATTTTCTGTATCTTTCACAGACAAGAAATTTGTAATTTTAATAAGGTCCTCTTTAATTTTCTCTTTCATGAATTATGCATTTGGAGGCACATTTAAAAATTCATCATCAAACCCAAGGTCATATTAGTTAAGTCTCTCAGTCGTGTCCAATTCTTTGCGACCCCATGGACTGTAGCCCACCAGGCTCCTCCGTCCATGGAATTCTCCAGATAAGAATACTGGAGTGGATTGCCATTTCCTTTACCAGGGGATCTTCCCGATCCAGGGACCGAACCCAGATCTCCCGCATTGCAGGCAGACACTTTAACCTCTGAGCCACCAGGGCAGCCCTAAGGTCATATTACTTCCTTTTAAAATTGGAATATTTTGGGAACTTCCCTGCTCTTCCAGTGGTTAAGAATCTGCCTTGCAATGCTTGGATCAGGGACTCAATTCCCAGTTGGGGAACTGAGATCCCAGTTAACCATAGAGCAGCTAGACCTGAGCCCTGCAATTTAGAGATTCCATGCCCAGCAATGGCAAGGTCCTGCGTGATGCATTGAAGATCTGTGTTGCAACTAAGAACCCAATCAGCCAAATAAATAAATATTTAAAAAATAAGTTGGAATATTTTCCCACTCTTGTAACAATCCAAGAAAAATTTCTTAGGTCCCCCTCATTTCTGACTAAGGAAGACTTCCTGGCATAGATCTTTCTGAAATACTACATGCAAATATCACTTTTATTAAAAGATGCTTGCTCTCTGAAATACTTCTTTTGTTGTTTCCTCATTTTTGTTTCATATTTAAATCTGGTTTTGAATTTCCTTTATCAGTTTCTGCTTGACTGTGTTTTCTACTGCTTTCCAGTTAACTGATTATTTCCTGTATCCTTCCTGCTGTTCCTATTTTTGCTGTTTCTTTATGACCAGAATAGTTTATGATAGCAATCAGTATATTTTGCTTGTCTTCTTTAGGCCTAAAGAAATACCTTATATCCTGTACATTTTTATTCTTAGAAAACAGGGATTGCGCATTCAGAAGGAACCTTAGGATCCCTGTCATGGCCTATAGTTTCTTGTTAAGTGAATGATTTAAAGAACTATTTGGTGAAATACTTTCTTATTCTGGAACTTAGGCTGGTTGTTTTTAACTTTTTTGTTCTCATTAAGGTTTATTTGATTTCTTTAGTAGAGGCCTATTCAGGGAGTGTTAAACAAGTACTTGTAAAGCTGCCGGAGGACTTCCATGTCAAGAATTGGTGCTTAAATTGTGGTATTTCTAAGTGGATTGATACATATGTGAGGCTGTATTAGCATTTTGTTGTTCATGGTATTAAAATTGTAAAGCGTGTAGTACCTATGTATCAAACTTAAATTGTAAGGTCGTTAATTATGGATACATTTATCACATTCCTCTTGAGACTTTGTTTACTTGTTTACTTCCTGTTGTACCAGGTAGGGATCTTATTCTGTGAGATGTAGTTGATTAAAGCAGATGTCCTGGGGGTGGAAGATAGCATTTGCTGAGCTGTGTAATTTGTGCTGGGAAAGAAATGAGAAAAATTGTAGACAGAAAGGAGGAGGCCATGAAGCATTTAAAATAGCATGGTAGAACTGTGTCTGATTTAGTGGGGAGGGAAGTAAAAGCTCTAAACAGTTGGTGTGTTTGTTTTTGTTGACATACCAGGGGAAGGCCCTGGGTCAGAAGTGCCTCATGCCTCAGAGAGAAGCAGAGGTTGTTACTGGACAGTAGACGTGCAGAACTCTATCCTAGTCGTTGGGTTCTTAGTAGTTGTGTGTGTATGTGTGTGATGAAAAAGGGTGGAGGAGTGTGGTGATGGGTGTAGAGCATATTTCAGTCAGTGGAGTGTTGTGTTCAGAGGGTGGTGGTGTTGAATGAGTAAGATGCTAACCAAAATACTTGAGAGGTTAAGATAGCAGGATAAACAGTAGTATGTAATAGGGCTTCCCAGGTGGCTCCGTGGTAAATAGTCTGCCTGCAGTGCAGGAGGCGGGAGTTCTATCCCGGGGTCGGGAAGATCCCCTGGAGGAGGAGATGGCAGCCCACTCCAGTATTCTTGCCTGGGGGATCCCATGGACAGAGGAGCCTGGCGGCCAACAGTCCATGGGTTGCAAAGAGTTGGACCCAATTTAGGGACTAAACAACAGCAACAGATAACCTAAAGGGAAAAGAATCTGAAAAAGAATGTGTGTGTGTGTGTAACTGAATCTATGTGCCATACACCTGGAACTTGCACTATATTGTAAATCAGCTATGATTCAATAAAGAATAAAAAAGGATCCACAGTTTGGGGAATAGAGGAAGAAACAAACCAAAATTAAAACCATAAACATCTGTTTTAATACAACTTTTAAAAATAAAAATAGCATAAGTTATCCACGTATTTGCAGATCAATTTTCCTTAGATCTCAGTTTTTAGACAGTGTGTGTGATGCCTGCTCAGTCATACTGTTGTTTAGTGGCAAAGTTGTGTCTGACTCTTTGTGACCCCATGAACTGTGGCCTGCTAGGTCCCTCTGTCCATGGGATTTCCCAGGCAAGAATACTGGAGTGGGTTGCCATTTCCTAATCCAGGGGAAGTATTTTAGAGCCATCCCACAATTTTATTTGTACGTATAGCTTTTAATAGGGCTTTTCTCTTCATATTTGTTATGTCCAACTTTTCTTAGACCTTGGATTGTAATACATAATTCCCGCGATATGACTTTCTAGAAGTTTATTATTTTAATCGTCTCAGGGGCTTTCCACTTCACCCCCCACCCCCATTCCCTTGTAGCTCAGTCAGTAAAGAATCTGCCTGCAGTGCAGGAGACCTGGGTTCTATCCCTGGGTTGGGAAGATCCCCTGGAGAAGGAGATGACAACCCACTCCAGTATCCTTGCCTGGAAAATCTCATGGACAGAGGAGCCTGGTGGGCTGCAGTCCATGGGGTCGCAAAGAGTCAGGCACAACTGAGCAACTAACGCTTGGTTACTTACTTACCGTCTCGGTTCCTGTTATTCCCCCCTCCTGCCCCGCGCCCCATGCCCTCTCTGGCTCCTGTCACCTGCCTTGTATCTAACTACCTGTTCTGTCTGCAGCCTTTGAACTGTTTCTCTGTCTTTCTCCGCCCGCAGTTCTTATTTCCTTTACAGTAATGAAAACTTTAGTCCGGGCGTCCCATGCTGAGTGCAGTGAAACTGCCTTATCATTCTCCCTGACTCCTCCTCCTCCTTATCTGTGTGGTCAGTGGACGCCACTCACCACCCCACGCCCCTCCCCTTGCAGTTTACTCCTTACTCTTTTTACTTCCTTTGCTGCTTTCCTGCAGATCAGTGTCTGACCAGCTCTGGTTCACCTGGGCGCCCCTAACCTTCTGTGTATTCCCTTACTTGTTCAGTATCTTCAGAGGTGTTTCTTAAGTTGTTACTTCCTGGGAAGTAACAAATTGCCTGAGGATAAGTATTTCAGTGTGGAATTTTGAAAAGCTGTAGTGAAAAACTTTTCTGTAGGTAAAAGGATTAACACTCCTAGTGACTAATGTCCTGGCAATGTGTGAAAGTAAAGGCTGAATGATTGGAAGCTTAGAATTTCTATTTACCGTGTCGGGAAGGACTGGGTGGATTTGGCAAGGTAGTTTCTGGCGGGGTAGATTCTGGATGTGGTGAAGTTTTAGGTGCCTGTTGGAACACCCAGTGAATCTGGCAGATGTATCCTACTTGTCTTTAATCTAGAAGACTCTCTCATTTCATGAAACTGATTGTTTAAAGCACTCAGGTGTGTTTCTCATAGAATGTCTCACATTCTGGATTTATTCCCCACCCAACAGTTTTTACAAAAGTTCTTTCTCATGTTATTAAAAATTTTAAAAAGTCATTTCTGTCAGGATAACTAAGGTGGAAATGAAGTTGAAACAAAGTGGAAATGAAGTTGGAGGGTCAGTGGTAAATTATACTTTGTGTTTTTACGTGTTTGGAGGGTGTTGCCGGACACAGCCCTGATGTGCAAAATTGTTGGTGTTCCTTATAGCTGTTGTAAAAAAAAAAAAGAAAGTCATGCATTGCCAGTAACATTGCCTTCCTTAGTCTTCTATCAGCAATCCTGGTTAAAGTTAATGAAGTTTATTTTATTTTTTATAGGTTTAAATGTAATACCGGATGTTTAGTTCTTCTAAGGTACGTTTCTTATTTTTACTATTGTTTGAAACAGCATTACTATATTGAACTCATTTTACAAGTAGTTTGTTTCTACAAAGTAAATTTGAGTGGCAGAAACTGTGTGACTAGTTATCACCTGGGCTTTATCTGTTTCGGAGGATGTCGTCCTCAGGGTGTGGTGGTCGTGGCACATACAGTGTCAGTGACGCCGTGCCCATAACTTGGGTGCTGAGGGAAATTGGTAGGCTGTTGTGGGACCTTGTGTAAACATTTCTGGTATAGTCCAGAGTCAGGTTTGCCTGAGAATTCTCGAATATTGAGCTGAGTGTGTTTTCCTGGGGCTGCTGTATCAAAGTGCTGCGAACTGGGGACTTAAAACTACAGAAACTTGGGTTATTTCCTAGGGGTCCAGTGGTGAGGGCTCCGTGCTCCCACTGCAGGGTGTGTGGGTTCAACCCCTGGTTGAGGAACTGAGATCCTGCATGCCGTGTGGCGCGGCCAAAACCACCACCGCGGGAGTGTGTTCTCTCATTCTGGAGCCGGAGGACTGAGTACCCCAGGGAAAACCCTTCCTCGCCTGTTCCAGCCTCTGGCACTTGCTGGCAGTCCTTGGTGTTCCTTAACTTGTAGCTGCTTCACCCCCAAGTTCTGTCTCTGTCTGCATGTGGTCATCTTCCTTTGTGTGTCTCCTCTCCTTGTCTCCCGTCTTCCCTCCTTAGAAACTCATTGGATTTTAGGGAAAAAAGTGAAGTCTCTCAGTTGTGTCTGACCCTTTGCGACCCCATGGACCTTAACCTGCCAGGCCCTTCTGTCCATGGAGTTTTCCAGGCAAGAATACTGGAGTGGGTTGCCATTTCCTTCTTGAGGGGATCTTTCCGACCCAGGGATCAAACCCGGGTCTTCCACATTGCAGGCAGACGCTTTACCATCTGAGCCACCAGGGAAGCCCATTGGATTTTGGGCCCACCCTAATGAGTGCAACTCATCTGAGATTGACTGCATCTGCCAAGACCCTATGTCCAAGTATAGTCACATTCACAGGTCCTGTGTTAGGACTTAGGCATACGTTCTTGGGAAACCACATTCATCCCACAGTGCTTGGGGCCTGACTTGAATTGAGCAAAACTGAGCTCCTGTGATCATTTTGAAGCTTAAATGCTGTGTTTTATGAGGTACTAAAATATTTGGAATTGGTATAGAAATAAAAGTGAATCCTAGATTTCTTAAGCCAGTTTAGGGCTGTTTCTAGTAGATTTTGAGTGGTGTGTATATAATTTATTTTTTGACATTTACAACTAAAAAGATTGGATATTTGTTGGAGTTTGTGGAATTTAGCTTACTGAGGATTGTGGTCCTCCTGGGGTGGTTGTAAGAGGAAACGTAAATTAGCAGTTTCTTTTCTCTGTTTGTGTGTGTATTTTGCCTAAAAATAACTTGTTTTTTCCCCATTAATACTAGGAAATTAAACTTACATGTTTGGATCACTTTTTTTTTTTAAAGCTCACTCATGCCCTTGATCATTTTAGAAAATAGAGAATTTTCTAAAATTAATTGAACGGCATTCAGGATCATTGAAATTCTAGCTTCAGCTTCAGAAAGGGTTTTCGGTGAGACACACAGTGAACCTGGCTTAATGCCTGGCCTTTGGTCAGTGCCTAACATGTATTATTGTTAGTGAGCCTTTCTAAGAGAGAGAAGGAGAGTTCCTCTCACCTCTTATTTTTGATAGTCGTATGTCTGGTTAGCGTATTTGCCTTTCCAGTCATTGGTTTGGCTTTGGTCATAAATGATTGAAAAATGTAGATTTCCATTAGAATGAGAGCATTTTTAATGCAGGGTGGTACATACAGCATTAGGCACAGGTTTACTTTCTAGATTTGAGATTTGAAGGTATTGTTCTTTATTATGTGATGCTTGTGAATGAATATTAAAAATCCAGACCAGGTTAACTTTTTTCTTTATTCCCTTCCCCAGTTAAATAAAAATAGCTGCATTGATCCAACAAGCCACAAAGCCACAATGTGGCAAAGCGTCCTTTCTGAGAGGTGAATATTGCTGAATGAAGATGGCTGACAGAGGCGGGAAGATTCTTCCAGGGCCGGTGTACATCGAGGTGGAGTATGATTACGAGTACGAAGCGAAGGACAGAAAGATTGTGATAAAGCAAGGGGAGCGGTACCTCCTGGTGAAGAAGACCAATGATGACTGGTGGCAGGTCAAGCCAGACGAGAGTTCCAAAGCGTTCTACGTGCCGGCCCAGTATGTGAAGGAGGTGGGCCGCCGAGCCCTGATGCCGCCGGTGAAGCAGGCCCCGGGGCTGCCGAACCACTCTGTGAAGACGGCGCAGAGTCTCCACCTCCAGCGGTCTTCAGAGAATGTGAACAGATTGCCCGAGCTGTCAAGCTTTGGAAAGACATCCTTGTCTTCTGTTCAAGGAACAGGTCTTGTTCGTGATGCCAATCAGAATTTTGGGCCCAGTTACATTCCAGGTCAGACCGTCAGCCTCAGCCTGGACCTGACCCACAATAATGGAAAACTCAACAGTGACTCACATTCTCCCAAAGTTTCTGGCCAGAATAGGACACGCTTATTTGGTCACTTTCCCGGTCCTGAGTTCTTGGAGGTAGAGAAAGCTGGCTTCTCCCAGGAGCAGTCTTGTGATTCAGCGGGAGAAGGCTCGGAACGGATCCAGCAGGACTCGGAGTCTGGCGATGAGCTGAGCAGCAGCTCCACGGAGCAGATGAGGGTAAGACCGACCAGCAGTGACGGGAAACTTGTGCCGCCTGCAGAACCTTTTGAGCTTGGGTGTTATTATCTTTTTATTTTAAAAAATTTACTTTATCAAAGTGTGGTTGGGTTAATTTCTGCTCTACAGCCGAGTAACTCATGTATGCATACATACATATTTTTTTTCATATTTTTTCCATATTGTTTACTACAGGATATTGAATATAGCTCCCAGTGCTATACAGTAGGACCTTGTCATTTACACATTCTTTAATACAGTCTTTGTTTTAATTAAAATCTTTGTAAGACTTAAGAATTGTTTTGCTTTATGTTTATTTTCAGAGTACATAGGGTTTTTTTTAACTTTATTTTCAGAGTACTTTATTTTTTTTATTTCAGAGTATTTTTTTAAATTTTACTTTATTTTTTTATTTTACTTTATTTTCAGAGTACATAGGTTTATTCAGAGAGAGAGAGAGAACATGTGAAATAACTTTTTGGCTGATGGAGGTTCACTTTAAGGTTTCCCTAAGTATTCCTGTTCCTCTGTAGGACCAGAACTGCCTCAAGTTTGGACACTTTTCTTTCACTAGAAAATTTTTGTTTTCTGATTGCACTTATTCTGTCTTGTTTTCACTAAGTCTTCAAGTAATAATGAAAGTAAGGGAAACTGTCATAAGAATACTAATTCTTGTTTTTTGAAACTTGTTAACTTTGAATATTTAAAAAATACATACATACATATATATATATAGAGAGAGAGAGAGAGAACTTACAAATGTTTATCTGTTCAAGCACTTTTGTGTCTTAAGTATCTTGGGAAAAAATTTGTATCTATGGTTTGATTTTTCCCATCCACCCACCGCTCTCTTGTGTGTTATTTATTTTCAGATTAGTTTGTGCCAGTTTGTCAAGTAAAGTGAAGTAATTTTAAAAACATGCATGAAATTGAAACTTGAATGTTTTTAGAAAAGTGTAATATTAAGTGAATTCGATAAATTTTGGGCCTAAAGCTCTGTTGTAAGATCTCATCAAGTTAAGTCAGTGAATACTTGTGAGGCTGCTCTTCGGTGTGGTCTTATTGTAATGAAACTAGTATGTTCTTTTTCTCTTATAGGCTTTAATTTTTCTCGTGACGTCTTGAATGGAGATAGGAAAAAGGGAAGGCTCTCTAGAAAATCTTGTGATGCTTGAGATCAAGGCAGTTACATGGAGAGTGCTGTCAGCTTATCATCATTCGTCTTCGTCTTTCTTCAGTCCTTTTGTGATACTTGGATGTAGAATATGCAGTGTGTTCTGGAATTTTTCTGTACGTGACTCCTTATTGTACCGGTTGCACTTGGGAAAGGCCCGTGTTATCTTTTCCGTCTGGCCATCACCACTGTTTCACACTTGGACTTACGCTTGTGTGTGGGCGCACTAGCAGCCCTCTGTTCTTTTCATTGTGCTCATCTTAAATTCACTGTGTAGAAGGTCATGCCTCCTGATCTCTCCTGGACTGTTTGGAAATCCTGTTAGATTTCTCTAGCCAGACCCTGTCCTAACTCTTCATGGCAGTTGTTTCAAGCCTTTTCCATTTTATTCAGTTCTCTGATTCACCTGCTTTTTCCTGCTCTCTTACCAGAGAGTCTTGCCTCCTATGTCACAGCAGAAATATAAGCCTTGGGATGGGAACTGCTTCCATTTGGTAATGCATGCCCAGCAGTTAATCGAGCTGACTTTAGATTTGAATCTGGGTCCATATCTCTTACCAGCTGAGTGATGATTGGGGCAAATTGTTTAACTTCTGTGTGTCTCTTTCCTCCTCTTGACGTGGGGATCACAGGTTAGTTATTTTTACCTCCCCTGTGCCTGGCCTGTAAGTAAGTAAGTAGGTCTCTTCTGCTGCTTGGTAACTTACTCCCAGATCGCCTGGCTTAAAACAGTAAACATTTATTATCTCACAGTTTCTGTGGGCCAGTCATTTAGAAGCAGCTTAGTTGGTGGTTTTAAAGGCTTAGGGTCTCTCATGAGGTTGCTGTCTCATGAAGGCTTGGCCGGGCTGGGGCAGCTGCCTCTAGGATGGTCACTCACATGGGGCTGGTTGGGCCTCTTGGCAGATACTTGGATATTGCATCTAGCTTTTCCCTCAGAAGGAGCTGCATTGTCTTCCTATGGTCTGATGTTGGAAGTTGCACACTGTCATATCTGACCACACACCCTCTTCTTTGTGGAGGAGACCACACGGGGTGTGAGTATCAGATACTGGGCGTTGGGGGCCGGCTGTCCCAGTGTGCGGTCAGTACCACTGAGCCGTCCTCACCGCTGTTGTCGTTTCTCTTGGTGTTGTTTCCACCATGAAACCTACGCGCGCATCTGAGTCAGCAGCCACCTCTCCCAGCGCAGGCAGTGCGGGCGTGTCCTCTCCTGTCAGAGGGTGGTCTCTTCATATTTGTTCCCTCTTTTTCAGAAACCTTTTGTCAAACATTGTGTAGTGGTGTGCTCTTGTGGCTTTAAAGTCATTATTTACCAAGTCTGTCCCTTCAGCATGTAAATTTGCTCGTTTTTTTCTGTTTTAGTAAAGCTTTTCAGTAATACCTTCCCCTCCGAGGATCACCTTCCAGTCTTTACTGGCAACTTCTGGGAAGAGTTGCACGTGTTTACTTCTCTGCGTCTGCTTGTTTCCTGCTCCTTCCTTAATCTGGTCTCAATGTAAACAACTTCCGCTGAAAGCTACCCATGGTCTCATTGTTGACCAGTTTACAGACAATTAGATTATCTTTATACATAATCAGCACCATGACTGTAGTGAACAATATGAATAATCAAAAGGCAGTGTAAAGTGATTTTTCACTGAGGCATCTCATGTAATCAGTTGTGTGAATTGTACCAATCTTGATGGATTTGTGCTTCGACTCAGCCGTGTAAGCCCCCTCCTAGTCAGTAGCCACACCCCATCCTCCATTTTTCTGCTAGATTTCTGATTTTCTGACATACTACCACTGATCAGTCTCCTTTAATTAAACCTTGCATTCCAAGAAGGTTGTAGCTTCTTAAGCAGTTGTAGGAAGTCATATGGAGGATCGCCCATGCCCTCTGTCCAGTACTGGCAGTGGGGACATCTTGGATAACACTGCAGTTGAAGTGTCGACATTGGTAGTCAGATGCTGACCATTTCCGTCAACTAGAGGACCCCTTATCACCACACCCACTACCCCCCTATCCCCAATGCTACTTAACCCCTCGCTGCCACTAATCTGTTCTTCGTTTTTATAATATGGTCATTTCAGGAGTAGTATATGAATGGACTCACCACCTATTTAACCCTTTGGGATTGACTTTCATTCAGCATAATTCTTGAGAGGTTGATGTGATGCAGGTTGTTGCTGTATCAGTGTCCTTTTTGTTGATGACTAGTGTTCTGTGGTGTGGATGTTCTGTGCTTCACCTCACCTGTTGAAGAGCACCTGAGTTTCCAGTTTATGGCTATTGCCAACAAAGCTGCTACATGTAAACATTTCCTGCACAGATTTTTCTGTGAATTTACCTTCTTATTTCTCTGCCATAAATGCCCATGAGTATAATTGCTGAGTGCATGTTTAATTTTTCAAGAAACTGCCAAACTATTTTCCAGAGTGGCCATACATTTTACTTTTATACCATTAATAGCAGTGCTTATGATCCAGGTTCTCTGCATGCTCACCAGCATTTGGTGTTGTCACTTTTTTTTCCCTCTTTTTTTGGCTCCACTGGATTTTTGTTGTGGCACATGGACTTCTCTCTAGTTGTGGGTGGGCTTAGTTGCCCTGGGGTGTGAGGGATCTTAGTTCCCCCATCAGGGACCAAACCTGTAACCCCTGAATTGGAAGGTGGATCCTTAACCTCTGATCCACCAGGGAAGCCCCTGTGTCTTATTTTAGCCATTCTGATAGGTATGTAGTAATAGCTTGTGATTTTAATTTGCATTTCCCTATCATTGAACCTCTTTTATGTGCTTATTTGTCATCCGTAGATCCTTTTCATTAGTGTTTCTTCATGGTTTTTGGTTTTGTTTTTTAATTGTGATGGTGTGGCTTTGTGTGGTTTTTTTTTTTGGTATTTTGATATTTGTGTGGGACATGACTGAGAAACTGACACTCTCACTTTCACTTTGGTATTTATCCTGTTTTTAGTTTAGGAAATTTCTGTTGACATATCTTCACGCTCACTGATTCTTTTCCCATCCATGTCCAGTCTACTGATCATCACTTCACAGGCATTTTCTCTGTTACAGTGCTTGAATTTGTAGCATTTCCTTTTTATTCTGTCTGAGATTTTCCACTCCTCTGCTTGAATTACTCATTTCTTCTTGTATGCTGTCTACTTTTACAGCCCTTAAGATATTGAAAGTAGTTATTTTAAATTCCCTGTCTGATAACTCCAACCTTTGTGCCGTACTTGAGTTTGACACTGTAGTGTGGATGGTGTTTGCAGTGTCTTTTGCCGTGCTTTGTAATTTTGCTGAGAGCCAGATGTGTGTTTTTGGGTGATAGGAGTGAAAGTAAATAGGCCTCTAGTGTGCAGTGTTAGGTTAACCTGGCTAAGAATTGTTGTTGTTTAGTTGCTGAGTTGTGTTCAACTCTTGCGACTCCATGGGCTGTACCCGCCAGGATCCTCTGTTCATGGGATTTCTCCAGGCAAGAATACTGCAGCGGGTTGCCATTTCCTTCTCCAGGGGACCTTCCCGACTCAAGGATGGAACCCGCATCTCCTACATTGGGAGGCAGATTCTTCTCTACCGCTGGGTCACCTGGGAAGCCCGGCTAGGAATTGGACTGTGTTTAATGTTTGTGGGTATCAGAGGCTTTAACTTCTTCAAGTCCCCATGTTATTGGCCTTCTCATTAGTGAGAGTTCCTCATTAGTGTCTGGTTCCCCAGTAAATCTCTGCTGCCTTGCTGGCTGGGGGTGCTGAAATGCCTCATTACTTGTCCCACATGACCCCACTGACCTCCCACTCAGAGGAAGGCCTCCTTGCCACTCGGCAGTGGTGGAAGTTCTGATTCCTCACTCGGCCTCCTCTGTGTGCGTGTGGGGGGTGGTGAGGGGAGGTCTTGTGACCATCCGGCAGTGACCGCCCTGGTTCCTTCCCCTGCCTTCTCTGACACCACCTTGGTGGGGCTTTGGGGTGTTTGTCACCACTGGTGGTCTGTGGGTGGAATCGTTGGTTTGTTCTGTGGCATTTGGCCGGACTAGAGTGGTAATATCCAAAGCTTTCGGTCTTGCTGGTCTTCCCCTTTTCTGGGTCTCTTGCTGCATCTGGAGCAGGGATTTGTTGGGGCTTTTTTGGTCAGTGCCTGTTGGTGTTTCTGGATTTGCTGACTTCCCTCTTCAAACTTGGGATGGATGAGGCCACCAGTAAACTCAGGGAGCTCACCAGCATGTGGTTCATTGGGTCCTGAGGTGATAGGAGGTTTATCTTCTCTCTCCCTTTGAGTCGTCTTCTGTTTATTTTCTATGTTTTTATTTATGCCTAAGTGAGGAATAGGATAAAGTACCTTTCCTTCTTTCCCCCAGAACTGGAAGTGATTGGAAAGTTTTTAACGGTAGCTTTAGTGTTTTAAGTGTTCATTGTCTCGACCACCTAACAGTCTTGGTTAGAGGGTGGCCTCTCTGCCACTCAGCAGTGGCGGGGGGAGGCTTCTCTCAGCATAAGCTTCCATTGTGCCCTGTCCTTTTCCTGTGGCGTACTCATCACACTTCTGCTTGTTTTCTTTCTCCTCATGAGTCAGTCTGTATGTAGTCTCCAGGACCAAGCTATCTACTGTATCTTGTTCATTTCTGTATTTCCGGTGCCTAGTATAGTACCCGGGTACCCTGAAGAGGGAAATGGCAGCCCACTCCAGTATTCTTGCCTGGGAAATCCTATGGACAGAGGAGCCTGGTGGGCTACAGTCCATGGGGTTGCAAAAGATTTGGGCTCGACTTAGTGACTAAACAACAGCAACGACGCATAGTAGATGTGCCAAATGTAATGATGATCAGTGTTTAGCTACAGATACATGGAGGGGGAGACCTGGAATAATATCCCATCAAAGATGCATGTTTCTGTTTGAAGTCATTTTCTGTTTGAAAGTCATCCAAAAGTGCTATGACCCATGACACAGCATAGGGTTTATGAAGAATGTTATTAGAGAGGTGAAATTGGAGGTAAAAAACTGTGATGCAATATAGAGATTCCAAAATTTGAGTCAAACAAAATCATAAAATTCAATTCACCTCCCTCCCCCACCCCCCATTAAGATAGACACATCATACGCAGTGTCTTGATCAGAGCAACATTTTTTTTTTTGTTGTGCCATGTGGCATGTGAGATCTTAGTTCCCTGGCCAGGGATGGAACCTGTGCCTCTTGCACTGGAAACGCAGAGGCCTAACCACTGGACTGCCAGGAAAGTCCCCAGAGCAACAAGTTTTTAGGTCATTTCAGAGTTTATACTAACGGTTGATCTGAAGATGAAACTGAGAAATCAGTGTTAGTTCAGTGCTTCAAACCTTAGAAGAGCTTAAAAAGTGTGCACTTTGCTCCTGATGTCCTATTTTTCTCTCATGATCTCATTAATATTCCTTTAATATGTGTCTAACCAGCCTTGAGTATCAAGTTTCCTGATTCCCTGTAGTTTGAAAATGAGGTCTAAAGCTGGAGAGTCAAGATGGTAGACTTTCATCTGTGAGGCTAACGGGATGCCAGAGGGAGAATGATGACTTTAGGAAGAAGTCCAGAATGCTGTCAAGCTTAGAATCATGTTATTTTAAAAATATAATATGAATATTTATGATGACTGTAAGTCTAGTAATGTTTAAATTATGTTTATAATAGTTTCTTATGTTGGCAGATATATTTATAGAAAGAATTTCTTCATTGACAGTGCCAACTCAGTGTTTTTCTGCCCTTTGAAGTCTAATATTAAATTAATCTGGAAAATTTTATATATGGAACAGTTCATCAACATTTCAAGATGTTATCATTGTATACTGGGCTCATAAAATCACCTCTCTAATTTGTTATAGGTTTAAGCTTTGTTTCTAATTGAAAAGTATTTAAATATTTCCTTTTAGTCTTCATTCCCAAATTATGTGGACTGTTTATATCGATGTTTATTGTATTAAAAAATACAGATTTTAATTATACATGCGTACATACAGCTGTATATTTACAAAGTAAGAATCATACTGTGTGTGCAGTTGCACTCTAGGGAATATTTAAAAGATATCTATTATACAAACAGCATATTTATTAAACAAAGAAGAATGCTGAGAGATGTAATTTTTTAGGCTAATTGGATTCTTTGGTTGATTCAGGATTAGGTATAAAAGGTTTCAGTGTTTGTTAGAGATTTTCCTAAATCTGTTTCCACAAAGATGGTGCTGAATCTAAAAACAGATATAAATTAGCTTTGTATAGCGCCAGCTAATAATGTCCCCATTCATCCAAATCCTCTTTTGCCATTGGTAGATCTTTCTGTTAAGTCCTTCCCCTGCCATGCTGCTGGAGCCAGGACTTAGCTGTCTTAAAATTCGCTGAAATGCTGCTTTGTCACCTGCTCAGACTCACCACAAGCTTCCTGTTTAGTTTATTGCTTCACAGCAGTTCGGAAATTAGAAATTTTAGGAGATTTGGGGGCTGACGACTTCTGCTAGGTAATGGCTTGATTATGTTTTGGTGAATTTGTCTGAAAACCTAATCTTCAGTATTTATATCATAATTATCTTTGGTCAAGTGTGAATGAAGTTCAGTGTCTTACTTAGAAAGCAGTTGGAATTGTCTCTTGAGTACTGTTATTATTATTATTTTAAAATATTTTCTTGGCCGCACTTGAGGGCAGGTGAGCTCTTAGTTCCCTGACCAGGGACTGAACCCATGCCCCGCTGCATTGGAAACTTGGAATCCCAACTACTGGTTTGCCAGGGAATTCCCCCCCCCCCCCCAACCCCTTGTTTTGGGTATTGTTTATTTTAGTTTTTAAATTTAGGGCAATGTGGTGTCTGAACTTAGAATGGATGTGGCTTTCGAGATTTGAAATCTGCGGCTGTGTAGTTGTATGTCCACAGGCAAGTTCTGAACCTCAGTTTTCTCGTCTCTGAAAATGGAGCTGAGAATTGGGCTTCAGTAGTTGCATCTCGCAGGCTCTAGGTTACAGGCTCAGGAGGTTGTGGTGCATGGGTTTAGTTGCTCCATGGCATGTGGGATCTTCTCAGACCAGGGGTTGTGCCCTGCATTGGCAGGTGGGTTCTTAACCACTAGACCACCAGGAAAGTCCCCTCATTAATCTTCTTATCCTGTTAACTTATCTTAGCAAGTAGTAATGTGGTTTGATTGACATTTCCGTTCCATTCCATTTCTTTGACTGTCCCTTGCTTTGAGCATATAGTACTAATGGGTGGTAAGAAGTAAAGAAAAAGGATTTTAATAATCTGCAAAAATGATCACCACCTCCACATAGTGGAGAGTTGTTTGTATTAAAATTGAATCATCTTTCGTAATATTTTAATTAGTGACGTTCCTGAGAGTGACAGGATCATTAGTGTTTTTTTTGGTGGTATTGTTAGTTTGACTTTTTCCTCTATAATCAACCTGATCACAAGTGTAAATAGAGCCACGTTTAGGCACAATTGTGAGGTTTTTTAACTGCAATATCCTTTTGGTTTTCCTTTCTTTATATTTTCCTTCTCTGAGTAGTGTTTGGGAAACACCATCTTCTGTTTCTGCTTCCTGGTATCATCATCTGTCAAACTTTTCTACTAAATCAAGACAGGAAAGAATAAAAGTTTTTTTATTTGGTTTTATGTGCTTGACTACATACATGTTCATACAGTCCCAGGAACCTTATTGGAATTTGATGGAAAGTGAAAACTCCTTTCTCAAGAAATGCACACACATTTACACCAAATTTTGCTCTAGTTTCATGGTATCCAGAAACCCAGATTATTAAAGTAAAGATTCTGGACAAAGTAATTGTGGAGTGAAAATTGATGAATCTTCTTTAAAAAAGTTGAGGCATAAATGTCTAATTACGTGGAAATTTGGGAGAGAAACTAGATCTGTTTGAAATTACAGATGGGTCAAACCTGAAGGCAAAATTAATTGAGATCTCTTAGGATGACTGCTCTTATTCTCCTTGGCATGCCTTCTATTCTCCAGGACAAGAGCACCTGCTTCTAACTGTTGGGGGTCTTCGCTCAGAAACTGCTGGTATTAGAAAGTAAATGCTTTATTATCTATCGTTAGCTTCCTTCTGGAACAGAGAGTCTGCTTAATTTAGCAATGATCTGTTTACCATGCCCCTTTCTCTTTTTGGTTGCACCCTTTCAGAGCGTCTAGTGAAAACCATAGGCCATCTTTCCAATAAAACGCCTGCACGTATATTAATGCATGCCCTTGGGCTCACAGTCCACATAGAACTTCTTACATTATCCTCCCTTTCATGTTTTTCCTGATCTTTTTTTTTACCTTTTCCTTTTCTAAGACAAGGCAGTCTCTTCTTTCAGCTCAGTTCAGTTCAGTCTCTTAGTCGTGTCCGACTCTCTGTGACCCCTTGGACTGTAGCACGCCAGACTTCCCTGGTCTCTTTACCTTTCTTCTAACATTTACCTGTCCTTCTACCTCATGATTCCTAGATGCATTTTACCTTTTTCTGCTTTAATTCTTGTCTGTTAGTCAGAGCTTAGGGGTAGAAACCCAACTGTGTCCTGTTTAGGCAAAAGTGAATTTATTGACTCATGTAACCAAATTGCAGGAAGAATTTATTCATGTAGGTGTTAAGGGTGATTGGAACTAGGGCCTTTTCACTGTCAGGATTCTTTTTTTTTTTTTTAATTTTGGCCCGTGCTGGGTCTTTGTTATAGGCTATGTTATAGGTTATATGTTATAGGTCTATGTTATAGGCTTTCTCTTAATTGTGGTGAGCAGGGGTCTTCTTTGTAGTGTGCTGGCCTCTCATCGTGGTGGCTCCTCTTGTTGCAGAGCATGGCCTCTAGGTGCACGGACCCAGTAGTTTTGGCGCATGGGCTTAGTTGCTCCATGTCACGTGGGATCTTCCTGGACTAGGGATCGAACCTGTGTCAGGGAATGCCTATCAGGATTCCTTTTATCCTTTCTCTCTCTCATGTCTGATTCTCTCTCCATGATGCCGTCATTCTTCCAGACAGACGTCTTCCACGTGGCTGTAGACAAGTTGCTGCTGGCACTGGGGTCACATCCTTAGTTTTTCTATCAGAGCATCTGTTTTTCCTCCCGTGATTCTAGTTCAGAAACTCTTGGAGAAAGAATTGACTTGGCTTGGGATATGCTTTTGCTTATGACCTGGGCATGGTTGAACCCACCCTACCCAAACGGCATAGATGAAATCTGAGGAAAAGCATTTCCCCTAAAGAAGTGGCAGACATGCTGTTCCCAGAATAAGGGAGAGGTGCCGGGCAAGCAGATAACAGTGGGCGACCACACCCTCCTCTGAGGTTGAGTCTCGGGTCTTCCTACTTCATGCCCATTCTGTGCCAGCTCAGTCGTCAAGTGCCGCGGTGGCCAGGGCAAGAGCTGGCCACGACACAGCTTCCAGGCCCATTCGCGTTTGGCACAGGAAGAGCAACGTGATAGTCCCTTTGTGTGTGTCCTGTTCTTCAGATCGTCGTCTTTAAAGCCAAAGATTGCATCCTGCCTGTTTCTGCCAGCAAACTTCTGACAAGATAAATACAGGAAATCATCTGTATGGAGAAGGCAATATTGTTTTTTTTTATTTTATTAAAAGAAATTTTAAAAATGTTTTGGCCATGCTGCATGGCATGCGAGATCTTAATTCCCTGACCAGAAATCTACCCTATGCCTGCTGCAGTGGAGGCACAGAGTCTCCTGGACTGCCAGGAAAGTCCCAAGGCAATACTGATTTTTTTTTTTTTTTAATAGCAACCTTAGAGGAATTCCCTGGTGGTCTAGTGGTTAGGACTCCGTGCTTTCACTCCTCAGGGCATGGGCTCAATCCCTAGTCTGGGTACTAAGACCGTCAAACTGTGTCATGCAGCCAAAAAAAAAAAAAAAAAAAAGCTGGGGGGAGCAGCTTAAAATGCTTAATACGATATGTCTGCAATTGATAATAGATGAACTTGTGATGGTTACATTTTGTGTTATTTTGGCTGGACCATGGTGCCAAGATATTTGGTCAAAAATTATTCTGGATGTTTCTGTGAAGGTATCTTTTGGGATGAGATTAACATGTAAATTGGGAGACTGAGTAAAGCAGATTGTCATCCATTTTGTGGGTGGGCCCCCTCCAATCTGCTGAAGGTTTTAATAGCACAGAGAACAGAACCTCCCCTTGGTAAGAAGGAATTCTACCAGCAGACTACCTTTGAACTCAACTGCTGCTCTTACCTTGGTCTCCCAGCTTGCCTCGCAGGTTTTGGACTTGACAAACCTTCACAATTTCATGAGACAGTTCCTGGAAGTAAATCTCTGGGTCTGTCTACCTACCTACATCCACCCATCCATCCGTCCATCCATCCGTCCGTCTATCTATCTAACATCTTGTGTTTCTTTCTGTGGAGAACTCTAATACATAGACTATAGCCATCGACTGCTCCAGGCATTTATCATCACAGTTAGATCCAGAAGAAAGGCCCAAAGTTCATATGTGAAATCCTTTGCAGGGACGTCCCCCCTTAGCTTAATTAGTCTTGTACTCATCTACAGACCAATTGCTCTGGTAGGTTGAGCACTCTTATCAGCCCCTTCACAAAGAAGGTGTGAGGTGTGCAGGGTGGTGTAATTGGCATTTCCATCAGAATCTCATCATTTGGTGGAGAGCAGATACTTAAAGAAAGGATGGTGCTGGCGCCTAGGACCTGCAGACTTACTCGGTAGTCAGAAGCAGTAAATGTTCATATGGTACAATTATTTGCTGTACATTGGAATATATCTATCTTTTGAAATGTGGAATGATTGCATTGCATTCTTTATGTTTTAGAATTCCTGGATACCATGTAAGATTGATTGGATATAAATTTCTTCACATCTGTAGACTGATTCTGATAGTCTTTAATGCATGAGTTTTCCAACCTGTGATTTTAAAGTCTTAGACATTGTATAAGATTAAAATCACA
This sequence comes from Muntiacus reevesi, assembly GCF_963930625.1. NCBI lineage: Eukaryota > Metazoa > Chordata > Mammalia > Artiodactyla > Cervidae > Muntiacus > Muntiacus reevesi. The sequence goes on from NC_089250.1 coordinate 32,667,194, forward strand.
GTATCAGTTGACTTGAGATTTTAGAAATTTCTCTGTCTCTTTAGATATATGTATGTATGTATGTACACACACAGACCTAATTTTAGTATGACAGTAGTGAAGCAGTAGAAAAAGATGGTTGAAAAGTTGATATAATTTTAATAGTCATTAAAAAAAATGTGTACATTAAAAATGTTCTATGTTTTCACCCTGTTTTCTTTCTCACAAGAATTTGTTAATCTAGGTGACATAGCAACAAAAACAACAGATGTGGAAACATTTTTGCTTTTTTGTTGAGAAAAATCTCATCTGTATGCATAGAATATCTTTAGCAATTGCTTCAGTAAATGCCAGACAGATGGTGTAAACTCAGAATGACTCCTCAAACAATTTTATCACAACAATTATTTTGAAACATATTATAACAACACTCAAGCTCAGATTTCTGGCAAATCATGAATGTAACTAGGTACATAAAGAGGGAAAGGACTAGGCTTCTAAACCAGAGAAATTTGTGTCTATGAGATGCTTAATTTCTAAAGTCCTCTTTTCATAACCTATGGTTGAATACCATGTTTTTCTATCTCATAAAGTGGAATTCAGTAGTGGTTGAGGGTAGGTGAGTGACAGGTTGGCTATAAAAGAGAAATAGAAAAATAAAGAACTAGAGGGAATTAATTGATACTAATATTATAGTGAAAGAGAATGATGGAAGGAACCCAGTCATTGTTATTTGGGCATCTTTGCTGTGTCAAGTGCTAGAATAGATGGTTACATGTGTGGTTGCTTCACAGATCTCTTTGAAGAAACAATTGCATATTTTCAGTTTAAAATACTTTAAAATAATTATATCAAAATCCTGACCTTGTTTGATGGAGCTGTGTGAGTTTAACCAGTCAGTTTTTTCATGGAACACCAATTTTACTTGAAAGAATGGCTGACAAACTGCTTATTCACAGCAGGGCGTTTGTTAGACATTTTCTCAAAAATGAACAAAGTGAGGCTCTTAGGGAAAAAAAAAAAGTTTTTGTTGTAAATGATAAAAATCAAGATTTCAAATGAAAATTAGAATCTTGAGAACTTTGATCTGCTACCATGAGCTTATAGTTTTTCAGTCTTAAGACTTTCCTGATGAAAGTGATAATACTAAGGATTTTGTGTTCAGTTTTTGTTTTTGATATCATGTAATGAAATGTTTCAACATTGGGAAAATAAGATAAGCCTAACTCAGTGAATTAAAAATTTTCAAATGACCAATGCATGATGGATACAGGAATCATTCAAGGACAAGGTAGAGCAGTGGATTTTAATGTGACAAAGTACTAATAGTTAATTGGTGTGATTTTATTTAGTTATTAAAAAATTTTTTTTTAATGTCTATTTTGGCTGTCTTCATTGCTGCACGGGCATTCTCTAGTTGTGGCAAGTTGGGGCTACTCTCTAGTTCGTAGTACACGAACTTCTCATTGTGGTGATGTCTTTTGTTGAGGAGGAGCACAGAGGCTTCAGTAGTTGTGATGCTCAGAGTTAGTTGCTCTGTGGCATGTTGGCTTTTCCTGGACCAGGGATCAAACTCATGTTCCCGGCATTTGGCGAGTGTATTCTTAACCATTGGACCACCAGAGAAGTCCAAATTGATGTGATTTTAGGTTCCACATTGCAATGAACCTTTAAGAAACTGTTATTCATTAGTTTTGGAGAATGTCCACAATTACCTGAAAAGCTTATTAAAATATTTCTCCTTTTATCATCTGCATAAGACCATTGTTTTGTTTATGTACTTCAGCTGGAACAACACATTGCACAGATTTAATGTGGAAGCACATTTGAGAATCTGGATAATCAGGAGATTTGTAAATGTAAAATGGTGCTGTTTTCCTCACTAACATTTTTTGGGAGACCATCATTATTTTTCTAAATACATATTCACACTAGCATGTGACAGGTTTATTATTTTGAAATAAATTTAACAACTAATTAAATTTCCTTTTAGCTTTAACTTAAAATACTATACATTAGTAGATATAACCTGCATGAGCAAAAGCTCTTCTGTATCCCAAGTAATTTTTAAGAGTGTAAAGGGCCTCTCAGACCAAAACATTTGAGAATGCTGGTTTGGTGAAAGGGTATGCACGTAGCTCAGAGAAAGCAGTATTTGATGGAGGCCTTGCAGGATTCTTCTCCTTAGAATCAAATGCTTTTATGTACAGTTCAGGGTATATGTTAATGGTTCAGGACTTGATGGTTATAAGAATTTTTTGGTGAAATGTTTAACAATTAGGCTAGAGACATTTTGGCTAAACTGTATCTCAGTTAGACAGATGAATTATTTGTTAAAATCTATTAGTAAGTTTGGTAAGCCAGATAGTCAGTGATCTTTTAATCATACATAGAATTAAATTTAACTTTGTGTTGTAAATGTATATGGAGTATTATGAACTATAGTAATATTAAAATGTTGAAAATTTTCTTGCGTTAGAAGTGGTTTATGCTTACATAAAAAATTACTTACAGTGTACATAAAGAAAGTCCCATCTCCCCAAGGAGGGCACAGTATGACAATTCTCAGTTTCAAGATTGGAAAACCTTGAATATGCAAAAATAGAAGTGAGAAGAAGTGAAAGATTTGTGTCTCTATAAGGATGGAAAAGAGGAAGGAATGATTTCCCGTAGTCAGACTGTTGTTAAGCTTTTTTTCCCTGTGTGTGCTGAAGTTAGAAACTGGACAGCTTACCAAACGACAGGGGGAGGCTGAGTCTGCCTGTGTGTCAGTTAGGCTTGATGCGCTGCGATCAGTGCTGGGACTATTTTCCCGTACTTTCCTATAAGATGAACTCAACATTTCTCTTCTATCTGTTTAGCTTGTTGAACTAACGTTTGAAGCAAGTTTGGGCAAGGAGATAACTAATGTGAGTCTTAGGGAGTAAATAAATATGTATTTCTCAGTGCAGTGAAACCTCGGTCAGTTTTTCTGGGGAACAGAAATTTTTGCCTAATTGAATATCCAGCATCTATGTTTCATTCGTCAACTGATTAAAGGCTTTCTACGTGCTGGGATAGATGCCATGTCTAGTCTGGCTTCTGCTTTTGAGGAGCTCATAGCTTAGCTTATTTCAGCTCACTCTCCAACAGGAGTAAAAGTAGCATATGAAAGGTTACCAAGCCTTTCTTTAAAGAATCAATCTTTTGTAGGCATCACTATTATTACTATTAGTTGTCTTTATAGTAGTATATTTATTAGTTTGTAGTGTCTCCAGGACATACTCAGTGTTACTTTTGAAGGAAAAAAAAAATAATCATACTATCAGGTGTCATTTGTCTAATTCTGCTAAAGTGGAAATGTTGAAAAATTTCAGGTAACAGTTTTAATTAGATAGGCTCTGATTACTGTAATTTTTAAAAAAAATGTGAATGTTTATTTTTCTATGTGTCTGATTAAAAAAAATACATCTAAACCAAAAAAACTTGTTCCTTCTACTCTGTGATCTCTTTATTTCTATGTTCACTATTCTGATATTCACTTAAAATCTTACAGATATGGACTTATTTTCATGAGTCTACCTTTTGAATTTTACTTTTTGGCCTCTTAATGAGAGCCCGCAGCATGTGTCTGACCTTCATTATCTTTCTGTCTACTAACTTTTCCACAGATGAAGACCACAGTCATGTTAGTTAGGATCTCATAAGTACCCAAGTGCATCATCGAGCAGAAGGTCCTGAGAGAAGGACGCTAGGCTTCCCTATCTCTTTGAGAAACTAGTTGAGTGGGAGGCTGTTCCACCCCTGGCTTGGGAGAACAGACAGGTTGTAGCACTGTAGACAGAAGAGTATGTGAAGCTCATTTTTTTTTTTTTTTTTTAACAAAACTTATTTATTTATTTTTGACTGCAGCTTGAGTGGGTCTTCATTGCTGTGTGGGCTTTTCTCAAGTCGCGGTGAGCAGGGGCTAATTTCTAGTTGCAGTGTGTGGCTTTCTCATTGCAGTGACTTCTCCTGCTGGAGAGCATGAGCTCTACACAAGAGGGCTTCAGTAGTCGTGGCTCCCAGGCTCCAGAGCACAGGCTTAATGGTTGTGGTGCACGGGCCTCGTTGCTCCGAGGCACGTGGGAGTCTTCCCAGGTTAGGGATCGAACCCATGTCTCCTGCACTGGTAGGCGAATTCTTTACCACCCAGCCAGGGAAGCCCGTGAAGCTCATATTTGAAAGAAATTGGTAGGGTGTGTCTTGGCAGTTATTTTATAGTTTCCAAGGGATTTTGTGATTTTTTTTTTTGTTACTTCAAAACACTGAAGAACCTTGGAAGTGAACCTTGAGAATGCTCTTTTTGCGTAAAACTACCTAGTGCCCCGCATTTGTTGGTGCTCAAACATTGAGTTATGTAATCTTTCCTAGTGGAGCATGCTTCCGCACCGTTAATTATCCTGCTTTTATTTTGCATCACAAAACTTAGCTGGAGAGTTACCAACATTTGGAACTTGGATTTTTCATAATGTCATGGTGCAGCACCCATGATGGCACATTTGCTCTGACGAGTATAAGTGAGAATATATCGATGCTTCTGGGGACCAGTGGGAGGTAATATTTGAAATCTGAACTGAGTTGAATGGTTGCCATGCGCACAGAGAGGAAAAGTATTACTTAATTAGTTAAAATATTTATTGATTACTTTTGCTGTGTTCTGTTCAGTTTGGTCGCTCAGTTGTGTCCGACTCTTTGCGACCCCATGAACTGCAGTGCGCCAGGCCTCCTTGTCCATCACCAACTCCTGGAGCCTACCCAAATTCATGTCCTTTGAGTCGGTGATACCATCCAACCATCTCATCCTCTATTGTCCCCTTTTCTTCCTGCCCTCAATCTTTACTGTGTTAGGTTATGATTTACAAAAAGTATAAAACAGTATTCTCAAATCTTTTACTAAAAGATAGGCAAAATGAAATTAAAGTGAAATAACTTAGCACTTAATATTTCTTAGTGTTTTTCTGTTCGTAACTTCAGGGAGACAGAATGTGCCAGTTCTTAAATTTAAAAATATTTTACGCTGTAGTAACAAAAGTATTCATTAAACACAGCTCTTAAGAAATTGGTTGGGACAGTATAGGTAGTGAGTAATAGCCTGGACTTTGAAATCAAACAGACCTAGTTTTAAATCTTAGTTCAGCAACTTCCTCATGAGGAGCAATTATGAAACTCCTGGGTGCTGAGAACATTAATGAGATGAGTAAGTCAAGTGCCTCAAACAGAGTTTATGCTTAGTAAATAGTCATGTCTCTGTATTTTCTTTTTGTTGTTATTGTGAAAGGAAAATTTTATTGAAAAAAAAAGACAGTTCAAAACTCTTGATTTCTATTTGAGAATCTTCAAAAAAGATTTTCTAACTTTTAAGGAGGCATGCCAGTTTTTAAAAAAAAAACACATGATTGGCACATTGGTTTAGAATCTCTTTGGGATGTGCTTTGTGTATTTTGTATACTGTATTGGACCTCTTACATGTATTTGTGGGCCCAGGACATCTATTCCTGTGAGGGATAATGTGATTGTCTTAGGCACATTTTTATTTTATTTTTTTTCCCCAAGGTTCGGAACTCTTTTCTGTCCTGTCAGTCAGGATGTATTGAACATTTCTTGAATGAATAAGCAAATGAAGGCGAGCACGAAAGACCAGTTAAATCAAAAGACATTCCCTGGTGGCTCAGATGGTAAAGAATCCGCCTGCAGTGCAGGAGACCTGGGTTCGATCCCTGGGTAGCGAAGATCCCCTGGAGAAGGGAATGGCTACCCACTCCAGTGTTTGTGCCTGGAGAATTCCACGGACAGAGGAGCCTGGCGGGCTGCAGTCCATAGAGTGGCCAAGAGTCAGACATGACTGAGCGACTAGCACCAAGGGAATGAAGGAGAGCATGAAAGATTAGTTAAATCAAAAGACATTAAGAAGTATGACTTCTCAATTCTGTTTCATAATTAATGTATGTGTTGTCAAACAGAAATCTTATTCACAGACCAAAGTCTTATTCTTGTTTTTCTAGTTTTAGCCTGTAATATACTTCCAAAGACTAGTTTTTGTGTGCTTGTAGTACACAAGTTTTTTATAGCTTGTAACTGTTAACCTTTTCTAAAAATCCATTGTTATATTTATAACTTTAATAAAATTTTTACCTATTAATGAAGGACAGCGGCAGTATAGTATAAGACAGGCAAAGAGCCAGGTTGCCTGCGTTCAGTGTTCAGGTTGATCACATTTTAGTTGTCTAAACCTGGACAAGTACTTGAATTTTTCTGGAACTATTTCCCCCTCTGTAAAATGGGACTTATCATAGTACCTCTGTCATGGGGTTTTTATGAAGATTAGTTGAATTTATATAAGCTCTTAGAGTACTGCCTGGTCCACAAACTATGTAAGTCCTTTCTTAGGTGAACTCTTAGTACTTTTTTCTCAAACATGCAGATAGAACTATATAGTTTTGACTTTTTAATTAAAAATAGAAAAATAACAAAAACCTAGTTTTATTATGCAGGTTGTAAAATTTATTTAGCAAGTGAATGGATGAATACAAATCTTAGAAATACAATTATCTGATCAAAATATTAAAGGTGGAACTTAATTTCTGGGGTAATTTGATGTAGATACTTACATGTGTATGTCTATATTTGATTATTTTCTATGAAGCGATGTAAGGCTATGTTTTCTAGATAAATATTTTTCTGAGAGCATAACAAGGCAGAATATTGAAAACAGAATCTGCAGTGTCTTCCCTGTAATTCAGAGAAGTTTGGGCACATCAAATTAAGCAGTAATTTTTTCTTTTCCAATTATATCAAGATATATTTGACATACAGTACTCTATAAGTTTGACACTTACTGTATCTTACTCTTTAAGTTTCATACTTACTCTGTAAGTATGAAATGATTACATACATAATGAAATGAGTGATCACAATAAATTTAGTGAACATCCATCATCTTATGTAGATTCAAGGTTAAAGAAAAAGAGTTTGATGAGAACTTTTAGGATTTACTCTTAACTTTCATATATAACATACAGCAGCATTAATTATATTAATTAATCATGTTGTACGTTACATTCCTACTGCTTATTTATCTTATAACTGTAAGTTTGTACCTTTTGACCACCTTATCCAGTTCATCTTCCCCCCAACATTCCCCTTCTGCCTTTGCTAACCACAAACCTGATCTCTTTTCCCATGAGTTTGTGTTTTGAAGTATGATTGACCTACAGTACTATGTTAGTTCCTTGTGCACAACATAGAGATACTTTACAGAATGATCACCACTAAACAATAGTTTTTTGATACCCACTGAGAACAATTGACTTTTAATAGAACTGTTAGATTTTTTTCATACATATTTGTTTAATATTTTAATCATTTTTTTAATTTGGAAAGGAAAACACTGATGGAAAAGAATAAAACAGAAATCACGACTTTAGATTTACTGGCATAATAAAGTCATACATGCATTCCTTAAATATTTGTTGAGCACCAGCTGTGTATCTTGTATTGTACAAGGTTGTGGGTGTTTGATGGTGAGCACAGAGCATATCTTTTAATAGAGCTCTACTTTTGAATGAATACTGGAAACCTGTGTAGAATGGTAGATCATCTCTATTGCTTCCTTCTTCCCTCCCATAAGAAAATTTTAATTGGACGTTCCCTGACCTCCAGGCATTGGTAAAGAGGAGAACTGCCCGAAACCTTGTAGAAGTGTGTGGGAGCCATCACTGTAACGTGAAGGAACCATGTAGGAGACTAAGATGACTCTGGTAGTGTAGGTGGTAGCGATTTTAGTTGAGGAAATAATTTGTTACAAAAACTGCCAGCCTCCTGTCAGTCTCTGTTGACTTTTGTTTTAAGCTGGAGCCAAATGTAAGCATGTTAGGTGATTTGTGGGGATGCTGGCAGGATAAGGCAATGAACTGGGTGCTACAAGATAGGAGGTCAAAGGAAAAGTTTATAGGGAAGGATAAGTTAAGTTAAACAATAAATAAGAAAACTAGAGATTCTGCACTTAATTTTTGTAACTATTTGACTTAGTCTAGGTTCTAATAAAGTTAAATGTTTTAAATAAGATTTTCCTTTCTTTAAAGGAAACCACTGAAGTTCTTTGTGATAACTGTCTATTTTCGTAGTTAAACAAGGGAAATTTTGTCTTTGAAATAGGTGTTAAAACTACCCTGTGAATTAAAAAAATGAGTTGAAGCTCACTGTTAACAGGAAGGTAGCACTTTTACATAGTTGAAGATTGCATTTTCTCTTCATCGTTTCTGAGGTTTTTATGGAAGGAGAATGTCAACCTTGAAGGAATGTAAATTTTGTAGTTATTCGAAGTAATTACTTGGGAATAATGCAGTATGGTGCATATTCGTCTAAGTTTTGTGCACTTGGTTTTAATAAAATCTAGCTTACAATGGGGGGAGGGTGTTGACACAGGAGTTGGCAGACTTTCTCTGAAGAGCCAGATAGCAAATATTTTGGGTTTTGTGAGCTGTATGGCCTTAGTCACAAGCATTCAGCTCTGCTGTTGTGAAATAAAGCAGCCAGAGACAGTGGGGACAAAGGAGCATGGCTGTGCGTCAGTCAAGCTTCATTTACAAAAACAAGCCGCAGACTGGATTTTTTCTGTAGTTTGCCTGTCCCCGTGCTATAAGGAAATAGGGAAAAGCTGCAGTATTTTTTTTCATTTTTCATATTTCATTTTAAAAGGTATAAAATACAATAAAATATTCAAATACAAAACTGCAGATGCATTGCTATACAGATAACGATTGAGACTTCTGAAACAGAATTGTTTATTGTTGAAAAAGTTCATCAGCTAGCATAAGACAGTTGAGATTTTTATGTATTAAAGGAAACAGGATTTTCATTTTGAAATTATGGAAGTGCAGGATGTTTAAAAATTAAACATTTTAAGCAAAAGTTCACAGCATGCACCTATTATAGTTACAGCTTCATTGGGAACATCTATTTGTTATACTTGAGGAATCAATTTTTTGGAGGTTTTTTCTTTTTAATTATTTTCTCCATTGTCCAGTTTTTTAAAAAAGGGAGGTAGATTTCTTTAGAATTAAGATCTAAGATTTTGTGCAGCTTATTAATATGATACTTTTCTGGCCAGCAAAGTGTGGTTTTAAAATTTTTTCAGTTATGGGACTTCTCTGACAGTCCAGTGGTTAAGACTCTGTGCTTCCACTGTAGGGACTATGGGTTCCATTCCTGGTTGGGGAATAAGATCTTGCATGTGTGTTGTGTGACCAGAAATAAATAAATAAATAAATGTATTTATCAGTTATGTGCTGAATATTTCCCTTGAGTATGTTGATTTTCTTTTATCTCATTTCTGTGTTATGTGGATGTTATTGCTAAATATTCAAGTAATGTAACATATGTAGAGATAAAGACTTTTTATAGAAAAACCATCTCTTTCATGTTTCAGTTAAAGTAATTTTTCTCATTGACAATTTTGTTACTGCAATTTAAATGAGATTATGGAGAAAGATGTTTTTTCATCAATTACAGTAACTTTTAATGTGTGTGTGCTCAGTCACTCAGTCATGTCCCGACTCTTTGAGACCCCATTGACTAACCCATGAGACTCCTTTGTCCATGGAATTTTCCAGGCAAGAATACTGGAATGGGTTGCCATTTCCTTCTCCAGCAGATTTTCCTGACCCAGGAATCAATCCCAATCGCTCGCAGCTCCTGCATTGACAGGAGACTACACCACCTGGGAAGTCCACAATAACTTAACATCCAGCTGTTAAGGAACTCTTGATATAATCAAGTGGGAAGGAATGTGGTCTTTTCATCTTTTCAGCTACAGCTTTAAAGATTTAAGTAGGAATTAATAAATCTCAGTGTTCCTCTAAAAACAAAATGTAGGGTAATAAGAAAAATGGTATAGTTCAGTTCAGTCGCTCAGTCGTGTCTGACTCTGTGACACCATGAACCGCACCACTCCAGGCCTCTCTGTCCATCACCAACTCCCAGAGTCCACCCAAACCCATGTCCATGATGCCATGGACATGAGTCGGTGATGCCATCCAACCATCTCATCCTCTGTTGTCCCCTTCTCCTCCTGCCCTCAATCTTTCCCAGTATCAGGGGCTCTTCAAATGAGTCAGCTCTTTGCATCAGGTGGCCAAAGTATTGGAGTTTCAGCTTCAACATTAGTCCTTCCAATGAACACTCAGGACTGATCTTCTTTAGGATGGACTGGTTGGATCTCCTTGTAGTCCAAGGGACTCTCAAGAGTCTTCTCCAACACCACAGTTCAAAAGCATCAATTCTTTGGCGGTAAGCTTTCTTTATAGTCCAACTCTCACATCCATACATGACTACTGGAAAAACCATAGCTTTGACTAGACGGACCTTTGTTGACAAAGTAATGTCTCTGCTTTTTAATATGCTGTCTAGGTTGGTCATAACTTCCCTTCCAAGGAGTAAGCGTCTTTTAATTTCATGGCTGCAGTCACCATCTGCAGTGATCTTGGAGCCCCCAAAAATACAGTCAGCCACTGTTCCCACTGTTTCCCCATCTATTTCCCATGAAGTGATGGGACCAGATGCCATGATCTTAGTTTTCTGAATGTTGAACTTTAAGTCAACTTGTTCACTCTCCTCTTTCACTTTCATCAAGAGGCTCTTGAGTTCTTCACTTTCTGCCATACTCTTAATATAGTTACTTGTTCTGATAACATACGTGTCATAGATTTTATGTTACTGCATTCACCAAAATAGAATATGGAGCCTGAGAAGACTGTTCCATCCTATGACTAGCTTTTTCTTCCATTAAAAGGAACCAAGCATCTTGATGCCACTTTCAATATGTCTCATTCTGAAGAGCCAACTGTGCCCCAAAATGACAAACTAGGCAAGAAGTTGGTAAATCTTAGCTGAATGTAGGTCTTTGTCACAGATCTTCTTATTTGTCTGCTTTTATATGGAGAGACTTCTGAATCCTGAATGAAAATCTTTTTATTTGTCCTGTGAATGTTCAGATACCTAATATAAAGGAACAGACATATAGGGAGCTGCCATGTCTCAAGTGAGCCTTCGAACAGAGCAATAGTGTGTCTTTACGTGACGATTGGGGTTAATTTGACTTAAGGGAAATATGTCTTGTATTTAGGAGTCTTTTCTGAAAATTCTGAACTGAGAGCTAGTTTTGATGAAGAGAGGTCAGCAGGATCCTAAAAGGATATGAAGGATCTTGGAAAACAAGCTGCAGCTTTGAGTAGCATTAACTCTCTGTAGACCTGGAGTACATTTGTTAGGTAGATATTGTTTTCTGCACTTTGAAATATAAGTAGAATGGCTTATGTTTTTCTCCCAGGGAATGCAACTGTATGAGGTGGTCGAGAGGAGCAAAAAGAAATTGCTTTTAAACTTAGCTTCTGACTGATTTTCCCTTTCTTTTGGATTAATGTTCTTTAGCTTGTATGTAAGATGTTGGGAAGCAGAAAACATGTGAAGCATCAGTCTTAGTTTTTCATAATGCCCTCTGAAGGTAGCAGTGAGTCTAAAGGAGTTTCAAGAGAAAAGGGCTCTGAGTATAAATCTCTACCAGTTACGGTTCTCCCAAGAGACAAAACCCATAGGGTATATTTAGATACATATCAGAGCAGATGTTTTATGGGAATCGACTCATGCTGTTCTAGAGACTGAGAAGTCCCACAATCTGATCTGCTGTCTGCAAACTGGAGATCCCAGAGAGCCAGTGCGTGATTCAGTCTGAGTCAGATATGCTGAAACCTGGGTGGAGGGTGGAGGCGGTGGTCCAAGGCCCAAGAACCACGAGAGCCAAAGTGCTTAGAATAGAAGAAGTGGGCATCTCAGCTCAAGCTGGGAGTAAATTTCTTCTCCCTCTGCCTTTCTGTTCAGCTGAGATCCTGAACTATTGGGTGATGCTTGACCCCACTCGTGAGGACAGTCTTCTTGATGCAGTCTGCTGATGCATCCCTAATCTCTTCTGACGATGCCCTTACAGACACACATGCAAAAGTAATGTTTTACTGTCTATCTGAGCATCTCCTTAGCCCAGTCAAATGAACCTATATAGTTAGTCATCACAGGACCCAAAGGAATTGAAAGCAGGGACTACAACAGATGCTTGTGTGTCCATATTCATGGCATTATTCATGATAGCCAAAAGGTGGAAGCACCCTAAGTTCCATCAACAGATGCATACATAAGCAAAATGTTGGATGTGCATACATAGAATGGGATGTTATTCAGCCTTAAAAAGAAGTAAATTCTGACATATGCTACATCATGGGTGGAACTTGAGGCTGTTATGAAATAGGCCAGTTACAGAAGGACAAGTATTATATGATTCCACTTATCTGCAGTTACAGAAGGACAAGTATTATATGATTCCACTTATCTGAAGCACCTAGAGTAGTCAACTTCATAGAGACACAAAGTAGAATGTTGGTTGCCTGGGGCTGAGGTAGAGGGGGCTGGAGGGTATTGTGTAATGGGTACAGAGTTTCAGTTTTGCAAGATGAAAAGTTCTGGAGATGGATAGTGGTGATGGTTCCTAAGAAAGAAGGACTCAGAATGATTACCTAATGTCTAGACATGCCTCAACTTGTGCAACTAGGATGAATGGCTCAAAGAAGTGCTAGACTTTTGACCACTGTCATTACAGGACAGTCTCATTCCACCTGCCCTGTTTTATCCATTGTGTGATCTGTGAAGTTGCTCAGTCGTGTCTGATTCTTTGCGACCCCATGGACTGTAGCCTACCAGGCTCCTCCATCCATGGGATTTTCCAGGCAAGAATACTGGAGTGGGTTGCCATTTCCTTCTCCAACTTTATCCATTAGCTACTTGTAGAACTTGCTAAAGGGAGCTATATTCTCATTGTGACTTACGGTGAGGATCATAATTCTAAGTTCAGTGACTACACTTTTGGTCTAGGATGAACCCAGAATACGTATAATCAAGATGAAGCACTTCCTTCCTTGCCTGCTCTAGATTTTCTGGGTAAACTTGAAGCTTTGACTGTTGACCTTCATGGATTTCATAAATGTTCTTACCTTTGTAGCTTAGGCTATAGAACTTCTTAAAGGTCATTCCAGAATGGTTTTAAAACTAATGGCCCTTTTTTCCCCACAGATTTTTATTTTTATTTTTTTGAAATTTAAAGAAAAAATTTATTGAAGATCTGAAAAACAATTTCTAAAAGATTAACTTTTCCAGAAAACTGTAGCTACACAATGCATTGTGTCTATCATGTTAAAACGTGCATTAGACACAAATACAAAAACCATGAAACAAGCCACCGTTCTTCAACAGTCTGAGCAAATATAAAATGCCTAAGGGACAACATGGATGGATGACTCGCAAAGGATGGGCTCTTTACTTCAAGCACCATAAAAAAAAAGGGGGGAGCACAAATGGATGAGTGTTCAGTTATATACACTGAATTGAACCTTTGACACTAGGAATCAGAGCATTCTGTCATATAGCATTAACACATATTATAAAAGTGCGTAGTGTCAAAGGAATAGAAACCACTAGCGTTCAAAAGCAGCTTTGTCAACGAAGCAATAAAACACTCTACAGTATGTCTCTCTGTTGTCCATCATTGAATACACTGGTAGCGACTTTGAAATGAAAAAAAGGAAAGAAGAGGAGCTGTAACTCCTTTTATTTTCTCTTTAAAATCAAACAGAAAACAAACATCAATTTTGTTATACACGAACATTTCCAAAGTACATTGTTTGTACAAGAGAAGGACTAAGAAACAAAAAGGTGTTTACAGAGGTCAAACATGGGTGGGTGCACGCGCCTCACACGGCTTTCCGATGGTACTCAGGGGGAGCCACTTCATAATCACTGGCACTAAACAAAGTTGCAGAGTTCTTTGCCAGGTATTTTAGGAAGTCGTGAAGATAATTCAGTAATAAAGCAAGGCTCTTCTCATCCAGAGGTGTATAGGCCAACATTGCTCCAATTCGTACAAACAGTCTCAGGAGATGTGGCGTCCCGTACACCTGGGATGTGGGTGCATCAGGGTGGTCCGCAAGGATCTCAGCGTACTGCGGCCTCAAATTTGTAGAGCAGTTGAGTGCCCAACATCACATCGAAGTATTCCTTTATCCCGGCCACAACCTCATTGACTGCATACTCCTTATTATCTGTGTTTCCTCGCGATTTCTTATAATTTGCATAATCCTCTAGGATGGAATCCACGTTCTTCTTGGCGGGAAGATAGAAGAGCTGTTTTTGCCGGGTAATTAACAAGCCATGGCTTCAGTTCTTCAGGAATCTTGACTTTAACTTCACCTCTGCTCATAAATGTTTCCTCATTTTCAACAGTAGGATCTACTCGAGCCCTTTTCTTGCGAGGAGGCTGAGGTGTTTCACTAGTGCTGCCACCATCTCCATTTCCAGGTGTCTTTCGTTTGTTCTTTTTCGTCTTCACTTCAATATTTTTTTGTTGTAGCCCAGCAGTCTTCTTTCCAGGGGCAACCCCTCGCATCTTCCCCTCTGCATACTGCTCCTGATTGGCTTTTTGAAGTTCTCTCTGTTTTTGTAAATTGGTATCCACATATTTGAATACTCTGCTTTCTGGAACCCATTCATCCCAATTTTTATTCCAACCACTGTAATGGATGAAGTATTTGACCTGTTTATCCTTTATGGCAACTTTTACACACTTTGCTTCATACAGTAGAGGTCCATGAAAGCACAGCACTCTCTCACCCTCCTGGAATTTAGGCTTCGGGTCCTGCTTCGGCGCCATTTATATAAGATTCACCGCCGCCGCCGCCTCCTTCTCCCACCACCCCTGACTACTGCCCCCTACTCTATACCCCACCCAGCTCAGTGTCAGACGCACTGTCAGGCACCGCCAACTCTACATCCTGGGCCCGATTTTCCCCCCACAGATTTTTAATCTTCAAAATAAATGTGCTCCTTGAAGAATAAATTAAAAAATGCAGATAAACAAAACCAGCCATAATTCCATGAAATAAATTGCAAAAGCTTACGTGGTCTTTTGATCTTCTTTTGTACATGTATATATGTGTGTGAGAGTATACATATTTTTATATTTATAGATTCATACTACTATGTATTTAAATACCTATTTTGAGTATTTTTAAGGGAATTCAGGGTTTTAGCATTTCTCGCTAGGCAATCAAAATGGTGGAAAATCATCTATTTTTTATTTACTTTGGATACTTAAAAGGTTTTCAATATAACTTTAAGGAGGTAATGCTTCAAAACTTGAAACTAGCACTCAGTTTGAAATTAATATAATAATAGATTATCCAAGGAGCTGTATTGCAGTGTTCTTATGCAGACTTGTTAATGAATTAGGACATGCGTTAAATTAGAAACACATTTATTTAGTTGTATTTATTCAAAGTAACAGTTTATAAATTTTTTTCCTTGGATAATGAAAATTTTTCAAAATATTTTATTTTCGGAATCTTTATTTTTTGAAAAAACATCAGAGAATAGTTTGGTGGGAATGTAAATTGATAACAGCCACTGTGAAGAACAGTATGGTGATTCTTTTAAAAACTAGAAATGAAACTCACGTACAACCTGGTAATCCCACTACTGGACATACACCCTGAGAAGACCAGTTGAAAAAGACACATGTACCCCAGGGTTCATTGCAGCACTGTTTACAGTAGCCAGGACATGAAAGCAACCTAGATGTGCATCAATAGATGAATGGATAGAGAAAATGTGGTACATATATACAATGGAATATTACTCAGCCATAAAAGAGAATGAATTTGAGTCAGTTCTAGTGAGGTGAATGAACCTAGAACCTGTTAGACAGAGTGAAGTAAATCAGGAAGAGAAAAACAATTATATATTAATGCATATATATGGAGTCTAGAAAAATGGTACTGGTGAACCTCTTTGCAGGGAAGGAATGGAGACATAGAGAACAGACTTGTGGACACAGTTGGGGAAGGAGAGAGTGGGACGAATGGAGAAAGTAGCATAGACATGTGTAAAATGGTAGCTGGTAAGACATTGCTATATAACACAGGGAGCCCAGCCAGGTGTTCTGTTGAGGACCTAGAGGGATAGGATTGGGGAGGGAAGGGAGGCTCAAGAGGGACAGTCGGTTCAGTTAGTCAGTTCAGTCGCTCAACCGTGTCCAACTTTGCGACCCCATGAATCGCAGCACGCCAGGCCTCCCTGTCTATCACCAACTCCCAGAGTCTACCCAAACTCATGTCCATCGAGTCGGTGATGCCATTCAGCCATCTCATCCTCTGTCGTCCCCTTCTCCTGCCCCCAATCCTTCCCAGCATTAGGGTCTTTTCCAATGAGTCAGCTCTTTGCATGAGGTGGCCAAAGTATTGGAGTTTCAGCTTCAGCATCAGTTCTTCCAATAAACACCCAGGACTGATCTCCTTTAGGATGGGCTGATTGGATCTCCTTGCAGTCCAAGGAACTCTCAAGAGTCTTCTCCAACACCACAGTTCAAAAGCATCAATTCTTCTGCACTCAGCTTTCTTCACAGTCCAACTCTCACATCCATACATGGCTACTGGAAAAACCATAGCCTTGACTAGATGGACCTTTGTTGGCAAAGTAATGTCTCTGCTTTTAAATATGCTATCTAGGTTGGTCATAACTTTCCTTCCAAGGAGTAAGTGTCTTTTAATTTCATGGCTGCATTCACCATCTGCAGTGATTTTGGAGCCCCCCAAAATACAGTCAGCCACTGTTCCCACTGTTTCCCCATCTATTTCCCATGAAGTGATGGGACCAGATGCCATGATCTTAGTTTTCTGAATGTTGAGTTTTAAGCCAACTTTTTCACTCTCCTCCTTCACTTTCATCAAGAGGCTATTTAGTTCCTCTTCACTTCTGCCAAGAGGGACATTGTAAAGCAATTTTCCACCAATTAAATTAAAAGAAAAAAATCATCTTTTCAGAAAATGAGAGAAAAGATAGTGTGTCAACTCTTTAAATGTGTCCCATATTACTATGGATTAATTTTGTATCCTTTTGAAATTTTTATATTTTTTGTTCTTGCTGAAAACCTTGGCTTCTAAGATTACATTTGTAGTGTGGTGCATACTTCCAATAATTAAACAGATGCATTTTTTTCCCCTTTGTAATTGTATCCTAAACTTTTACCCTCTGGAAATTTCAGCAACAGAGTATTCTTTGGTCATCCCCTGGGTGCTGAGTGTAGAGTTACCATTCAGGTCCAGGGGAGGGAGATTTGTAATGTGAATGGCATCAGACTAGGCGGTTGGTTGCACCATTGCTTCATCAGCATAAAATAGTAACTAAGTCTCATTATCTCAGCAGAATGTCCTTTGGAGGAATTTTGTTTGCTTAACCCACCAAGGGCAAGCATCTCTGGCTGAGTACTTTCAACACAGATTAATAATGAGATTTCATCAATAAATATTAGTTTCTAGTGGCTGTCTCCTTTACCTTTCTACCTTAAACATTCTGTGGACTGGGAAAGCAGAAATCATTAGACTGTTGAGTCAGGACTTGAGGGATCTTCAGTTCTAGACTTTGAAAGCCTATGATAATTAAGATATGGTCTTGCTCTGAACTCTTCAGGGGCTTGCAGTTTACCAGGAGGCAGAATGACAACTAATTACTATGTGATGTGCTGGGGACACTTAGTTAGTACATTTTGAGTACGAAGTGCTGCAGCCCGGCAGCCACTGGCCAAGTGTGGTTGTCGAACACTTCGAATGTGGCCAGTAAGAAAGGAACTGAGCTTGCTTTAGTTACTCCAAGTTAAAATTTTAAAACTGGTACTTGATTCATGTATTGGAAAAGCTTTTAAGATGGTTTGGAATAATCTGAATCTGTGAATCTACTTTTCAGCTGTAAATTTTATAAAATGCAAATACATATGAAGTATTTTTGATGAAAGCTTTAAGGTCTGAACTGAAAAGTGCTGTAAAATACACACTGGTTTTGAAGACTTAATTTAAAAAGAGTTCAATTTTGACATTGATGATACAGTAGAATACTAATATTTTACATATTGGCTTAAACATACATTATTAGAATTCAGTTCACCTCTTTATCTTTACCTTTTTAATGTGGCCATTGGAAAATTTTAAATCATCTGGCTCACATGGTATTTGCATTAATGCTGCTCTAGACACACAGGAAACCTGCAAGTTCTGCCCCTGATGAATAGAGGAGTATCTCAAAGAGAAAATGCCCTTTGAACCAGCTCTTGTTGCTTTGTATGTGGTTCCTGGATTGGGGACAGTTTATCATAGATAGAGGGATAATGTTTTAAAGTTTTTAGGAACCTTAAATTCTCTGCTGTGAAATCTGAACTTCTACAATCATTGAACTGTTTGTTAATTATATATATATGTATAAATTTATTTATCACTGGTCTGGGTCTTCGTTGCTGCGTGGGCTTTTCTCTAGTTGTGGCAAGCAGGGGCTACTCTCCAGGTGTGGTGCACAGGTTTCTGTTAGCAGTGGCTTTTCGTTGCAGAGCACAGTGTGTGGGCTTCAGTAATTGTGGCAGGTGGGCTCTGTAGTTGCAGCTCCCAGGCTCTGGAGCACAGGCTAAGAAGTTGCGGTGCACAGGTTAGTTGCTCCTTGGTATGTGAGATCTTCCTGAATCAGGGCTCGAACCCATGTCTCCTGTATTGACAGGTGGATTCTTTACCCCTGAGTCACCAGGGAAGCTCCTTTTTGATGTTTTTAAAGTAGGTGAGTAATAAAATCAGATTGGTTTTTGGAGAAGGACTCGTGGGACTGGAGGACCATTTGGAAAAGATGAAGAAATGGAACTTGTAGTCATTCAGCCAAATGATGGAGAGAACCCAGACTGAGTTGGTTGTCTCAGGATAAGAGGGGAAGGAATTCAAGTTAGAGTAGGAGAAAGAGTTGGTGGAAGCTCATGGAGGTAGAGAGGAGAGATGGGGTGACTCTGAGATCTCCCCATGAGGAGCTCATGATACTGTCACGTGAACTTGTGAAGATAGGGGGACAGTGTGTTGTGGGCAGAGGTTGCGGCCGAGGAGGTGATGAGTGTGGGCGTCTGTGGAGGAGCCAAGCTGGTCTCAGACACCATGTCTGCTGTCCAGGGGAAGGAGGTGGGTGTTTGAGCAAGAGTTTGGTTTTACTGAAGCATTGCTGTCAGTTAAGATGTCCCAGGGAGGCTGTAAACACAGGAGTCGGAAATTAACTTCAGTGCATGGATTTCATGACGTCTTCTTTAGTTCCGTCAAAGGGATTTCCCTTCAGGCGCATCCTGAGGGCTTGCCGCATGCAGATGCTGTGCTTGGTGCTGAAGATGAAGAGAGAAACTGGGCAGACTTTTGTGCCTGGAGGGTGATCCGGCTCCAGAGAGAAAGACACACGTACCTCTGGGATGACAGTGCCGTGTTGTGAGTTCCGCAACAAGCTGCTGAGCAGTAAGGCCCAGGGAGGACGCACGTGAGGCCAACAGGAGCTGATGCTGGAGAGGGGTGGGCTTGATCTCCAAGGGGAAATTTGTTATTTGTTTCTTTTTGGCAAATCCCTTACATATGATAAACCCCCCAACTGTGCACACACCTCCTCGTGACTGTGTATGTGTGGTCCTTGGGACCCCAGGCTCTTCACTGTGGTATCTGTCAGATCCTGTTCACCCCCTGGTAGGTTCAGCGTTGTGAGTCACAGTGATTTTTGTTGGCCGTGGTTTCTGCAGGTTTGGTGGCAGAGGAATGACTCCATCAGTGTGTTTGTGTGGTTCCCAGAAACCAGCATCTGTCAGGCCTCCCCGCTTTCCTGCTCGGGACCTGCCTTGTTTATGTCTATCCGGGAGGAGGCGGAGGTGACAGACCTGCGATATGTGAAAGGGGTTTCAGGGTGTTGGCACAATGATCAGAATGGGGGAGGACAGAAGCCAGGTGAAAGTGAGACCCTGCAGTAGATGAGTGTCAGGCAGCAAGTGCTAGAGAAGTTGAGCGGCCTTGAGTTGCAATAGCTGGAGAACCAGTACGAAAAGGAAATCATCTACCATGAAAATAACATCTGCAAAAAAAAAAAAAAAAAAGAAAATAACATCTGCAAAAGCTTTTCACAGCACTGAACTCACTTAGCTACCAGTTACGTGTCATTGAAAGACTGCGTTTCATTTCCTTGGGTTATGTCAGTTTAAAAACATAAGACCATGTGTTCTTGGAAGGTCCCTCCCCACTTCATGGAGTCCCCAGCTTCCTTCTGCTTTCCTTAAGGATGCAGTTAACGCCTGCTGGGAGCCTTTTCCTGACCACCATGTCTTAACCCTCTTCTCTAAACAGTGCTGCGCTCACCTCCTGCCACTGGAGGCCTTTCCTGCCGGTCTCTCCTCTTCACTCAGCTGCTGGCCCTGAAAGGCTGCCTCATGTTCACCTCCTGCCTGGCTCATGTTGTTGTTTAGTCGCTAAGTCGTGCCCAACTCTTTGCGACCCCATGGACTGTGACCCGCCAGGCTCCCTAGTTCATGGGATTTCCCAAGGGAGAATACTGGAGTGGGTTGCCATTTCCTTCTCCAGGGGATCTTCCTGACCCAGAGATTGAACCTGCATCTCTTGTGTCTTCTGCATTACCAGGTAGATTGTTTATCTGCTGAGCCATCTGGCTTATTATTCATTTTTAAGTGATGGTTAAATAAATGAGTCACAGAAAATATCAGTATATTGTTTAGAGCATGAGATCTCAATGCTGACATGCTTTCATCTCTTCAACTTGCAAGTTTTTGTGTTAAAAATTGTTAAAGGGTAATATATCCCCCCCCAAATTTAACTTTTAAGTGAGAAGATTGTCTATTGAAAAGCAGATTTTTCAGTTTAAAATTGATGTGCAGTTTTCAATTGTGAAACTAAAATTTCAGTCCTATTTTAACTTAATATTGACTTGTTGACAATTTTTTCTCTTTTTGTCCTCATTCTGCTAACTGGCCCTAATGTTATTATAATTAGCAATTATGGTAAAGCAGAGTTTAAACAGGTAAGTTACCAAAGGCAGTAAATGTCTTTTTCCACATGAATTAAACAATTTAAAAAGTAATTAAAATTCCATTTTAGAGTCTGATGCTTTGATAAATGTGTTTTTACCCCCATAAATCTAAATATAAAGGTATGATTATAGGTTGCAGGGACTTATACTGATTATTCAGTAATACAGTTCAGCATTTATGGTAAGGTAGATATAATATTTAATACTGCAGTAGTAGTACAGAGTAGCTTAGCTGTTAATAGTTAAGAAACAAGAGGTAGAGCTAATATGTATTCTGTTGTTGTCTAAAATTTATTTTAGAAGCAATTATTGAACTAATGTCAAAATAAAGAGGACAAATCTCAGTATTTTTGGTATTAAAGTAAGGATTCAGGTACAACTGAAGTTTAAAGTTACCTTCTTTGTGTGTGGTTCCCCAGTTTTTCCTTTCTGTGGATAGTGGGAAGACTGTTTTTATCTGTGTATGGATAAAAGTGGAACAGGCCAGATCTTTTTTTAAATACCAAATTGGGTCATATGCAGAGATACTGGTCCCAGTTCAGTTGTTAATTAATGACAGGTATGACCCATAAAATTAGGTTTGTTTCTTTGTTCTCTTTTTGAAGTTTTTTTTTTTTTTGTATGAAAAATCTACTTATTTTTGTTGGTGGCAATTCATGAACAGTTCATGTTTGTCCAGTTTAAGTGTATAATAAGTTATATTTTTGAAAACTGAATTTTGATTCATATATTGGAAGTACTTCTTATTGCTTATTCTTATAAGTTTTCTTCCTTCAAATTAATCTGCTGAGTAAGAAGTTATTGGTAGTATAGACTTAAGAATTGTCTTTTAAGTTTTCTTTTCTTTTTTTGATGGCCCAGACAGTAAAGAATCTGCCTCTAATGCAGGAGACCTGGGTTTGATCCCTGGGTTGGGAAGATCCCCTGGAGAAGGGAATGGCAACCCACTTCAGTATTCTTACCCAGAGAATTCCATGGGCAGAGGATCCAGGTGGGCTACATACAGTCCATGGGGTCGCAGAGAGTTGGACACAATTGAGCGACTAACACTTTCACTTTTTTCATAGTTCAAGCATATTGGACCAGGGAACTGGTTTGCCATAAGTCCATTTAGACAGATTGAGTATCTTCTGAACAATAGTTCACATAAAAGTCACAAAGTGTACTTAAAAATACAGTTTCTCCCTGCCCCCGCTCCCCGACACTTTTTTTCTTTCCCTTCCTTCTCAGATTTTTCTTTTACCTGTCACTACCATGTGTTTGGAGCTGATGTGATGAGTCTGTGTATAAACTCACTGTAACTTTTTTTGGCCCTGCTGCTCGGCATGTGGAATTTTAGTTCCCTAATCAGAGATGGAACCCGTGCCCCTGCATTGGAAGCACGGAGTCTTAACCCCTGGACCACCAGGGAATTCTAAAGAAAACTGATTTTTTTAAACAGTAATTTTTGAATTTTTTCCTTCGATTTTATTGATATTGTTGACATATGGTATTGTATATGTTTAAGGGTATACATTATAATGATTTGGTTTACATCATGAGGTGATTATCACAGTAAGTTTAGTGAACATCCATCTTCTCATACAGATACAAAATTAAAGAAATAGAAAAAAATTGTTTTTTTGTGATGAGAACTTAGGATTTACTCTCTTAACTTTCATATATAACATGCAGCACTATTAATTATGTTTATCATGTTGTACATTGCATTTCTGGTACTTCTTTATCTTACAGCTTTTGATCCCCTGCATTCCGTTTCCTCTGCCTCTGGCAACCACAGAGCTGACCTCTTTCAGTGAGTTTGTTTGTTTGAAGTGTAATTGACCCACAACAGTTCATTAGGTCCTGTTACACAACATACTGCCTCAGTATTCCTATCTTTTCTTTCCTTGCGACTTCATGACTGTCTTTATTGCTGTGTTTGAATTCTTTTCTCTTTTCTGTGTGTACTATTGTAGATTTTTGGTTTTGTGATTACCATGAAGTTTATATCTGTCTATTTGTCTGTAAAGGATTATTTCAAGTTGCTGATCTCTAAACACATTTTAACAACCCTGCATTTTTACTCTCCTCTCCCATGTTTACTGTTTTTGACATCATATTTTACACCTTTTCCTGTTTTGTATCACTTACTGTGAATATAGATGATTTTAGTATTTTTGTCTTTTAACTTTCCTGCTAGCTTTATATGAGGTTGATTTACTTCCTTTCCTGTATATTTGCCTTTACCTTTCGTAATTTTCATGTTTCTAGTTGTGACCTTTTTTGCTTAAGAGAAGTCCCTTTAACATTTTTTGTAAAGCTGATTTGGTACTGAACTCTTACCTTTTGCTTGTCTGTAAAACTTTCTATCTCTCCATTAGATCTGAGTGAAAGCCTTGTCAGGGAGCCATAATGTTTATGAGCTTTTTTTCCTTCATACTTTAAAATTTTAAGTTGGAAGTGAAATGCACTTTTCTATTTTGCTTTTCTCATTCACCTCATAAAATTTTTTTATCGTGTTCAGAACCCATTAACATTTCATTGCTTTTACAGTATTGCCTCATATATTAGATCATTATTTACTTAACTCTTCTTCTGTTTTTGGGCATTTAGATTGTGTCTCATTTATTTTGATAAATAACGTTGAAATGAATATCTTTGTAGGAAATTTTTTTTCTGCATATAGATTTTTTGTCTCCCCTTTTTCCTGAAATTATTTTTAAAAGCTTTTGGGACGTACTGTCAAAGTGTTTTCCAAAAGGGTTCAGCTGGCTAAAATCACCAGCAATAAACTGGAGTTAACATTCATCTTCACCAGCATTATATTCATTTAAAAACCCATAGTTTTGGTTCACCAGGAAAAAATGGTGTGTAATTATGGAACCATCCCTTGTTGTAGTCAGTACGTGTTTTGTGTACATGTAAGCATAAATTTGGTACTTCATTCTAAGTATTTTTTCTACCAAGAATTTAAATTTTCAAGAGTTCTTGAGGAAACTTATTAGTGACCAATGAGTGGTAGTTCCCTTGAATTTTTCTGTTGTTTAAAACAGTTGGTAATAAACAGGGACAGTGTCTTTTTGCCACTATTGGAATATTAAAAATACTGAGCCCTTTTCTGTTCTCTTTCTATACACTTTGGAAATTGAAGGTTTAAGTTGATTTTAAGTTTGTACTCAGTCGTTCAGTCATGTCCAACACTTTGCGACCCTGTGGGCGGTAGTCCACCAGGCTCCCCTTTCAGTGGGATTTTGCAGGCAAGAGTACTAGAGTGGGTTGCCATTTCCTTCTTCAGATCTAAGCTTGGAGTTAGTTTGTTAGAAAAACAAAGTAAGCTGAAACTATTTGTAACAGCAGATGAACAACATTTCCAATGAACATTTGTTGAAACATTTAGTGGTAAATTAGAGTGTGAAATACTGAAGTTTTACCATTCATCCATTGTCAGTATACCTCTTCTAATTGTATGATCTACTTAGATTGCTGTTACATCTCTTGATTTCAGACATAACTCTTGTCTCTGTTTCTTGGTTTATCAGTTTTGAAGATTCTCTGATTTAAAAAAATTAGGATCTATTCTTTTTTTTGTGTGTGTGTGTGTGTCTGTAAGTCACACTCATAGAGCGACTTTATTTCCTGCCCACTCTTTCTTTCTTTATTTTTTTTTTTTTAATATTATTTTTATTAGTTGGAGGCCAATCACTTTACAACATTTCAGTGGGTTTTGTCATACATTGACATGAATCAGCCATATAGTTACACGTATTCCCCATCCCGGTCCCCCATCCCACCTCCCTCTCCACCCGACTCCTCAGGGTCCTCCCAGTGCACCAGGCCCGAGCACCTGACTCATGTATCCCACCTGGGCTGGTGGTCCGTTTCACCATAGATAATATACATGCTGTTCTTTCAAAACATCCCACCCTCACGTTCTCCCCCAGAGTTCAAAAGTCTGTTCTGTACTTCTGTGTCTCTTTTTCTGTTTTGCATATAGGGTTATCGCCACCATCTATCTAAATTCTGTATATATGTGTTAGTATACTGTAATGTTCTTTATCTTTCTGGCTTACTTCACTCTGTATAATGGGCTCCAGTTTCATCCATCTCATTAGAACTGATTGAAATGAATTCTTTTTAACGGCTGAGTAATATTCCATGGTGTATATGTACCACAGCTTCCTTATCCATTCATCTGCTGATGGGCATCTGGGTTGCTTCCATGTCCTGGCTATTATAAACAGTGCTGCAATGAACATTGGGGTGCACGTGTCTCTTTCAGATCTGGATTCCTCAGTGTGTATGCCTAGAAGTGGTATTGCTGGGTCATATGGCAGTTCTATTTCCAGTTTTTTAAGAAATCTCCACACTGTTTTCCATAGTGGCTGTACTAGTTTGCATTCCCACCAACAGTGTAAGAGGGTTCCCTTTTCTCCACACCCTCTCCAGCATTTATTGCTTGTAGACTTTTGGATAGCAGCCATCCTGACTGGCGTGTAATGGTACCTCATTGTGGTTTTGATTTGCATTTCTCTGATGATGAGTGATGTTGAGCATCTTTTCATGTGTTTGTTAGCCATCTGTATGTCTTCTTTGGAGAAATGTCTGTTTAGTTCTTTGGCCCATTTTTTGATTGGGTCGTTTATTTTTCTGGAATAGAGCTGCAGGAGTTGCTTGTATATTTTTGAGATTAATCCTTTGTCTGTTTCCTCATTTGTTATTATTTTCTCCCAATCTGAGGGCTGTCTTTTCACCTTACTTATAGTTTCCTTTGTTGTGCAAAAGCTTTTAATTTTCATTAGGTCCCATTTGTTTATTTTTGCTTTTATTTCCAATATTCTGGGAGGTGGGTCATAGAAGATCTTGCTGTGATTTATGTCGGAGAGTGTTTTGCCTATGTTCTCCTCTAGGAGTTTTATAGTTTCTGGTCTTACATTTAGATCTTTAATCCATTTTGAGTTTATTTTTGTGTATGGTGTTAGAAAGTGTTCTAGTTTCATTCTTTTACAAGTGGTTGACCAGTTTTCCCAGCACCACTTGTTAAAGAGATTGTCTTTTTTCCATTGTATATCCTTGCCTCCTTTGTCAAAGATGAGGTGTCCATAGGTTCGTGGATTTATCTCTGGGCTTTCTATTCTATTCCATTGATCTATATTTCTGTCTTTGTGCCAGTACCATACTGTCTTGATGACTGTGGCTTTGTAGTAGAGTCTGAAGTCAGGCAGGTTGATTCCTCCAGTTCCATTCTTCTTTCTCAAGATTACTTTGGCTATTCGAGGTTTTTTGTATTTCCATACAAATTGTGAAATTATTTGTTCTAGTTCTGTGAAAAATACCGTTGGTAACTTGATAGGGATTGCATTGAATCTATAGATTGCTTTGGGTAGAATAGCCATTTTGATAATATTGATTCTTCCAATCCATGAGCACGGTATGTTTCTCCATCTGTTTGTGTCCTCTTTGATTTCTTTCATCAGTGTTTTATAGTTTTCTATGTATAGGTCTTTTGTTTCTTTAGGTAGATATACTCCTAAGTATTTTATTCTTTTTGTTGCAATGGTGAATGGTATTGTTTCCTTAATTTCTCTTTCTGTTTTTTCATTGTTAGTATATAGGAATGCAAGGGATTTCTGTGTGTTAATTTTATATCCTGCAACTTTACTATATTCATTGATTAGCTCTAGTAATTTTCTGGAAGAGTCTTTAGGGTTTTCTATGTAGAGGATCATGTCATCTGCAAACAGCAAGAGTTTCACTTCTTCTTTTCCTATCTGGATTCCTTTTATGTCTTTTTCTGCTCTGATTGCTGTGGCCAAAACTTCCAACACTATGTTGAATAGTAGTGGTGAGAGTGGGCATCCTTGTCTTGTTCCTGATTTCAGAGGAAATGCTTTCAATTTTTCACCATTGAGGGTGATGCTTGCTGTGGGTTTGTCATATATAGCTTTTATTATGTTGAGGTATGTTCCTTCTATTCCTGCTTTCTGGAGAGTTTTAATCATAAATGAGTGTTGAATTTTGTCAAAGGCTTTCTCTGCATCTATTGAGATAATCATATGGTTTTTATCTTTCAATTTGTTAATGTGGTGTATTACGTTGATTGATTTGCGGATATTAAAGAATCCTTGCATTCCTGGGATAAAGCCCACTTGGTCATGGTGTATGATTTTTTTAATATGTTGTTGGATTCTGTTTGCTAGAATTTTGTTAAGGATTTTTGCATCTATGTTCATCAGTGATATTGGCCTGTAGTTTTCTTTTTTTGTGGCATCTTTGTCTGGTTTTGGAATTAGGGTGATGGTGGTCTCATAGAATGAGTTTGGAAGTTTACCTTCTTCTGCAATTTTCTGGAAGAGTTTGAGTAAGACAGGTGTTAGCTCTTCTCTAAATTTTTGGTAGAATTCAGCTGTGAAGCCATCTGGTCCTGGGCTTTTGTTTGCTGGAAGATTTCTGATTACAGTTTCGATTTCCTTGCTTGTGATGACTCTGTTAAGATCTTCTATTTCTTCCTGGTTCAGTTTTGGAAAGTTATACTTTTCTAAGAATTTGTCCATTTCATCCAAGTTGTCCATTTTATTGGCATAGAGCTGCTGGTAGTAGTCTCTTATGATCCTTTGGATTTCAGTGTTGTCTGTTGTGATCTCACCCTTTTCATTTCTTATTTTGTTAATTTGGTTCTTCTCTCTTTGTTTCTTAATGAGTCTTGCTAATGGTTTGTCAATTTTGTTTATTTTTTCAAAAAACCAGCTTTTAGCTTTGTTGATTTTTGCTATGGTCTCTTTAGCTTCTTTCGCATTTATTTCTGCCCTAATTTTTAAAATTTCTTTCCTTCTGCTAACCCTGGGGTTCTTCATTTCTTCCTTCTCTAATTGCTTTAGGTGTAGAGTTAGGTTATTTATTTGGCTTTTTTCTTGTTTCTTTATGTAAGCCTGTAATGCTATGAACCTTCCCCTTAGCACTGCTTTTACAGTGTCCCATAGGTTTTGGGTTGTTGTGTTTTCATTTTCATTTATTTCTATACATACTTTGATTTCTTTTTTGATTTCTTCTATGATTTGTTGGTTATTCAGAAGCGTGTTATTTAGCCTCCATATGTTGGAATTTTTAACAATTTTTTTCCTGTAATTGAGATCTAATCTTACTGCACTGTGGTCAGAAAAGATGACTGGAATGATTTCAATTTTTTTGAATTTTCCAAGACCAGATTTATGGCACAGGATGTGATCTATTCTGGAGAAGGTTCCGTGTGCACTTGAGAAAAAGGTGAAGTTGATTGTTTTGGGGTGAAATGTCCTATAGATATCAATTAGGTCTAGCTGGTCCATTGTATCATTTAAGGTTTGTGTTTCCTTGTTGATTTTCTGTTTAGTTGATCTATCCATGGCTGTGAGTGGGGTATTAAAGTCTCCCACTATTATTGTGTTACTATTAATTTCCTCTTTCATACTCGTTAGTGTTTGCCGTACATATTGCGGTGCTCCTATGTTGGGTGCATATATATATTTATAATTGTTATATCTTCTTCTTGGATTGATCCTTTGATCATTATGTAGTGTCCTTCTTTGTCTCTTTTCACATCCTTTATTTGGAAGTCTATTTTATCTGATATGAGTATTGCGACTCCTGCTTTCTTTTGGTCTCCGTTTGCGTGAAATATTTTTTTCCAGCCCTTCACTTTCAGTCTGTATGTGTCCCTTGTTTTGAGGTGGGTCTCTTGTAGACAGCATATATAGGGGTCTTGTTTTTGTATCCATTCAGCCAATCTTTGTCTTTTGGTTGGGGCATTCAACCCATTTACATTTAAGGTAATTATTGATAGGTGTGGTCCCGTTGTCATTTACTTTGTTGTTTTGGGTTCACGTTTATACAACCTTTCTGCATTTCCTGTCTAGAGAAGATCCTTTAGCATTTATTGAAGAGCTGGTTTGGTGGTGCTGAATTCTCTCAGCTTTTGCTTGTCTGTAAAGCTTTTGAATTCTCCTTCATATCTGAATGAGATCCTTGCTGGGTACAGTAATCTAGGTTGTAGGTTATTCTCTTTCATTACTTTCAGTATGTCCTGCCATTCCCTTCTGGCCTGGAGGGTTTCTATTGATAGATCAGCTGTTATCCTTATAGGAATCCCTTTGTGTGTTATTTGTTGTTTCTCCCTTGCTGCTTTTAGTATTTGTTCTTTGTGCTTGATCTTTGTTAATTTGATTAATATGTGTCTTGGGGTGTTTCGCCTTGGGTTTATCCTGTTTGGGACTCTCTGGGTTTCTTGGACTTGGGTGGCTATTTCCTTCCCCATTTTAGGGAAGTTCTCAGCTATTATCTCCTCGAGTATTTTCTCATGGCCTTTCTTTTTGTCTTCTTCTTCTGGGACTCCTATGATTCGAATGTTGGGGCGTTTCACATTGTCCCAGAGGTCCCTGAGGTTGTCCTCATTTCTTTTGATCCTTTTTTCTTTTTTCCTCTCTGCTTCATTTATTTCCACCATTTTATCTTCTACCTCACTTATCCTATCTTCTGTCTCCGTTATTCTACTCTTGGTTCCCTCCAGAGTGTTTTCGATCTCATTCATTGCATTATTCATTTTTAATTGACTCTTTTTTATTTCTTCTAGATCTTTATTAAACATTTCTTGCATCTTTTCAATCTTTGTCTCCAGGCTATTTATCTGTACCTCCATTTTGCTTTCAAGATTTTGGATCATTTTTATTATCATTATTCTAAATTCTTTTTCAGGTAGATTCCCTATCTCCTCCTCTTTTGTTTGACTTGGTGGGCTTTTTTCATGTTCCTTTACCTGTTGGGTATTTCTCTGCCTTTTCATCTTGTTTAGATTGCTGTGTCTGGAGTGGGCTTTCTGTATTCTGGAGGTCTGTGGTTCCTTTTTATTGTGGAGGTTTTACCCAGTGGGTGGGGTTAGACGATTGGCTTGTCAAGGTTTCCTGATTAGCGAAGCTTGCGTCAGTGTTCTGGTGTGCGGATCTTGATTTCTTCTCTTTGGATAGCAATGGAGTGCCCAGTAATGAGTTTTGAGATGGGTCTATGTGTTAGGTGTGACCTTGGGCTGTCTGTATGTTGACGTTCAGGGCAATGTTCCTGCGTTGCTGGAGAATTTGCGTGGTATGTCGTGCTCTAAAACTTATTGGCTCTTGGGTGGTGGTTGGTTTTGTTGCAGGTATGGAGGCTTTTGTACGGTCACTTATTACTTAAAGATCCATGTAGTCAGGAGTTTTCTGGTGTTCTCAGGTTTTGGGCTTAAGTCTCCTGCCTCTGGATTTCAGTTTTATTCTTCCTGTAGTCTCAGGACTTCTCCAACTATACAGCACTGATAATAAAACTTCTATGTTAATGGTGGAAAGTTTCTCCCCCGTTAGGGATACCCAGAGAGGTTCACCGAGTTACATGGAGAAGAGGAGAGGGAGGAGGGAGATAGAGATGGGCAGGAGGAGAAAGAGGGGGACTCAAGAGGAGAGAGACAGATCTACGAAGTTGTCTGATCCCAGAGTGTTCTCCGTAGCCCAGACACCCACAAAGATTCACAGAATTGGATTGGGAAGAGAAGGGGAAAGGAGGAAATAGAGGTGTTCTGAGGTAGAAAACAGAGTCAAGATTGGGAGAGAATAATCAACACACTCGTGAATAAAAATGGGAGCTGAATATTGGATTCTTAAATGTTCACAATTTATATCATATACTGAAAAACAAAAATTAAAAATCTAGAGTAGAGGTTAGACTCTTAAAAATACTATATTAAAAACAAAAACCAAAACACACAAAAGAAATTTTAGAAATATATATGAAGTTTGGTATAAAAATAGGGCTTCTCTTCTTCTTCTTCTTTTTTTTTTTTTTCCCTTTCTTCTGTAAGGTTATAGTGGATTGAAAATGAAAATTAAGGCGTAGTAAAAGGAGTGCTAGAGGGCTTTAAAAGAAATAAGAGAAAAAGAAAAGGAAAATAGAAGAGAAGAAGAAAAAAGAACAGAAAAAAAAAGAAGAAAAAGAAAAAAAAGAAAAAAGAAAGAGAAAAAAAATTGTTTTGCCTAATTAAAAAAAATCGTAAAAATCTATGAAAGTTAAGGAGTAATGGGGGAGTAATAAGGAATTTTTAAAGGAAAATAAAAGAGAACCAAGAAAAAAGAAAAAAAAATTTTTTTTTCCTTACTTAAAAAAAAAAAAAAGAAAAGAAAAAGAAAAAATATATCTAGGAATTTCTCTGGAGCTGTTGCGGTCAGTGTGGGTTCGGCTCAGCTTCAGATAGCTCCTCGTTCCAGCTTACACTTGTCGATATCTACAGGCCCTTCCGGTGTAGTCAGTCGGTGGTTTCTTCAGGGATTTTAATCTGTTGCACCGGTCCCTTCTGAAGCGGTTCCCTTTGTTTATTTGGGTTCTGTTGCCGGTCTCTTCCGCTCCTAATTTCCACCCTGACACAGGGGGCGGAGGTGGATTCTTATTCAGGTAGCTAGTTCCGTCGCGCTGCGGGGAGGGGCTGTGCGGGGAGGGGCTGTGCGGGGAGGGGCTGTGCCGGGAGGGGCCGGCGCTCCAGGGAGGGGCTTGCGCTCTTTTCTCGGTCTGCGCTGCTCAGGCTCCGAGCTGTTCTGTCTGAAGCGCGCGCCACGCTGCGCGCGGCTCCAGCCCTCGGGCGATTCACAAAAGCGCGGCACACAAAGCTGGGCCCGCGCTCCGGCCCCACGCCGCCCGAGCGGCCCAGGCAGCCAGGCGCTTGACGGGCGCTCTCTCCCCGGGTGCGGCGCGTCTTCTGCCCTGCGCGGTCCGAGTCTCAGTCCCCGCCGGCGCCAGTCGGGCGCGCGCGCCCTCTGCCCTCCGCGTCCCCAGCCCCAGTTCCCGCCCGCGCCGGTCGGGCGCCCGCGCCCTCCGTCTCGCCACGACCCTCCCGGCGGACTTCGGCCGCCCAGAATCTCGGTCCCTTTGTTCTGCAAACGGCCGGCAGTGTGTTCGGGCCGGTTAATTTTCTCTCTCTCTTGCTGTCCCACAGTTCAAGCTGGCAACTCACAAAAGCTCCCTCTGATTGTCCTCAGGGCGCTCAGGCCCGGATCCAGCCCCAAGTAATGCCGCCCGCTCCTCTCCGTTTCGCCCCCACTTGCTGGTTGCGGATGCGGGCGTCTGGGGTACTTTTCTGCTGGGAGTTGCTTTTAGGCTCGTAATCTGTGGGTTTTATTTATTCTATCCCTCCCAGTCAGATTCAAACTCTTGAGATTCCAACACTTCCCCCAGGCCCGCCAGTGCGAGGGTTTCCCGGTGTCTGGGAACGTCCTCTATTAAGTCCCTTCCCGGGACGGATCTCCGTCCTTAGCTCTTTTGTTTCGCTTTTTATCTTTTATATTTTGTCCTACCTCCTTTCGAAGACAATGGGCTGCTTTTCTGGGTGCCTGATGACCTCAGCTAGCGATCAGAAGTTGTTTTGTGAAGTTTGCTCTGCGTTCAGTTATTTTTTTGATGAATTTCTAGGAGAGAAAGTGGTCTCTCCGTCCTACTCCTCCGCCATCTTGGCTCCTCCTCCAGGATCTATTCTTTTCTCCATTTCCTTTCTCCTCAGTGTTTGATATTTATGTATTTTCTTTACTTTTTTTAAAAAATATTTTTGTTTAATTATTATTTATTTGGCTGTGCCTGATCTTAATTGTGGCATGTGGAGTCTTTTAGTTGTGGCGTGTGAACTCTTCAGTTGCTGCATGTGGCATCTAGTTCCCTGACCAGGATTTGAACCCAGACCCCCTGCATTGGGAGTGCAGAGTACCACTGAACTACCAGGGAACCCCAATTTATATGTTTTCATTTCTTATATTATTTCCTTTGTTACCTTAAGTGGTAGTTGTGAGCCTGTTGTGAATCTGTATCTCTAAGATTCCTAGACTCTGGGTTTCCCCTTGCTGCTGAGTTCTGGAAACTGCCTCCAAGCGGAAGTGCTGGGGGGTGGTTGGTGCTTGCCCTTCATTTCTTCTCTTGTAGGTTGTAGCTCTGAGCTGCTTGTTTCGTGGTATAAGGCCTGAAAATACTTGTTTCCTGTATTTTATTTACTTTTCTAGTTGTTCATGTTAGGAACATGATTTTGTATCCTTCTGGCTAGAAGCTGGAGTCTTTTAATGGCTTCTTAACTCCTGAATCTAGTGATTGCTTCATGGCCCTTGTATTGAAGTCTTCAGAGGGAAGTTAGTTCCTTTTCTTTTTAAATACCATCTTTTCCTGTGAGGCTGCCTACTTCTGACTTTCTATTTCCTTTACTGGATCCTCCTACTTTGCTTGGTACCTTATTAATTGCATCAATAATTGTAATATTACCACCATAAGTCACCCTTGCCAGACCCCATGCTAACTTGATACCTGTTTTCTCATTTTAGTTCTTAAAGCAACTGCTTAGTATTCTCTAGGGGTCTGTGTTACCCCTTCTTTCCTTCTGTGTATTCTTAAGTTTTGGGCCCCATCTGTTTGGTGATGACTTATATTTTTAGCAGTGATTTCTATACTGAGCTTTCAATCTGTCTACCTGACAGTCTGAGCTTTTCCACCCGGACTTTTAAAAGGAGTACTGACATATTGCAATGTAAGTGGAAACTCCTTTGTCTTTCTGTGTCCTATTCTTCATCTCAATGTTGTTTAACCCGTGGTTAAACACACACCAAAAAACAAGCTTCCCACGAACAGACATACACTCTGCATGTTAATTTGACTTTCTAATCTCTTCTTGCATGTAGCCCTGCTTCTCCATTCCTACTCTCCGTGTCTAGTTGCAGCTCTCATCTTCGGTCTGTTACTGACCTCCTAACTGATCGCTGCCTCTGTTGTGTTCATCTAAAATCTGCAGTATTTCTAAATTTTAAATAGAATGTGCTTCCTGGCTTAACTTGTCCAGTATTTCCTTAAATGCTGCTGGGCAACATATGCTTTTGAACACGACACACAGATCTCCTTGTTCAGGCATTTGCTTCTCTTTACATCTTTCTTGTGGTGCTCCTATCACCTGCCCTCTCAGTTGGCATCCTCCCCGACCACACCATGCTTTTTTCAAATGTTTGTTCTTGTGGCTCCCTGTATCCACAGCTTTGACTTGGCTAATACTTCCATGTTCTTTTTTGAGGCTTATTCCCTTGTTTCCAGGCCTCTTCATTTTTTGTTCCCACACTCTCCCACGTGTAGGTCTAACAGTATGTCTATTATGCATTTAAAGGATCTTTGTTTCACTTTCTTTTACTATATTAGAGATCCTCGAAGACAAGACATTTTAAAACTCATATTTGTAACCTTTGCACTGCTGAATGCTTGACTGTCAGTTCACTTTTAGATAGTTCCTGTCTTAAATGACGACACAATTGTCCATCCTTGTTCCCAAATAGAAATGTGGGTGTTTTCCTTGTCACCTATCTTTATCACATGTAACCAGCTCCGAGTTTTTCAGTTTTGCTTTTACTGGGGTATATATGTTTGCATTCTTTTGTTCATTTGTTTTTTCACTTGTTCATTCAATAAATTTCCCTCAGGGCTACTGCCTGTAAGACCATGAACTAACTATAATGCATGCCAAACATTGCATTGAATTTGTAGAATTTATAGATTAATTTTGGAGGAGTAACATTTATATAGTTTTGGGTACCTGAGGAAATGTTTTTAAGTATTCCTCTTTGTTTTTTTTAAAGCTTACTTGTAAGTGTTTTAACAGTTCTTTTAGTGTAGATGAGATTTTAAAAATTCTGTTGTATTTTCTAATTTGTCATTGCTCATCTGTTGGGAACTGAGCAAATGATCATCTTATCTGGCCAACTTATTAAACTTCGTAGTACTTTTCATAGGCTTAGGTTTTCAAATATTGGTTACATCAATGACAAATACCACGGTTGTTTTCCTTCGATTACTTAGTTCACTTATTTATTTGTGTTTTAGTATATTTCCTATCTTAGGATATTTGTTGAATAAAAACAGTGATATTTGGCATTCTGGAATTGTTCTGGACTTTAATGAAAATGCTACTTTCTTAGCAGTACCTTGCTGAGTATGATGTTTATTTTGAATAATTTGTAAAGTCGTTTTAAGGAGGCATCACCTATTCTCTTGCTAAGAGCTTTATCCTTAATCCATGTTGAATTTTATCTGTAACTTGTTTGGTGTCGGTGATGATCAAGTTAATATATTAATGTAAAGGATTACAGTAAGAGATTTCCTGAAGACAGATCCTCAACATTTCTGCTTTTTCCTGATTTATTTAATACAGTGCTAGATTTGAGTGCTAATGGTTTATTGAGTATATTTTCATTTCCATTTGTAAGTAAGATTGGTTTATACTTTTATTTCACTTAGTTCTCTGCTTTTATTTCAGAATTATGCTAGCATTATAAACTTGTTAAAGCATTTCACTTTTTTTAAATTGGAAAAACTGAATCGTCTAAACAACAGAAATTAGTTAGTTAGTTATTTCTTAAAGCTCTAGTAGAATGTGTCATAAAATCATTTTGAAAATAGCTATTTCTTGGCATCTTTATTTCCCCAAGTCTAGTAAAGTACCAAGGGCAAAGAGCTTCTTTAGCTCTTGTTGAATTCTCTAGATAAGTTCCTAGGAAATGATTTACTATGTAGAATTTTTTGTTATATTAATAGATTTTGTTTTAGTCAGAGAAGCATTGTTACCCTGGCTAATTCAACAGGATATGGAATTAGTCTGGATATGAAATACATGGAAATCTGTCTTCATGGATAGATTTTCTTCGTAGAAAGATGCTGTTTGGTGATAGTCTAAATTCAGAGCTAACCTTTATAGGGAAGTGGTCTCATTAGTATCACTCAGTAGAGTATTTGCATAATTACCATGTGTAAAAAGACCAAAGGTAACCATTTTATAAATGTATTCATGTCTTGGGTTATTTTACTATTTTCTTTTTTTTAAAGCTTATTCAGTGATTTAGAGTCATTATAATTAATTTATAAGTAAATGATATTTTAGAAGTTAAAGAGCTTTAATTTCAATAAAATTGATTTGGTGTATACATTCACATTTCCCCCTTTTAAAAAATTCACTGTTTTCAGATAGTCATAAAACTCTGGTATATTGTAGAAGTAATGGGACATCTGAGTGGTTCTCAGATTAATACGGCAAAGCAGTGGTTCTCAGCCAGGGGCAGTGATGTCCCCACAGAACATTTGGCTGCATCTGGAGACTCTTTAATTGTCACAGTGGGAGGAAACCACTGCCATTGAGTAGGTGGAGGCCGGAGGTGCTAGTGGACATAATGTACTGCACAGGGTAGCCCCCTATAAAAAAGGATCTGTCCCCAAATGTTAGTGATGCCAAGGCTGAGAAGCTGTTGTAAAAGGAAAGCACCCAACCCAACATTAAAGCTCGAACACCCAACATAAAAATGTGTTCTTAGATGTGTGCTTATTCTTTCAGCAACTATAACTCTAACTTAGTACAATTTACAAGGTCCTCATGCCAAATGTGTAAAGAGTATTCTGCTCTTGACTGACATCTAGTGAGACATTAACAAATAAATGTAAAACTGAAAGTTGAAATTAAGCATGTAAATCAGAGTTATAGCTAGTTGTTTTTTCTGCTCTTATGAATTTCACATATAAATAATCTAAGAAGAGAGTAAAGATTTGTTTAGGGCTACTGAGAAACAGGCTTCCCAGGTGGCTCAGTGGTAAAGAATCCACCTGCCAATGCAGGAGACCCAAGAGACACAAGTTGGGTCCCTGAGTTGGGAACATTCATTGGAAAAAGGAAATAGCAACCCAGTCCAGTATTTTTGCCTGAAAAATCCCATGGACAGAGAAGCCTGGCAAGCTACAATCCATAAGGTCAAAAAAGAGCCGGGCACGACTGATTGACTGAGCACACACACGCACACACACACGCTGAGAAATTATAACTGAGAAGGAGTAGTATGTGGTAAATTCTGAGCTGAAGTACTACTATATCTCCTTTATCTTTTACTTATATTCTTGATTTAATATTAGAGCTTAGGATATAAAATTTTTTCATAGTTTTCTGAGTAAGTGCTGACTTCTGTTGGAAGACTTTCTGTATTTTAAAAATTGCTTAAAAATTGTGGCGTTTTAGAACCAGTGGAGACCTAAGTGGTTTTATTCAATTTCTTCACTTACAGAGATTAAACCGTTCTATTTCATAGAGATGAAGCGATCTAGTCTGTGGTTTTGCAGTTTGTCAGGCCAGATCTTAAACTGGAGCCCACTGTTCCCGACTTCTAGTTGAGTGTGCTCTCAGGGGGAGGGGAAGTGATTGTGTACTCTGGGTTCTTCTGAAAGCTTTTATGTTTGTTTTTCAAACTATGGATATTAAAACTGTTAAATTCTTATTTTTTTCAAACTATGAACATTAAAACTGTTAAATTCTCATTTCTTTTAAAAGAATATATATACACACCTCCATATATGTTTTAAAATGAATTTGTATTTATGTTTATAAATCTCATATTTAATTTTTATTTATAAGCGTTATGCACTTGTAAACATGGATATTTCAAATCTCTCATAGGCAACGACACCTCCAAATCAAGGGCGACCTGATTCTCCAGTCTACGCTAACCTGCAGGAACTGAAGATATCCCAGTCGGCTCTTCCCCCGCTCCCCGGAAGCCCAGCAATTCAGATTAATGGAGAATGGGAAACTCATAAAGATAGTTCAGGGCGTTGTTATTACTATAACAGAGGTACACAGGAAAGAACTTGGAAACCCCCTCGTTGGACTCGAGATACGAACACAAGCAAAGGAGATTCCCAGAGTCCAGGGGATCAAGAGGTATGAGGAGCTAGGGGGTCAACCAGTGAGTTACAGAGCTTTTTCTCTCTTTGTTCCTCAGAGAAGTAAATAGGTTTGCTTCTAACCTTTGAAATCTCTAAGATACTAAATCTTCTTTCCAAGTTTTATCATATCACTGTTTGTTGCTTCCTAGTGTGTAACTAGTAGACAGCAGCTAGCCCTGTGGCATGTCTAGATTTCACTGCGTTAATGTTGCCTGTTGCCCATGGTTTCCCTCACATGCTAGAAGATACTAATCCAGTCATTATTATTGCCAAAGCAGTTACATTTTTTAGAAAAAGAAGGGAAGAAAATATGTGATGTGATTTAGCCAAACAAAAACCCAGTTATTTGATGCTTTTCTTTATGATTTGATGGGACTGGCAAGATACTTCTCAGTTTTTGTTAGAGGTACAGGTTCACTTTTTATGTCTGCGTAGGGGAAATAAGTATAATATAAGTCCTTTGCTACAAGCTGAACATCCTCTAAATCTGACAGTTTACTCTAAAAACACTTCTTGATTGCCTGGTTGTCTTCTGTTTTTTTGGCCATGCCATGTAGCTTGCAGGATCTTAGTTCTCCTGCCAGGGATCGAATCTGTGCACCTGCAGTGGAAGTGTGAGTCTTAACCACTGAACTACCAGGGAAGTCCCTAAAATTAGTTTCTCTAACAAGTGTCCATACCATTTCCCCACTCACCTTGGTTTCACAGACACACAGACATACACAAACAGACACACATACCCAGTGCAACACACACACACACACACCCCCCCCCCGGAGGGTGGTGCAACACACACACACACACACACACCCTACCCCCTACACACACACACAGACACACACACACAGACACACACACACAGACACACACACATCCCTACCCCCTCCCCCCACACAGACACAGACACACACACATCCCTACCCCCCCCCACACACACATCCCTCCTCCCTCCCCCCACACAGACACAGACACACACACCTCTACCCCTCCCCCCCCCCCCCCCCCACACACAGACACACAGACACACACACCCCTACCCCCCACCCCCCTGGAGGGCAGTGCAATGAATTGGCCAGTAGTGCTTTGAGAGGCACTCATCTCTGAGGCCTGGAGAGATTCCCTGGGACTGTGCAGATGTGCAGAGAAGCCTGGGTAGGATGGATGGAAGGAGTTACATCCTGCTGTTTGGTAGACAGCGGCCCCTGCACCCACACAGGACACCTGCTCTTAGAGCAGCTGACTTGCACAGCAGAACTCCAGCTAGGTAGGAGCTGGAGAAATCAGGTAACACATCCTGTGTTTAGCAGAGTCTAAGAGCTTTGTATGGTTAATAACCCCTCCTCTTGTCCTATTTTTCAGTTGGTTATTTATAGCTATGCTTTGGTGGTAGCTTGTATTAATACTGAGAGTTGGGGAATGAGGTGGAGGGTTAGTGAGAAATTGTTCCTGTGTTACTATAATAAGAGAAGTGTTAGGGAAGCGATTTGAATTTGTGTGTCTAGAAAGATTTGAAAGTAAGTTGTCCTGTGTGTCCATGATAAAGTAAAGTCTTATCATTTGGAAGAATTAGGGAAAGGGCTAAATTATAGAATAAAGGGATTTAAAGTACACATGGAAACTTGAATAGCCTTTCTTAGGTTTCTGTTACACTTCAGAGACTAGATGGGAGTGTTCTATAAATCGCAGTCTGAGCTCACACCTCTACTCTCTGCATATATTGTGTAAAAATAGGTGTTTGCAGAGTGGCCGGGTCACATCTTCCAGTAACTTCTTGAGAAAGGTTGCGTATGGAGGTAAAATTGAGACCATGTGTGTGAAAATGTTGACACTGTACTCTCATATTTAATTGAGAGTGTGCCTGAGTGCAGAATTCTAGGTTGGAGATCATTTTTTCTCACAATTGTGAAGCATTTTGAACTTGACTTTATGGTGCTCTGGGTCAGCTGCATGTTGGATGTCTCCAGTGTTGGAACCGTGAGGTCTTCCCTTTCAGACTGACCAGTCTCTGCAGAAGTCGGAACGCTGGCCAGTAAGTTGGTAGCAGCATGTATTTCACACACAGCCCCTTAGTCTCCCCTCTTTCTGTTTGGTACCCATGTTGTAGTTGTGCCTGTCGTTTCCCAGCTCAGAATTCCTCCTGAGAGGGAGTCAGCCCCTGTGCTGCTGCTGCAGGAGGGAGGGTGCACGCTGGCGGCCAGGCGTGAGAAGGGAATCCTGGTGACCTCAGTTCTCAGCTGCGTGCCTCGGTTCCAGGAGGAACCTGTTGCTAAGTGTACACTTGTTGGGTTTCATCTTTCCTTAGATTCTGCTTGCTTTGTGGATAATTTAGGTTTTTGTTCATCTGCTTCTCAGCCTCCAGAGTTCTGTGGCTCTTGTGTCTTTCTGTGTTCTCCTTGTTCTTGGGGGTTCACATCTTTTTGAGCTTATTTCAGTACTGTTATCTTACTGGGGTTCAAGTGGGAGCAAACTTCTCTTTCATTCTAACTCAGAAGGTTGTTATTTTAGTGCTTACCCCGGAACAGTGGTTCTCGCCTAGGGCAGTTTTGTCTCCAGGGGACATTAGGCAATGTCCGGGGATGTTTTGGGTTGTTACAGCTCAGGAAGGGTTACCAGCGTCTCATGGGTAGAGACCAGACAAGCTGTCGCGCATCTTGTGATTCACATGACGGCTCTCACCACGAGGAATAATCTGGCCCTAACTGTCCGTGATGCTGACGCTAGGAAATGCTACCTTAGAAGTTGTAACCGGCGTATGTGCCAAAGTCTACAATTAATCAGCATCTTCTTGCTCCTTGAAACCCTCCAAGAACTCTTTAAGTGCTGTGGGGCCTTTTGTTGTTTATTTCTATTTTCTAGCCCCCCATTCCACCCCTGTGACTGTTGTACATTTGTTGTTTAGTGACTAATTCATGTCCGACTCCTTTGTGATCCCATGGACAGTAGCCCACCAAGCTCCTCTGTCCATGGGTTTTTCTCTCGGCAAGAATACTGGAGTGGGTTGCCATTTCCTTCTCCAGGGGATCTTCCCAGCCCAGGGATTGAACCTGTGCCTCCTGCTTGTTTGGCAGGTGGGTTCTTCACCACTGAGCCACCAGGGAAACCCCACTGTTGTACATGGTGACTCTTAAAATTAGTCCTCATATTTACCACTTTCTTTTTCAGATTTCTTAGGCAGATTACATTATCTTGAATAATTTTTTTACTGCCCTAAGTACATACCCATACCTTATATTTGCTTAGTGAGCCTCCATTAGTGATAGAGTCTTGGTTTTCATTTGCCTGGAAATTTATTTTTCATTATTTTTCAAGACTATCTTTACCTGGTACACAGTTCTAAGGTGATTGTTTGCTTTTTGTTTTTTCCCAGTTCCTTGAGACTTAATCTCATGTTTTCAGGCTTCTGTTATTAATATGCACAATTCAGTCTGTAGGTCTCTTCTTACAGGAGGAGGCTTTGAGGACCTTGTGCCTGTAATTTCACTGTGATGTGATTAGGTGAAGTTATCTTTTTTTATTTCCTCCCCAGGCTTTGTTGGGAATCCCAAATTTGAGGAGTTTCTATCTTTGATTAGTTCCAGAAAATTCCTGTGTATCTTCTACATACATTATCTATATACAGATCCTGTCTCATTTTCTCTTTCCTCTCCTTTTGGGACTGTGATTAGGTACATGTGTACTCTGCTTGCTCCATTAGCCGTGTTTCTTGATTCCCGTTACACTTAACACTTTATTGCTGCACCTCTCTGAGCTTTGTCCTCAGTCATTTTCAAGTTAGGCTCCTGTTTGCTGTTTCTTCATCATGTGTGTTTATTTGATATTAAACCAACCCTTGAACTTAAAAAATGTGTTATTTTTAATTTGTTTGGGGGAGCTACCCATGTTACTAGTTTGAAAAGTGTGACACATACAGAAAAGTGGAAAGAATAGCACATTGAGCTCCTGTATGCTAGGCACCCTTCATCTGGATGTACAAGTTGTTACCACTTCCCCACATTTGCCTTGTTTCTTTATTTCTTTATTCTTCTACTGAACTGGGTCTTTGTTTCTGCACGTGGGCTTTCTCTAGTTGCGGTGAGCAGGGGCTACTCTCTAGTTGCGATGCGCAGGCTTCTTACTGCTTCTCTTCTGCAGAGCGGTGGCTTCTCTTGTTGCAGAGCTTGGGCTGTCAGGCGCATGGACTTCAGAAGTTGCACACATTTCTTTTTCCCTCCTTTCACCCTTCTATCTCCACTAGTTGTTTTATTCTGAATCATTTGTGCAGACAATGTAATGTTTTATTCTCTAAGTGTAAGGACTTTTTCCAGCAAAACAAATTGAAAAATGCATTTATCACATCCAAAAAATTTAATATCTGAATGTTATTTAATACAAAGTTAATATTCAGTGTTTCTCACTGGTCAGTTAATATCCTTTATGTTTTTTATTCCTGCAATAAAGGATCCAGTGAATGATCATATGTTGCGTTTAATTGTCATATTTTTCTTAGGTCTTATTTTCTACTTCCTTTTTTATAATTTCCATATATAAAGTCTTTAAGAGTCTGAATATGCTGTTTTTCTGCTGACTCGCACTCATGCTGTTTGTTTCATGTCGTGTGTGTGTGTTTTAATGTGAGGTGATAGTTGTTGGAGATCATAGATAACAAATCTTTAATGCTAATGTTGAAAGTTTCTTCCTTCAGAGAGGTTTTCCTTGTTTCTCTCAGGTTTTGGGAAAACTAGTGTCCTATGGACATTTGAAACTGAATTTTCAGTCTTAGTTTCCCTAGGCCACCTAGGTAGTAGTAATGTGAATGCATAAAGACTGGCTTGTTGGGTTCTCCCCTAACTTCCCCCCGTTAGTCCTGTGATTTTCCTAGTGTGCACTAGAGGGACAAGGTTTGTTTCTGGTTTGCCCTATAACTGCAGGTATAATTCTTTGGGGTCACCTGTCTTTATTGTGGGACTCCCTGTCTTAGGTTGTCCCGAGTCCTGATCCCCAGCACATCTGCATGGTCTTGAAAACTAATGTTTTAGCTCAAGGTTTGACAAATGCCTTCTTGAAGAAAGCTGCCTTTTTATTCTCCTTACCAATCTGGATTCTTGCTTCCAGTTAGTTTTATTCCTGAGTATTTCTTAACCTCTTGCTCCTTGATGGTTTTGGAAAAAATTGTGATGTAATATGATGTGACATTTGTATATATTGCCAAAATGATCACAATAAACATAGTTAACATCTGTCACCGTACATAGTTATACAGAATATTTTTTTCTGGGAATGAGAACTTTTAAGATCTACTCTTTTAGCAAATTTTGAATGTGCAGTGTTGTATTAATAACTCTGTAACTATGCTGTAGATTCCATCCTCAGGACTTAATTTATTTTGTCACTAGGAGTCTGCACCTTCTGACCCTCTTCACCCATTCCCTACATCTCTGTCAACCACCAGTCTGTTCTCTGTACCTATGAGCTTGTTTGTTTGGTTTGTTTTCACGTTCCACATGTGAGTGAGATCACTGGGTATTTGTCTTTCTTCTGCAAGTTATTTCATTTAGCATACTTCTCTCAAAATCTATCCATGTTGTCACAAATGACTAAATTTTTGTTTTTTTAGTGGCTGAATAATATTCTCCGTACAGATTGCCATTTATTCTGTTTCTAAAAGATTCTTATTGTATCTCTCTGATATTAGCTTATGTTTTAAGTGATCTCAATTAGATTAAAATAATCCTGATTTTTCAGTTAGGTTTTCCATTTTTTTAAACCATTGCTATTACAAAACATGTACAGCTCACTCCATTCAGGACTTCTATAAAGTTGACTTTGTCAGTTTTTATGCACATGTTACTGA
Organism: Muntiacus reevesi; assembly: GCF_963930625.1. Classification (NCBI taxonomy): domain Eukaryota; kingdom Metazoa; phylum Chordata; class Mammalia; order Artiodactyla; family Cervidae; genus Muntiacus; species Muntiacus reevesi. The sequence continues at coordinate 32,710,725 of NC_089250.1, forward strand.
CATGAGGATGTTTGTTACTCACACAACAATGAGAATCTACACATCTGAGTGTTTCAGACCAAATATGGGGGTAGAAAATTTGATCTATTGAGTAGATGTAATTGTAGAAACTGTTTTACCTCAACGTGACCCTGGAAGGGTCATTTGCAGAATTAGCCCAGTAAACATTACACTGAATCTGTATTATGCTTGAATTCATTCAATATTATTTTTTCCTTCCTTTAAAGTATAGTTTTGAATAGTTTTTAACAAGCATTTGTGTTGAGTGAGTCAGGAAGACTTGATTATCAATTAGAAAATAAAATATAGTGTTACAGAGCTAGTGTCTTTTCCTCCCCTCTCCCATCCCACACACTTTAAAAAAATTAGCTCAAGGTATATTTATTAAGCACTTTTTTGCTGGGTGTTTGGTTAGGAACTTGCGATTAATAGGTGAAATTTTCAAGAATCTCAGTCTAATGAAGTGCCCTCACCTCCTACTTTGCTTAGACATAGATGTGCATACATAGATTTGCCCTATCCCCATCATTTTTTAACCTGATTTCAGTTAAAAGTAGCACAGCATAGAAGGTAGCATTTTTATCTCTCAGTCTGAAAACATTGTTCTCAGTTTCTTTATAGTGAATATTTCTAGGCTTGCATTAATGCAATATAATAACTTATTAATTTCCCTGCACCACTTACAGTATACCATTAAAAAGACTAAACAATTTGTTATGAAAATTAAATATTTGAATATATTCAAGATCTCTTAGTATGTATAGCCAAATAAAGTCAATTGCTTAGATTTTCAACTGCTGTTTATGTGTATTCAAAGAGGAACAATCCTTATGTTTCTGACTATTTGTAGCTTCTTTCATCAGAAGAAAACTACCACAGCATTTGTCACAGCCAGTCAGATAGTCAGTGTGGTTCTCCTCCAAGGGGTTGGTCAGAAGAGTTGGATGAACGTGGGCATACCTTATATACCAGTGACTATACTAATGAAAAGGTACATTCTTTTTTTCTTGTCTAGTTTTCTTGGCAGATTCCTCTCATAAAATCATTGTGTACGGAAGCTCTAGTAGTATTTTAAAAACTCATGGAAATATTTTTTTGTAATTCTGTAGTCATGTCAACTGACAGTTCGAAAACTCAATGTAACTACTGATTCATGGTTTTAAGCTGCTTACAGTTATCATAATTTTTGTGGTATCAACCTGTTTAAGACAGAACCTTTTTAAGAGTAGACCCGTTGAGTGTCATTCTGTTTATGCCTCTTCAGTAAACATTTCTTTGTGTTTTTCTTGGCGAATAGTTTTTTTGGTAATAGTTTTCTCAACGTGTCATAATAATCCACCTATCGTCCTACACTGCTTTTTCTTTTATAACCAAGTTATGTAAAACAAAAACCATGAATCTAGTGCTTTATGATTAATTAATTAGTGTGAGAATACTTGTAATTTTATGTGTTTATCATCAGAGAAGGTAATGGTTAGTTGTGTTAGTTTAAAGAATAAAAGCCTTGGGAATAAATGGAGATAGGTTTTTTCACTCCACAGTGTTTTTTAATTATTTAACACTAGAACACGTGAAAACAATAATTTTCATTTCACAATCAAGATCACATGTTTTAGTCTTTACTTCATATTTCCTGTATTATATGAAGTTTTGTTGTTGGTGTTACTTAAATTGTATGAATAAGCTGTGTTGGCTACAGCAGGTAATTCCTAAGAGTTTGTATGAAGTTGGGATTAAATCATTTAGTAGTTTCACCCTTAAAGATTGAAGAAAAATTCCCTTTTGTTAATTTGTCAACCCTGATTTCAGGGTGTGTGTGTCCTTGTGTCCACATACATACGTATATATGATGTCCATATATGTATCTTTGTATCTTTTTTTTTTTTTTTGTATCTTTGTATCTTTACGTTATCTGTTTCTTGTTGTGTTGTTAAGTGGTGCTTGGATCACTAGCTTGACACTGGATGAAAGAGAGAAATTTGCATTTAATGTTTAGTTTCTTATTTTTATCGAACTTAAAATGCAAGTCTGTTAGTATAAGTTTGTTATATTTCTTTTGGAATGTTTTTGAGCAAACAGAATAAAATTCATAAGAATATTACTTAACACCTATGATTTTATAAGCTTAAGCTCAATTTTATTTGCATTTAAAACATAACCCCTGTTTTGTTTTTATAGTGGCTCAAGCATGTTGACGATCAAGGTAGACAGTATTACTACAGTGCAGATGGATCTCGCTCAGAGTGGGAGTTGCCAAAGGTAATAAACCTTAACACTGAGTTTCTGTGTAAAAATAGTGGATGAAGTAAATAATAACCTGAAAATGGTTACAACAGGTTTATTTTTAAAGTTTTATTCAGCTCTCTAGTTTTTCCATAATTCATTGAGAATCCTTTGTCTAAATTATTCTGTGACATACATTATCTTATAGCTATATAATATTGATAATCCCTATTTAAAAGTTCTTTGATTCAGTTTTTCCTTGTTCCTGGATCCAAGATCCCCTTTAAGTGACAGTAATGCAAAGAGTTCTCTTAAATTTGTTGAGTTTTCTGCATGAAGTTGGTGTTAAACTTATATTTTTAAAAGAAAGAAAAGCAACTCAGTATTCAAGTTTATTCTTGTATGTAGATGTGTATTATAGTTGAGTCAGTCATTAGCAGCATGTAGTAATGAGACCTTCCAGGGTCTCACTGGCTCTCTAAAGATAAATGCACGAGGGCTGAGTTTATCTAAAGCAGTAGGTTTCAAAATGGTTGTGTAGTTATCACTGTTAGTATTAAGATATAAATATATATAAATATTAATGATATCTGAGCAAACATTTAAATTTTAATCGGTACCTTATGTTAACATTTTAGAAAACACCTATAAGTAGCAGATGTATCTGTAGTGTCAATTATCAGATAGACTTTAGTTTATAAAGAAATTTTTCTTTTTCCCAAAGTAAGTCAATTTAAAGAAAAATATTACTAGTTTAGAGATACATGGATATAGAAAAAAAAATCATTAAAAAAAATAGTACAATGGATAGAATAAACTATAGTCAGAGGGACAAGAAGATAACAAATATTAAAACATGGTTAAAGGAGATGGAAGATGGGTGGAAATTTTCCTGTATTCACAAATGAGGAATTCTCGAAGAAGAAAATGGAAGAACTGGTAGAGAAATAGTATTTTGGAAATATAATTTCTTGGAATTTTCTGAAACTAAAGGAAGGCATGAGTCTTCAACTGGAGCCTTCAATACTGACCAGAACACAGGAGAAAAAATACACATATTGACAAATTTTACTGAATCTGTGGAACTTCAGTAGAGGGAGACAATCTTAAAAGCCATCAAAGGGTAAAAAGGAAGATTACCTGTGGTGGCAGTTTGCATCATTTGATCCAATCCTCACCCACTCCCATATCAGTGCTTCTTGCTGTGTACCTTTGTAGTGACCTCTTGCTGTGGATGGGGCATATTGTCCTGCTGTTACCATGACTGAATCTAGTCTAGACATGTGACTTGCTTCCACTGATGCGATGTGAGCAAATGTGTCATAAACATGGTATTGTAAAGGGCTTGTACATCAGGGCTTGCTTTTCCACCTCTACCTCTGCTGTGAGAGGAATGTATGGTCCTAGGTATTTCTTAAATACATTTTAAGAAAATGAGCAGAGTCTCAGAGATCTGTGGGACCATACAAAAGACCTAACATTCATTTCTTGAGAATTCCAGGAGTGAAGAAAGATTGTGAGGCTGAAAAATATTTGCAGAAACAATGTTTGGAAACATCTCAGATTTGATAAAAGACAAACCACCAGATTCAAGAAGCTGAGTAAATACCAAACAGTTTGGACTCAAAGAAATCCACATCCAGACACATTGTAATCAAATTTCTGAAAACTAAAGACTTCCCTTTCCCCCCTGCTTCAAGAAATATCTTGAAAGCAGCTCAGTGAAACAACACAGTACTTTGTGGGGGTAATAATGATTTGAATAGCAGAGGATGTCTTGAAGCCAGAAGGAAGTGGTGTTTTACTTTACAAATGCACAGAGAAAAAACTCATGATTGTATATCCAACAAAAATATCCTTCAGTCATGAAAGTAAAATAAAGACATTTTCAGATGAAAGTAAACCCAGAGATTTATTACCAACAGTCTTGTTCTCAAAGAATTGCTATAAGAAATCCTTAAAACAGAAGAGAAATAAATGAAGAAAACTTGGAACATTAAAAATGAACAGAGTATAATGGGAAGGGTGAATATCAGAAGAGACATTTGTCTTGAGCTTTAAGGGGATCTAAGAAGATATTCTATGCAAATGGAAATCAAAAGAAAGCTGCAATAACAATATTTCATATCAGACAAAATAGGCTTTAAAATAAAGACAGTTACAAGAGACAAAAGACACTACGTAAAGATCAAAGGGTCAATCCAAGAAAAAGATATAACAATCGTAAATATATACATACTCAGCATAGGAATATCTCAATAAATAAGGCAAATGCGAACAGCCATAAAAGGAGAAATCACCAGTAACGTAACAGTAGTGGGGCACTTTAACATCCCACTTAGATCAATGGGCAGATCATCCAGACAGAAAATGAATAGAAAAACATAGGTTTTAAATAACACCTTAGGCTAGATGGACTTAATCGATATTTATAGAGCATTCCATCCAAAAGCAGCACAGTACACATTCTTCTCAAATGCGCATGGAACATTCCCAAGGATTGATCACATGCTAGGCCACAAAGTGTGCCTCAGTAAATTCAAGAAAATTGAAATCATGTCAGGCATCTTTTCCAGTCACAGTGCTTTGAGATTAAGAATCAACTGCAAGGAAAAAACTGTAAAAAACACAAACATGTGGAGACTAAACTATATGCTACTAGACAACCAATTGATCACTTAGGAAATCAAAGAGGAAATCAAAAAATTATGTTTGACCTTTAAAAAAATTAGAACATTTCTGAAGACAACATCTGGAGATGTTATCTAGGACAACTATATTGTGAAGAGGGGAGAGTAGTGTGACATAATTGTTGGTAATGTTTCTACATTTCACTTGAAATAGTAAAATGCTGATATTGATAGACTGTGAGGAATTAAATACATTATTTGTAATACCTAGAGTAAGCACTTGGAGAAGGAAGTGGCAGCCCACTCCAATGTTCTTGCCTGGAGAATCCCAGGGATGGGGGAACCTGGTGGACTGATGTCTATGGGGTCGCACAGAGCTGGACATGACTGAAGCAACTTAGCAGCAGCAGAGTAAGCACTAAAAAACTGTAATGAGAAATAGACTCAAAGAGCTATAGATAAATTAAACTACGTTAGTAAAAACTCAAGATAGTCCATAGGAAGGCAGGAAAGGAGAAACAGGCATGATAGAATATAAAACAAGGCAGCAGACTTAAATCCTAACAGATAAATAAATTACATTAAATGTAAATGGTTTAAACACAGCTATTTAATATTTTTGGAAATGATAAAAACCATGACCCGATTATATGTTTCTACACAAAGATCACTTCAAATGTAATGATTTATTACTTCATGCTGAAGATTACTTATCATATAGTTTATAGTAAATCTCATACTTCAGGATGCCGTTGCAGAAGCTTTGCCATTAAAATTAGGTCTTAGACTATAACTTTCCTGTCATTGTTTCTATTCAACAATTAAAAAAAACAAAGATGCAGTTGTTCCTTTTATTAGAAAATCAGGACATTTGGCAAACTCAGAACTGTTAATAGTTCAGTAAGTTTGCTGGACATAAAATCAACCTAAAAACTACCCAATTTTCTAGTAAAAAGTTAATTTGAAAATATGGTAGGAATAAAGTTATTTTTTATATTAGCAACAGCAGCAGCAATGCCAAGAAGAATCCTAAGATTATACCTATAGAAAGTTTGTAAGATCTTAAGAAAATTTCAGAGCAGAATTGAGGGACATAAAAGATGACCTGAAATGATGTGATATACCATTATGATCTTGGGTTGGGATGCTTAACATTACAACAGTGTCCCCATTGATCTGTAAATTCACGGCATTTCCATTTACTATTCTTGTCTCCACCTTTTTTGTTTTTTTGAATTGATGCTAAATTTTATTTGCCAGCACAGATCTGTGAAGAACCAAAATATTCCTGAGTAGGGAGAATGTCTACTCAAGAATAGGAGAGGGGTGGGGTTCCTGCTCTAGTGATTAAGTTGTGGGCACATGTGCAGAGAAATAGACCAGCAGAACAGAATAGGAACCTCAGATGTAGCATCACAAATTCCTGGGTAAAGCATAGACTATACAATAAATATTCCGAAGATTATTGGTTATTCCCGGAGTGGGGGGGGGGGAACTGAAATAAATATAGATCTTGACATCTCACCTAATGATTAATTCCAGGTAGATGACAGCTCTAAATGTAATAAGCAAAACTTTAAAGACTACAGAATGCTGGATCAGAGAATGTCTTTGACTTCAGAGTAGGAAGCATTTTTTCAATAAGACTGTGTAAGGAAAAACTATAAAGGAAAAGATGGGCAGATATGACTACATACAATCCAGCAGAACACCTTTTAATATTAAAGATACCATACACAAAGGGGAAGAGATGTGCTTTGGGCTCAGAAAAGCTACATTCAATTCGCAAAGCCTTCAAAGGCTTAGAAACCAAAATGTATGAAGAACTTGCTGGTTCTTTATGTACACACTAGTGAGAGAGTGAACCTAATTGAAAATAGGCAAAATATATGACTGTCAGGGGAGCGGGTAATTTCCTTGGTTCTGTCTCGTCACAACAAAAATTTGAAGCGACAGACCTTAAAGCCCTTGGTGTATCACAGCTCTCAGGCAGTGTTAACAGCTCTGTGTTACAGCTCAGTTTTATTTAGAAAATAAATAAAGGAAAATACATCCTCGAGGCATGAGGGCATGCTGACCCAAAAGACGCAAAGAGGAGGGGGAGAGAGAGAGAAAGAAAGAGAGACAGAGAGCGCATGCAGAGGAGAGAGACACCCTGGGCCCTTTGGCTCCTCTTTTTGTATGTTTTTTTCCTCCCCCTGGGCCTGCCCTATATAAATTGGGCTAGCCAGGAGTGCTGTTTGTTCTACCTGAGGTCCTCACTCTGGTCCTCGGACCTTCCTTTGTTCTATTTTTTCTATTTTCGCGGGCTTTTCCCTTCCTTGTCTTTTAGCCACTGCCTTTCTGGACTCCTTTTTCCTATTACAACTACTTAACATGACTAAGCCATATGGAGGAAAGAAAATTCATGAAATAAGTATTTGAAAAGAATTTCCAAGTCACCAGGAAAATGAAAGCAGTGAAGTAACATTATACATATGTATATACATTTATTTTCTACACACAAATGTGTATAAATTCAACAGTATCAAGTATGGCAGTAGAGAGCATTATGTTCTGCTAGTTGGAGTGCTGTTAGTACCCCACCTTGGGGATGTCCACCTGAAACAGAAGGTTAAATTATATTTAGTGCTGTCTATGAAACTGCTGGAGAAGGAAATGGCAACCCACTCCAGTATTCTTGCCTGGAGAATCCCATGGACAGAGGAGCCTGGTGGGCTATAGTCCATGGGTTGCAAAGAGTCAGACACGACTGAGCGACTTCACTTCACTTTCACTATGAAACTGCTAGGTGGCGTTTCGCTGGGCTCCAGAGAGCTCTGGTCCTTTGTATCTCCGCACGAAAAGAATTCAGCAGAGGCAAAGTAATAGATAAGATGTGACTATTAGAATAGGACAGTTGTGGGGCTTACAAGTGGGTGGGTGAGAGAGTGGCAAGTGCTGAGAACTTATTGGGTTGCAGTTTTATAATCAAAGGAAAAGTAGGGAAGGGCAAAAGATCATTTTTCTCATTCTTGAGTAGACATCACGCTTTTATCATCAGCTCCTCCTCCAGGTTGAGCAGGAGAGTTTTCTTGTCCCTGCCTGGTCAAGCCAGGGCTGTCCTGCCACTATGGAAAAATTATTTCAGGTCTCAGTACAATGAGGGTCTTTCACTTTGAAGTGTCACCTTTCCATAAATTACTATTTTCTTTATGCATGCAGAGAGCATGTCCTAGGTATCATTAACTTACTGAGTCTCTGGGCAGGATGTGGATCTCATGCCACCATTTTTTATTGTTTGGGGGGCATGTCTCATGCTTTGTTTGCATGGATTTTGCTGCTAAGCAAGCCTTCTTGGTTTTGTGGTTAAGCAAGCCTGCTTTCTTCAGTGATCATTAACGTATTGTGGTCTCCCAAAGCCCTCTAAAGTTCCTCCCTATCTTAAGTCCTCAAATGGTATTTCTGAGCTATTTGATTATCCTACTCTACCCCAATCATCCACATATAAGGTAGTATTATGAGGAAGTGAAATATAAATGAGTTTGAGCTGAAAACTCACCAACATGGATGTAGTTTTTTTTAATTGTTGTTTTTTAATAAAAACATTATTGAATGAAAAGCCAAATTGAAGATTGATATGTGTGATATGATTCCATTTATATAAAATTTAAAAGCCCACAGGTAATATGTAGTTATAGATACGTATATATGTACTGAAGTGTAACGTTCTGAGAATGGTGAGCACTGAGTTATATGGTACTAATAGGCAGGGGTTAATGTGTGTGTGAGTCGCTCAGTCGTGTCCAGTACTCTGCCACCTTATGGACTGTAGCCTGTCAGGCTCCTCTGTTTGTGGAATTCTCCAGGTAGAAATACTGGAATGGGTTGCTGTTTCCTTCTGCAGGGAATCTTCCAGACCCTGGAATCGATCCAAGGTGTCCCGCGTTGCAAGGCAGATTCTTTACTGTCTGAGCCACAAGGGAAGCCCTTGCTGGGGAGGGGAGGAGGAATGTAATCTAAAAGATGTGCTCAGAGAACCCTCATATTTTATTTCTTTAGAAATCAGAAAGTTACCTGTCTTAGGTATGTTGGAGCTCAGTGGTGGGTTTTTACTATAGTTGCTATTCTTTTGTATGTTTGAAATTATTCAAATAAAAATGCAATTAAAATTCTTAAAAAAGGTGTTTTTAAGAAGTTTTTTTAAATGTTAAGTTTTAGCCATCTTGTTCAACTAGATTGTGTTTGTGTGTGTATTTTAACTATTGTGTCTTCTTATTTTTTTTTTTTTCTGTAATTACGTGACACTTTATATTTTTGTCTTCTGTCTGCATTAGATTTTATATCACATTTTATTTATGCTTTATTTGCTTTTATGAATATACTGTTGCTGAGTAAAACTGTCAACACCTTTAATATGGTGATTATTACCCAGTTTAATTTTACATTATTTTTGTTGCCCTGTGAAAAGGATTTCTAAACAGTTTTGGTAATTATAAAGTTCAAAAGCTAGGGTAAATATTCATTAAAGTTCATACACAAGCTTACACACAATTGCACATTTTAATTGTTCCTAACAATGATTGTATTGAAGTGATAATACAACTCTACTGGGTCTCTGCACTTAAGAAATTTATTTCACAGAATTTTTGGGGGGGAAGCCTTTAATTTTCATCTTTGTTCATTCTATAAATGATCCTTTTGTGAACTTGTGTGACAAATTTTAAGATTGCTGTTTGTTAGGCAACAGTGGGTGAAAAACATACACCCATGTGACTGCCTGGCTTTGGCAAATTCTGATGTGAAAAATGAAGTAACAACTTTGGGAAACAGTTTGGAGGGCCTGTATGGACTCCACTTTGGAAAGTGAAGAAATGACATACTGTGGACAAAAATGTTGGAAGGTTTTTTAAAATAATATAAACAGTATAAATAATGTATTATTGAAATTTAATAATAAGATAAAATAATTTAACTTCACTGAAAATAAATGAGTCATTAAAATTTAAGATGTACTGGGGTTTTTTGAGAAGTAGGTATTAGGAATACTTTGGTTTCAGGAGAAGAATGTATCCCTTAAAAATAGATGAATTTTCTTTTGTCATTTTATTATAATTTATTTATAATATATTGAAACTGCCTGTATGAAGCAGCATAACTCTTAAACCTCACATTTCTCAAATGTTTATGCCTGGTGGTCTACTTGACATTTCAATCATTGCAAGACTTAGTATCTTATTAATAATGTGTTCTTAATTTTATATGTAATTTTTGTTTGGCATTTACTACTATCCTTTGTGAGGGGGGCATGACAACCCACTGCAGCAGAGAATCCCCATGGACAGAGGAGCCTGGTGGGCTTTAGTCCATGGGGTCGCCAAGTGTGGGACGCAGCTGAGCCTCTAAGCACAGCACTTATCCTTTGTACACAACTGATATGTTCACGATTGGTGTCTGAACTAGTATGGGCACTACTGTTTGACTTGGTTACATTTTACCACTTCAGAGAAATAAATAGTAGTGTGCTTGACCTATGAATGGAAAGTAAAAGTAAAAACAAAAAGCCCTTTAAATGTGAATATACTGTTGTGTATGAAAGCATCATTTTAAAAACATTTAAAAACATAAGCCAATAACTGAATTCATGTGGATTTTCAAAGTAGAAGGAACTTTAAAAAATTAATTGGTCTGATGACCTCATGTTACAAATCATAATAACTAATATTTATTGAGACCCTATCAGGGCAACATTTGGCACTTTTTATATGCTGTTTATTCCCCTGTTTCTGTTGTATCTGTTTTACAGTGAGTACAGTTTAGACTTGGGGATATTAAGTGATTTGCCGAAAATAACATGAGCTCGGTCTCTCCAACACCCAAGTGTGTGAACTTGTGCCACGTGCTGGTCAGAGATGAGTGAACTCCTACTAGTGTCACATGGCGAGCTTTGCCTGGTGCCACGTGTCACTTGGAGCCAGCATGTTTAGATTCCACTTCTGTTTCTATTATTTATGAGGTGTAATTTGTTTTCTTTAGTACAATGCTTCATCTCAGCAGCAAAGAGAAATTATTAAAAGTAGGAGTCTGGACAGGCGGCTGCAAGAACCAATAGTATTGTCAAAGTGGAGACATAGCACCATTGTGCTGGATGCCAATGACAAGGTAGGACTTTCTGAGAAAATAAATCTGTTGAGAACTCGGGCAAGTTCTTTATGCTTTATTTTTTTCTTTGTTGAGTCTCATACCTTGGTGCTGACTGTTTTATTGCATGCCGTATCTGTTTGTCCCAGAGTGGGGATTGGTTTTGAAGTTTTCTGGTTTTTGACCTATGGTGTAATGATGTACATGGTACATGGGCCTGGTGGGTGGTAGGTTTTTTTCATAATCCCATTTTAATCACAAATCATTATTGTTTGTCTTCAGTTTCTAAGAGATTTAATGGTAAAGACATTTAATTAACTTTCCCATCCCAGGGAAGATTGAAAGCCTGCTCCTCCTGTTTCCCTAACAGCTTTCTGTTCAAAGTGCTCCTGAGAAGTCATGTTCTCTGTTTGAACTAGGGAGTGGATTTTGATGCAAATGATGAGATTGGAAAAGCGGTAGAATTTTTAACTTCCTTGTGAGTTACATCTTTACCTTGTGACCTCAAGTCCGGTGATAGAATAGGAAATTACTACAGATTTGTAGACATCAGACAAACTGATGTTAAAGTGGTGATAATGATGTGAGAGTGGCAGTAACACCCTAACATAGAAATACTTGTCACTGGGGACTCTATCTCACCAACAAGATTCTCTTTCGGCATAGTTAATAGGTTTCCTGCATTTGCAGGCATGTTAGTGAGAGCAGGAGGCCCCTCCAGAGGCGTATTTCTCTGTGTTTGGATACTTTCAGTCCTAAATTCATTTTTAAATTACCTCTATCAGTCGGTCAAACAAGTACTTCTAATTTCTATTTGTAAGGATATTAGGTGGTGGAATGTAGAGGGCATAATAAAAGAATGAAATTCTGGAGTCTGTGCTATTGAAGGCTTGGAAATATATTAGCATTGAAGTTAACCTGTGTAGGTAAGAGTCCTAGAGATTTTATTAATAATAGAAAAATTCATTTAACTATAAGAACCAGATTACACTTCAGTGTATACAAAACACTCCTGTACTAAATGTGATGAACACTGTAGTGCCTAAGCTATGGTTGAACCAACTCTATTGCATCATCCAGTGGACTCTAGAATAAAAAGGATGTTTATTTTGCTGATGTAGACTTAAAATTTCTTACCTCTTTATAATCTTTCATGAGATTCATTTTCAGTATATTATTAGAATAACATGTGGGATTCTTATTTCATGTCCTTTTTCATCTAATTGTTTCAGAATGTGATAAGATGATTTTCTTGAGACTAGAGCTTATTTTTGTAGAAATGTCTTTTCCCCCTCTACCTTTATAAATGAAATCACAGATAATTATTTCATCGGATAAACTCTTTTACTTATCATTATCTTCTAGTATATGTGTTTTTAAGATTTAAGATTATAAAAGAGGGACTATACTAGATCAAGCTGGTGGACTCATACAAGGGGTAAAGCCTGTATAACTTGAAAAGTAATCACAGAAACCCAATACTGTATAGCAAGTGTTGTTACAATGCTATAGGTCCTAATTCAGTTGCCAGACAACCTTGAAGGAGGTAGGTGAGGTTATGTAGTTACCACTTATTTTATTCAGTTACTTATTTTCTAGTTTATGGGTCATCAAATCTTTCCTGTTTTTCTCACACTGTTTTAATAATAGGCACTCTTTGAGAAGTCAGGAAATGGAAAAGCAAAACTTCTGAAGCTGTCGGAAAAATTACTTAAATGAGGCTAAACTGACATTTGGACATTAAATGTAATTTCTTTTTATAAAGAAATATTTGACATGATTTTAATGTTTTCTCTATTTATATATAGGCCTTGGATGTTTACTTTTAAGGTTGTCCCTTCAAGAATTTTTCCTGTAAAATTTCACTGCTGCCTAGTTTCTGTATTTATAAATTGTATAGGTTATGAACCTGAAGACTTTTTTCCAAGTAAATGGATGTTAAATTAACGGTTTTGTATTGTGATTTAATAAAAATTCCCAGGCTCGTCACCAGTTTTTAATCCAGTTTCATAAGTATAGAAAGTAGATGATACAGATGTGAAGATGAATGTCCAGAGAAATTATCTGGCTTTATAGGAAAGTTAATAATAGATGTTGGCATATGATTTTCCTAATTCTCTTTTCCTGAAATTATTCAAGGCTTCTAGGAGAACAGAGAACATTTAAATGGAACTTGGCTGTTGGTACCAATAAAATGATTCTTTGGTCTTTTCCTCCATGAATAGTGTTACAAATACCTGAGGTAGAAGTCACATACCATTCTAATATTGACAAAGCAGAATTTCTTTGAAAATACACAGTATTGGCTTGCTTCTATTATAGTCTTGTAGGCTTAGACTTTAAAATATTCCTTTTTTTTCTGGTGAGTTGTTAATCTGTAAATCTGAGGTTTTTTTCTTTGCATACTAAAAAAAATTCTGTTTCTAATAACTGAGGTTAGCTATAAATTATATTAAATATTAATAGCAATTTAATTAAATACAAGTTCTCAATTCTGGCAGTTGCCAAGTAGTTCCTGTGAGTGTTCTGTGCCAAATCCTACCAGAATTCACACCAAGAGCAAATTAATATGTTGACTGTTAATATTTTTATCGACAAGTGTGCAGATTTTGCTTATTTTAAATATGGTTAATTTAAGCTGATGCAGCATCATGATTTTAAGGCAGCATGCTTCATTTCTTTTGAGTAATCCTTTATATGATATTTAAGTTTATAATAATTGGTACAAGATATGCCATATTTTATAAACTTTATGACATCTATAGTTTTTACATCTGTACCATATTAGTTTCATAGCTGAATATAGAAGGGAAGTAGGAAAAAATTTTTCTCAACCTCCCTTATTAAGCCCTCCCTTTATGAGTAGAGGGAGAAATACAATTATATGAAATAGAGTAACATTTTTCATTACTTATTTTTTGTAGGAATCTCCATCTGCCTCAAAACCCTGCTATCCTGAACATGAGTCTTCTCCCTCTTCACCAAAGCACCAAGATACAGTTAGTATGATAGCAGCAAGTAGAAAATATAGTCCAATTATTTCAATCAGTTTCAGCAAATTAATTTTCTCTTAAGTGTAATGTTTAAATATCTCTTGGGCTTCTATCAAATTTCATGGTCTCTCAAAAAATAATCAGATAATAGGTTTAAATTAAAAAATCAGATTTTATTGATTTAAAAATTCCCCTCTTTGTGCAAAATATGGTACCTTCGTGATCAACTTGTATACCATATTTATAAGGGATGAATTTATGTTTGGCTTTTGAACATAAATGTTAAAGTCCCTGGAGAATACTATCAAGTTACACATTACCCTTTCTTCCTCAGGCCAGCAGTCCAAAGGTAAGAAGCACCCTCCTCCTTATTAACGAGCTTAGATGCCCTTTTCCCCTCTAAACTGTCAGATGCATCACCCAGCCTATGCCAGGTGATATTGGCAGTACCTAACTCAACTTCAGGTTTCTCCTAAGTTTGGAAAACCGCCAGTGACTTCTCTTCAGCCTTCATGTTGGAGAAATTCTACTTGACCTCATTGTTTGTAGGACCCCCCCTCCTCCCAAGTCTTCCTATAATTTGCTGCTCCTCCTCTTCCCTTTCAGTGGTTCCATTTCCTTTCAGAAAGGGGGACTAAACTTCGTGTTGAGGTCTGCGAGACTGTGCCTGTCCTGGGCCCTCAGCCCCACTCACTTGTTCTCACTGCCCTCTGACTCTTCAGCTCCAGGGTCTTCATGTACTGAAACCTGTGTCCCTCACATCTTTGTCCAGTCAACTTCTAGGTCATTCCTTAGATCTCAGTTCAGACTCAGAATTTTATTCTAATCCTCTAGATTTGGTCAGATTTCCCTGTAGTGGGTTTCCCTGGTGGCTCAGTAAAGAATCTGCCTGTAATGCAGGAGACCTGGGTTCAATCCCTGGGTCGGGAAGATCTCCTAGAGAAGGGAATGGCTACCCACTCCAGTATTCTTGCCTGGGAAATTCCATGGACAGAGGAGCCTGGTGGGCAACAGTCCATGGAGTCGCAAAAAGTCAGACCCGACTGAATGACTATCATTTTCACTTTCATACTTTCCCTGTAGTCCTCTTCATAGCATTTAAGTATATGTTATTTGATTCCATAAAATAGAGCAACGCTTTTCACTTCTTATTTCTTGTAGGAGCTTCCAGCCCCTAGTTAATGTCTTCCCCACTAGACAAAGGAAAGCTTCCTTAGAGCAGAACCAGAGTACTCAGTGCTGTAGAGTTTTGCTGTTCCAGGGAGTTTTGCTGAATAAAGAAATGAAATTTGTAAACTTTTTTAAAAAACAAGCTTTTATTGTTATTTCCTTAATTTTAAGGAGTAACTTTATTAGGATACCTCTAATTTCCCAAGAGCACAGATTTTCACAGATGGTGCTTTCCTTTTACAGGCTCTTCCTCCCTTCCCTGAGCAAGTCTGATCTTTTGATTCATCTAACATGTTGTCCACCTGGCCTTCTGGATGTTGCTCAGAGGGTTTCACTGCCTACCCTGCTCCTTGGCTTCTCTACACCTACAGTTAATCCAGAGCTGATTTGTAGGAGGACTCTGTAGGTCCTGCCCCCACTAACCTCAGCATAACAATATATCTTCTTTTTCTCTGAGCTCCAAGTCATTGACAGCATCTGTGGAGTGAAAGTTACCTTGTGTTCCCCCATCTCCCTGCTGAGAGTTTAAACTCCAAAGGGACTCATAGGGGCTGCTTTCTCCTTTTTTCTTTTATATTATTTAACACAGTCCTGGGTACATAAACATCAGATAAAGATAAAAGTGAATGTGATTTTAGTGGTTTTGTCAAGAATTATTGTATGAACCTAAAGTACTGTTACTACAGTATGCTTAATTTATCCATCTATCTAGAAAAAGAAGGAAACCTTTTTAAACTTACTTTAGGTATGGGTAATATATAACTTCTAAGAAGACCTTTTATAAATTATTTATATTTTGGTTAAAGGGAATTTCTAGGTAATCCTAGAAACGTGAGTTTATAAATGTCCCATGTAGGTTACAAAGGACTGTTTGCAGATTATTCCCCCAGGCAGTTATCCTTTCTCAAGGGTTTGCCAGCACCCTGACTATCCTGGACTCAGGGTCCCCTCTGATGGCCGTGGCAGGGAACTACCTCACCAGGATTCTGTTTCATTCTTTATTTTCTTGCAGGTGGAAAAAAAAATATGGAATAACTCTGTTAATTCTGCCTAAGGCTATTCTGTTTTCTCATAAGTGTAGGGTGTCCTTCTCCCCACCCCCCAGTTCAGCTCTCCACCCCCAGAGGCTTCTGTCCCCTGAGTCTTCCTCCTCCCTCAGCCTCTGCTTCCTGTCCGCCACTTGCCCTGTTTGAACTGAGTCTTTTGCCTGTCTTTCCCACTCTTACCCAATTAATATGAGCAAATATTTTCTTAGTTCTTTGAGTTAAAATCTGGTTGGCATAAAAAAGCCTTAGTGGTAAGAAAAAGGAAGCTACAAATGTAGAAGTGAAACTGACACTATAATCAGCATTAGTTACCCGATACCTTCTTTAAATCTCTGCAAATTGCCCAGCTACCTCTCAAATCTCTCTTTTTTTTTTTAATTAAAACTGTATTGAAGTATAACTAACATACTGTACTGTTCACCCATTTAAACTGTACAGTTTGGTGGTGGTTAGTATTAATGCAACTGTTGTTACCCTCATTTTAGAATATCTTCATCATGTGGAAAAGAAGCCCTCATCTGTCATGACCCCCTCTGCCTCCACACCCATCAAGCCCTTAGCAGCCAGTAATTACTTTCTATCTCACTGGATTTGCCTGTTCTGGTCCTTTTGTATGAGTAGAATCATATAATACATGGTCTTTTTACACAAGCTTTGTTCACTTGCATATGATGTCTTCATTCAGTCTCTTCTAATCAAAGCAGATTAAAATTTCATCCCTTAATACAAATTTTAAGCATGTTCATTTTTTCTTGTTTTCTCTCCAGTTTTCAAATACATTATTTTTCATAGTCACTTGAAGTCCTTTTTAGAAATAGGTAGTGTATACATCTTTTAAAAAATTGATAATGTTTCTCTACAGTATGACTAGAGCATGGATTCAGTAGGATTTTGTAGGCTGATCTAAGGACCTAATCTCTATTTGTCCCAATGTGCCTATGAGAGTATGCATTTTAAAGTTTTCAGTTACTGAATAGTGAATACAATTTTAAATATATAATTTGGAAACTTGAGCTTTGACCTTATGTTTTCAAATAATGGTATTAAAGTGCTTTACCCACTTTGGAGCAAAGGACATTTCAACACGTTCTTTAACAAAAGTGTTTAGTGGACAAATTGTCTAGTTTTTTTCCATTGAACATGATTTAGACATTAATTTTTTTAAAATAAAACTGATTCTTTAAACATTTTTTTAATCAAGGTGAAACTCACTTAACATAAAATTAGTCATTAACTATTTTAAAGTTTGTAATTCAGTGGCTTTAGTGTATTTACAGTATGCTCCTAGTTTTAGGACGCTTTCATCAGGAGATCCCTACCCATCAAGCAGTCACTGTATATTGCCCCGCCCCTTCTCCCCTACCCCCAGTAAGCTCTAGTTTGAAGATCTGTATGAATTTACCTGTCCTGAAAATTTCATCACAGTGATTCTTTTTTGACATTATATTCTTCCTCTGTGTAGAAAGAATCTTTTTATTACATTATTATAAGATGTTTAACTGAAGATAAAGGTTTTATTGAAAGGTATTGATTTTGATATTAACAGTTATTACCCAAAATTGGGAAATGCTTACTTTACTAAATGAATGCAAAATCAGTTAGAAATTCTGGAACCTGCAAAGTGGTTACAAACCTGTGGAAGTTTTCCCAGATTACTCAATGGAACAAATATTTTATTGTTTTCTTGCCTTATTAGGATAAGAAAATCTTATTACAGTCTTTTTAGTTCAACCTTAACCAATTTTGCTAGTTTTTATTAAAACATTCCTGCTTATTTTCAACTTGAAATTTCCTTTGGAGTATCAGTATATTCAGACTAAGAAATATTCATGTGTGAGTATGGACAGTTTTTAGAGGACTAAGAAATATTCATGTGTGAGTATGGACAGTTTTTAGAGGACTTAATGAAGTTTTTATGAAGTTATTTTAGTCAGCTACACAAAAACATTGATGGACTTTGATCCTAAGTGGAGAAAAGTACACCAAAAAGTATGAAGTAAAAATCTGTCTGAATTCCTTCCCCCAAAACTCACACCTGAATAATCAAACCTGTATCCTCCTGCCCATCACTTTTATGTCAGATGTAGAACTTCAGTGTTTAAGAGCTAAAGCTTTATTTTCTCCATCACTGACCTTCTCTTATATTTCTTTTTTTAATGCCTTCCTTTATTTATTTAATTTTATTTTTTGGCTGTACCACACAGCATGCAGGATCTTAACTTCCTGACCAGGGATCAAACCCACACCCCCTGCATTGGAAGAGGGGAATTACTTGTTTGTTTTTGGCTGCCCTGGGTCTTTGTTGCTCTGCATGGGCTTTCTCTAGTTGTGGTGCACCAGCTTCCCATTGTGGTGGCTTCTCTTGTTTCGGAGCTCAGGCTCTAGGTGTACTGGCTCCTACCGTCGAGGCATGTGGGATCTGCGTTTCGGCCTGTGGGATCTTTCCTGATTGCTCTGTGGCACGTGGGGGTCTTCCTGGACCAGGAGTCTAACCTGTGTGCCCTGCGTTGGCAGGCAAATTCTTAACCACTGGACTCAGGGAAGTCCCTCTCTTACATTTCTTAGTAGTGTGATAGCACAGCTACTTTGTTGGTTAATTATTGACCTTCCATCACTGACCTTCTCTTATATTTGTTTTCTTAACGCCCTCTTTTATTTAATTTTATTTTTTGGCCGCAGCACATAGCTCCTTTGTGGGGTAATTACTTCAGTAGATATATATTGAGCCCCAGGCTCCTGCTGGCCTCTGTGCTGGGCGCTGTCACACAGCGAAGAGCACAGCAGATCTAGTTCCCGCGTACAGCCTGATAGAGGGTGAGTGAGTTATATGTAATAGTGCTTTGCAGTAAGGGCAACACAGTGGGTGAACTAGGGGCCGTGGTCATGGGTCGGAAGGTGGAGGAGCTCCTACTTGAGGGGTTGGGAACGCTCCTCTAGAGAGTGCCTGGTGGTCCGGTGGTTAGGACCCCATGCATCCAATGCAGGAGGGACAGAGTCAGTCCTTGGTCGGGGAATTAAAATCCCACATGCTGCTTGTTGCTGCCAAAAAGTGAAAAAGAATACCAGAAAACAAAGAGTGTTCTTGCCACTGAGGGATCCCCCTCTACCCAGCTGCTCAAGCTTGGGAGATTCCCAGCTCTTCCCTCTTCCTATCCCTGTCAACTCTGTCTTCTGAATCACTCTCATATTTGGCCCCTCTTCACTCCCTCACTGGAGAAGGGAATGGCAACCCACTCCAGTATTCTTGCCTGGAGAATTCCATGGACAGAGGAGCCTGGCGGGCTACAGTCCATGGGGTCGCAAAGAGTCAGACACGACTGAGCGACTAACACTTTCACTCGCTCACAGCTACTGCCCTGGTCCAGGCCTGCAGCATCACTTACGGTAGTAACTAGGAGTGTTCCGCTTGAGTTCGTTGTCACCTGCCTCTCCTCCATTCTCCCCACTACTTTTGTTTCCTGCTACTTCTCCACCTCAGTACGTTGAGGGAACTTAAAGCTCTTGTAGCTGACGCTCCTTCGGCCTCTGTGCGCTCACCCGTCTGTCATCCCCAGCCTGTGTTTCCCTCCGGCTCCTCCTGGTCCTCAGTCTCTAGGAAGCGGCTCTGACGCCCTTCCTTCCTCACTGGTGGAGTTAGATGTGCCTTTCTCACTGCACTTCTTATTGCTGTGGTATTGCTTTGCACCTCTACACTTTGAATGTGGCAGATTTTGTTCTTAGGTTCACGTTGGAGTGCTTTGCTCCTTGGAGCGTTAGTGCTTGGGTCTTGGTCCCTGTGAGAATTTCCTGGGTACCCTGAGCCCTGCCCTTGAACGATGCCTGTACATACATGCTTTTGTGCAGTATCGGTCCATTCACAGCTCAGGTGAGAATCCCTGATCCAGAGTGTCTTTTCATCCCTCAGGCTCTGGCCGTCTGTCACTACTGCTGTCCCTTCCATTTCTCTTCCCTTATTGATGCTGGCATTTCCGTCCTGTCTCTGCTTTTTCTCCCACTCTGTCCCAGCTTTGGTGTTTTTAGTAGGCTTATTCCTGCTCCCCTGCTTACACAACCAAGGCCCTTCCTTTCAGATAAACGTTACTTAGTTTCTGGATCTTGAAAGGTTTTTTCCCCCACCTTCTCTACTTTTGATAGTAAATTGGGAATGTTCTTAATGTCCTGTGCTTGTTTTTAACTGTGTAATTGATGTTTTTATTGAGAGGCAACAGAGTTCTCAACAAAAAGAATCAGACTTGCATATCTAAGGCGAGCCAACCTTATGCTTTGTGAAAAAAATTGCAGTAGTGTGGATATTTCCCAAGTTCCCAGTTACCAAAAGTGAATAATAGAACAGTTTGTCAACTTTGTCTATAGATTTGAGTTTTTCTTATTAGACCAGGCAAGCATTATCTTTTAGACATTAGTGAGGAAATATTCAATATTTATATCCTGTACAAGAAAAATTTGGTTGTTTTTCCTGATTAAAGTACATTGAGAACATAGCTGAGGTGTGAGTTAAATAGTTAGAAATAAATGCTGAATCGGGAGTCTTTTCCCTGCGTGTGTCTATTGTGTGTATGTTTTAGTTGAAATGAAATTGACTGCTTTGTCCTGTGCTTCACAGTGCTCACTAATGCTGATGATTGCTGTAGGCTTTCACTCATTTTGGTTAAATTGATTTGAATATAGACGGCTAGAGGAGTGAGAAGCGCTTCTTCAGTCCCACCTGGAAGGATGTTAAGATAACATTTAGCTTGAGCACAGCGGCTTTTGCCTTCCTAGAGTGTGATGGTAAAGCTGTGTAACTGGTTTTTACATCCGTTGACTAATAGATGTAGTTAGTCTCGAGCCCAGTTCACCATATGTTTAATGAAGCATGTAGTGAATTCTTTATGCCACATTAAGGCCAATTCTATGCAGAGTACCAGTTACTTTTAGTAATTTATTAAATACAGTCACTGCATTTGTTCCATCTGGTTATTTTTACATTCTGACAAAGTGGATATCTTAAATAATTTTCAGACTATACTGTTGTACAGTGACAGCAAAATAAATAGTTCCTTTTCTGTGATATTTATCCTTATAGCATTGTATCCTTTGCTTTGAACAGAAAGTCATCAATCACTTTTCCAGTGCTGACTTGTAGCGTTCATATGGAAATCTAGTTTGACTTTACCTTATGACTGCTGTTGCTTGAGAAGACCAAGTGCTTAATTATGAAAACAACTGAAAATAACTTTTTTAACTGAAAATAACTTTACAGAAGTATTAGAAAATTGTATTTTTAACATATTGTACAACTAAACATATTACTACTGACTAATCTTTTCTTTTAAGCTAATATTAGAGTACCAGATCATTTTGATTCCGTTGTATGTAAGAATTTAGACCTCATTGCCTATATGAATGATGTATAAACTGTAATACCTCTGTTCCATACCATAGGGTCAAGAGAAATATGGATTATTAAATGTAACAAAAATTACTGAAAATGGAAAAAAGGTTCGGTAAGTACACAAATCATTAATGATGTTTTATCTCACTGATATAAATAAAAACTGTATATAAATTATATTCTAGTAGAAGTGATTAACAGTTTCAAAGCAATTCAAATGTATTTTCTAATTTTTTATATATATATATATATATATATATATATATAAAAAGATTGTTAGGAAGTGTAGCAAAAATTTTCCTTATATTGACACGTTTCTTAGGGTAAGGTTAAATTCAGAGGTGATAAGGCAGATGATTCTGAGCAACCATTAGCTTTATTAAAAATTTTTTTCAATAAGTAATAAATGCACATGGCAAAATACAAAGATACACAGAATAGTCAAAAGCCAGTCACCAGCCATCTGTTTTCCTTTCCCAGAGGCAACCAGTTAGGTCTAGTGAGATGTACTGTTTTCCTCCATAGAAAGAAAATAGATATATTTATATATGCATAGATTACTTTTAACAGTCTTTAACAGTTTATCTTGGAGATGGTTCTGTTTCATTGCATGTACAATTGGTACGTTGTTTTTAACTGCTGCATGTTGATGTTTAGTTGCTCAGTTGTGTCTGACTCTTTTGCAACCCTGTGGACTGTAGCCTGCCAGGCTCCTCTGTCCATGGATTTGTCAGGCAAGAATACTGGGTTGGGTTGCCTTTTTTTCCTCCAGGGGCTCTTCCTGCCCCATGGATGGAACTCCTGCATTGGCAGGCAGATTCTTTGTTTCCCCGGAGCCACCTGGAAAGCCCATAGTTATATGTTATATGGCTGTATCATAGTTTATTTAATTGTTATTTGCAAGTATGTGCCTGTCTATTGGTAAACATTTAGGACTTTTACATTACCCATCCAAGTACTAACCAGGCCCGACCCTGCTTAGCTTCCGAGATCAGACAAGATCAGGGGCGTTCAGGGTGGTAGGACTGTAGACAGGACTTTTACATCTTTTGCTATTAAAAACAGTATTACACTCAGTGTCTTGCACAGCTCATTTTGTGAGTATGTAGATATGCCTGTAGAATAAATTTTATAGAAGTGGAGTTGCTAAGCCATATGCACTGGTCACGTTGATACAATTTCAGATTATGCCTCAAGGTCCTCAGTCAGTCCCAACTCCAGGAGCCTGGGTTTTCTCTGCAACTTTGCCAGTTCAATATGTTGTCAGACTCTTTGATCTTTGTTACTGGAGATCAGAGAGAAATTGTATTTTTATTTGCATTTCTTTTAGTGGGGTAGAGTGTCACAAACCATATGTATTTCTTTGTTGTTGTTGAATTATCAGTTTATACTCTTTGACTCTTTTTCTCTTAGGTTGTTGGGTTTTTTTTAATTAATTAATTTTGGATGCACTGGGTCTTTGTTGCTGTGCAGGCTTTCTCTAGCTGCAGCAAGAGGGAACTACTGTCTGGTTGCAGTGAGCAAGCTTCTCATCGCAATGGCTTCTCTAATTGTGGAGCGCAGGCTCAGTAGTTGTGGCACATGAGCTTAGTTGCTCCGCTGCTGTGGAATCTTCGCAGGCCAGGGATCGAACCTGTGTCCTCTGCATGGGCAGGCAGATTTTTATCTATTGTACCACTGGGAAAGTCTGGGTTGTTGATTTTTTGGGTAATGAATTTAGGAAATTAGCTTTTTTTAAGTTACACTTTCTCCGATTAAAAAAAACTGTTGAAATGCTGTGGTTTTATAGCCAAAGTGTCAGTCTGTTTAAGAAAGAGTTTAAAATTTACATGTAAAAAAAAAATTGTAGTCAAGGTTTTTAGATTTGCTTTAATTGAACTGTCTTTGTCAGATTTTTGTACTTGGAAGTTTGTCTCTTCAGTTCTCTGAAATAACTTTTATAAGTACTGC
The DNA here is from genome assembly GCF_963930625.1 of Muntiacus reevesi. Lineage (NCBI taxonomy): Eukaryota > Metazoa > Chordata > Mammalia > Artiodactyla > Cervidae > Muntiacus > Muntiacus reevesi. The sequence continues at coordinate 32,734,231 of NC_089250.1, forward strand.
AGTTGTCTATTCCTTAAGCTGTTCCTTGGTGGAAGTCGGTGAATTGGATCTTTTTTCCTTTCAGAAATAAGTAGTGTAAGTAGGTCTTTGGCCACTTTCTCTGTTTTTGTTGTTGTCATTTTTCTCATGATAGTCTTTTGGATTTTCTACTTCTTTTAGAATACTTTTCCTAAGAGTACATCTATTTCATTATATTCAAATTTATTCATATTTTGTTGTTCAGTCATTCAGTTGTGTCTTGACTCTTTGTGACCCCCATGGACTGCAGCATGCCCTGTCCATCACCAGCTCCCGGAGCTTGCTCAGACTCATGTCCATTGAGTCAGTGATGCCATCCAACCATCTCATCCTCTGTCATCCCCTTCTCCTCCTGCCTTCAATCTTTCCCAGCATCGGGGTCTTTTCCAAGGAGTCAGTTCTTTGCATCAGGTGGCCAAAGTATAAGAGTTTCAGCTTCAGGATTAGTCCCTCCAATGAATATTCAGAACTGATTTCCTTTAGGACTGACTGGTTGGATCTCCTTGCAGTCCAAGGGACTCTCAAGAGTCTTCTCCAACACCACAGTTGAAAAGCACCAATTCTTTGGTGCTCAGCTTTCTTTATAGTCCAACTCTCACATCCCTACATGACTCCTGGAAAAACCATAGCTTTGACTAGATGAATCTTTGTCAGCAAAGTAATGTCTCTGCTTTTTAATATGTTGTCTAGGTTGCTCATAGCTTTTCTTCCAAGGAGCAAATGTCTTAATTTCATGGCTGCAGTGACCATCTGCAGTGCTTTTGTAGCCCCCCAAATTAACGTCTCTCACTGTTTCCATTGTTTCCCCATGCAGTTGCCATGAAATGATGGGATTGGATGCCATGATATTTGTTTTCTGAATGTTGAGTTTTAAGCCAGCTTTTTCACTCTCTTTCACGTTCATCAAGAGTTTCTTTAGTTTTTCTTTGCTTTCTGCCATAAAGGTTGTGTCATCAGCATATCTGAGGTTATTGATATTTCTCCCAGCAATCTTGATTCCAGCTTGTGCTTCCTCCCACTCAGCATTTCGCATGATCTACTCTGCATAGCAGTTAAATAAGCAGGGTGACAGTATACAACCTTGACGTACTCCTTTCCCAATCTGGAACCAGTCTGTTATTCCATCTTTGATTTTAACTGTTGCTTCTTGACCTGCATACAGATTTCTCAGGAGGCAGGTCAGGTGGTCTGGTATTCCCATCTCTTGAAGAATCTTCCACAATTTATTGTGATCTACACAGTCAAAGGCTTTGGCATAAACAATAAAACAGAAGTAGATTCTTTTTTTTCCGGAAGTCTTTTGCTTTTTCTATGATCCAATGGATGTTGGCAATTTGGTCTATGGTTCCTCTGCCTTTTCTAAATCCGACTTGAACATATGGAAGTTGACGATTTGTGTACAGTTAAAGCCTGCCTTGGAGAATTTCGAGCATTACTTTGCTAGTGTGTGAGATGAGTGCAGCTGTGTGGTAGTTGAACATTCTTTGGCATTGTCTTTCTTTGGGATTGGAATGAAAACTGACCTTTTCCAGTCCTGTGGCCGCTGCTGAGTTTTCCAAATTGGCTAGCATATTGAGTGCAGCACTTTAACAGCATACTGTTTCTGTTCTTTATTGTTCCCATCTTTGCATGAAATATTCCCTTGGTATCTCTAATTTTCTTGAAGAGATCTCCAGTCTTTCCCGTTCTACTGTTTTCCTCCATTTCTTTGCATTGATCACTGAGGAAGGCTTTCTTATCTCTCTCTGCTATTCTTTGGAACTCTGCATTTAAATGCGTATGTCTTTCCTTTTATCCTTTGCCTGTAGCTTCCCTTCTTTTTCCAGTTATTTGTAAGACCTTCTCAGCCAACCATTTTGCCTTTTTGCATTTTTTTTCTTAGAGATGGATTTGATCCCTGCCTCCTGTACGGTGTCACAAACCTCCGTCCATGGTTCTTCAGGCACTCTGTCTATCAGATCTAATCTCTTGAATCTATTTGTCATTTCCACTGTAAGGCATTTGATTTAGGCCATATCTGAATGGCCTAGTGGTTTTCCCTACTTCAATTTAAGTCTGAATTTGGGAATAAGCAGTTCATGATCTCAGCCACAGTCAGTTCCCAGTCTTTTTTTTGCTGACTGTGTAGAACTTCTCCATCTTTGGCTGCAAATACAATCAGTCTGATTTCGGTATTGACCATCTGGTGATGTCCATGTGTAGAGTCTTGTGTTGTTGGAGGAGGGTGTTTGCTACCAGTGCATTCTCTTGGCAAAACTCTGTTAGCCTTTGCCCTGCTTCATTTTGTACTCCAAGACCAAATTTACCTGTTACTCCAGGTATCTCTTGACTTCCCACTTTTGCATTCCAGTCTACTATGATGAAAAGGGCATCTTTTTTCGGAGTTAGTTCTAGAAGTTCTTGTAGGTCCTCATAGAACCGTTCAACTTCAGCTTCTTCAGCGTTACTGTTGGGGCATAGACTCGGATTACTGTGATATTTAATTGTTTGCCTTGGAAAAGAACAGAGATCATTGTGTCATTAAATTTGTCCATTCCAGTCCATTTTAGTTCACTGATTCCTAAAATGTCGATGTTTACTCTTGCCATCTGTTTGACCACTTCTAATTTACCTTGATTCATGGACCTAACATTCCTGGTTCCTATGCAGTATTGTTCTTTACAGCTTCGTACTTTACTTCCATCACCAGTCACATCCAGAACTGGGCACTGTTTTTGCTTTGGCTACATCTCTTATTCTTTCTGGAGTTATTTCTCCACTCTTCTCCAGTAGCATATTGGGCACCTACTGACCTGGGAAATTCATCTTTCAGTGTCGTATCCTTTTTGCCTTTCCATACTGTTCATGGGGTTCTCAAGGCAAGAATACTGAAGTGGTTTGCCATTTCCTTCTCCAGTGGACCATGTTTTGTCAGAATTCTCCACCATGACCTTTCTGTCTTGGGTGGCTCTATATGGCATGGCTCATAGTTTCATTGAGTTAGACAAGGCTGTGGTCCATTTGGTCAGTTTGGTTAGTTTTCTGTGACTGGTTTTCATTCTGTCTGCTCTCTGATGGATAAGGATCAGAGGCTTATGGAAACTTCCTTTTGGGAGAGACTGACTTTTTCATACTCAGTTATGTTAAAATCCATGGGTCTGTGTTGCATTTTGCATGAATCTTTTACCTGTGCATAATTTTGTAGCATCTTGTAGGTCATTTGGAAAATACCAATTTATGAAGGTTGCTGATTTTTCAAATGTTGGCACATTTTATTTTATGATATCAAAGAATCACAAATCAGTATTATCATTGTCAAAGTCACTAAGTTTTGGAATATTGTCAACCTTAATGTGGCACAAGTGCTGAGTTTTCCAAAATTCTGCTTTCTGTTTGACAGCTTTAATTTTTTATTGTCAACATATACTATCATTTATTTTCCTTGAAATGACAGACTCACTTCATCCATTTTTGAGATAATGTCTACCTGCCAAATAGTCAAGTTTAAATAATCACAGTGTATCACAGAAAGTTGTTTTTTTAGGGGAAAAAAATTGGTTCCATGAAAAAAACATGACTAATTTCTGCCTGCAGTTCAGTCACACAGACCTCAAGGGAACTATCATTCACTCAGTATTCAAATATCCATTATTTATTCTGAGACATACAACCTAGATAGCATATTAAAAAGCAGAGACATTACTTTGCCAACAAAGGTCCATCTAGTCAAGACTATGGTTTTTCCAGTGGTCATGTATAGATGTGAGAGTTGAACTGTGAAGAAAGCTGAGCACCAAAGAATTGATGCTTTTGAACTGTGGTGTTGGAGAAGACTCTTGACAGTCCCTTGGACTGCAAGGATATCCAACCAGTCCATCCTAAAGGAGATCAGTCCTGGGTGTTCGTTGGAAGGACTGATGCTGAAGCTGAAACTCCAATAGTTTGGCCACCGCATGCAAAGACTTAACTCATTGGAAAAGACCCTAATGCTGGGAAGGATTGGGGGCAGGAGGAGAAGGGGGCAACAGAGGATGAGATGGCTGGATGGCATCACCGACTCGATGGACATGAGTTTGGGTAAACTCCGGGAGTTTGTGATGGACAGGGAGGCCTGGCGTGCTGCGATTCATGGGGTTGCAAAGCGTCGGACACAACTGAGCGACTGAACTGAACTGAACTGATACATTCCAGTTTTTCTGATTTTGAAAATTAACTCAAAAAGCTTATTTAAAGTAGAAGTATATTTGAAGTGGAAATATATTTTAGCATTTTTCAGAGAGGTTAGTAGATACTATCTAAAGAAATATAAGATTGAGTATAAAATAAATTTAGAAATGAAAATAAATCCTTCCAAAATATGTTGCTCATTGAAAGAAAAACATGTTTAGAGTGAAGCACAAAACAAAATCCAGCACATTCTTAAAAGAGACATCTGAGAAATGGTTTAGAAAATTAAGCACAAAGGCGTATCAAAGGAATATGAGAATATCCCTTTCCATAGAGAAAGTAGATCGTTTCAACTAAGGGGAATCACTAACATCTTTAAAATGATAAAGCCCTATGGATCAACTCACAGTGAAAACCTAATTAGAAATAGTCCAAGTAAGTAGCATAATGACTATTAGCAAAACAGGAAAGAAAAGGAAAAATAGAGACTCTGTGGGAGTAAACTTTATTTTACTTTTCAAGGTCAGGTAGATGTAAAAAGTTGTAAAATAATAAAGTAGGTCTAATTGATAGATTGTAAATTCTACATTCTGCAAATGGAGAATAAACCTTCTTAGGAGTGTGTATAACGTTGTCACAAAACATACCATATGTTTGGCTATAAGGCAAGCCTTAAATTCCTGTGGAAGATATATTTGATGTTCATTTTAGCCTGCCAGCAATTAAGTCGCCTAAAAGGTAAACATTTTTACCTTTAGTGTAGGAATTGAAAGAGAAGAAATGAGGCCTTTCCTTTATACATTTCTGTGCTCAGAATTTTGATCGCGTGTGTGTGTTGATTTTGTAATTTAGAAAAGTTTTTGAATGTCTCACTTTAGTAACCTTAGTGATGATCATTCAGCATGGAGTTTAGAATGTACCTAGTGTCTAGTGCTTACCTAGTGCAGCCTCATTAGGGGAAGGATGATAACTAAGACATAGAAAACAATCTGCAGTGAGTCAGGTTAAGATAATCCTGTTTGTCTACTGTTTGATTGTGAATAAGAATTCTTGCCAAATGTAGCATTCCGTTCATATGATTTTGAATTAGTGTCCTTGGTCACAGATGTGCTTGCTAGATTACTCTCATGTGAACATGATTAGATGGGTAGTTATTCTGATAATCTGTATCTCTTAATTTACTTCATTTGCTTTGGGGATATAAAAGGATTGTAGTTTCCATTTGAATTATATCCCCAATAAAAACAGTAAGAATGTCAGTAATGAGTATAAATCATGGACCACATTAATATCAGTGAAGTAGATTTTAATTTTTTAGGTTTGATTGGAAAAGCAGGATATGCAGTTCTTATTGGCCATCTTTTCATTGTAGAAAGAACTGGTTGTCTTCCTGGGCCGTTTTGCAGGGTTCATCTTTACTCTTCACCAAAACCCAAGGAAGTAGCACAAGTTGGGTAAGTATTTCTTTTCTTTGGAGGCTTTACACATTTAAATTATATGGACGGTATTGGTTGAATTTCATAAGGTATTCCAGAGTCCTTCTAACTACCGCTCTTGTGCAAATAAATGAGGCTTTCTTAGTTAAAGATGCATTTTGACTCATAAGAGAAAGAAAAGGGCCACTTAGAAAAGTTGACTCGTATTATTAAAATCCTGACTTTACTCTTTCAGGTATTTAGTCAGAAAATAAGCAGTCATGTGGCAAGCCCCACCTTGATTTGTGACCTGACCCTTGGATACTAGTCAGATTTCAATAAGAAAACGAAATGTCACCATTACTTGTGGGATTTTGAAGCTGTTTGTATATTTGAGTATTTACTACTGTTAATTCTTGGTTATTTATAATATAAATACCAAAAATTATAATTTGTGACATAATAGGTTAACATTTTTTAAATGCTGAAAATGTATGAGATACTGTTCTAAGTATAGAGGATGGGATGTGTGTGTATGTTGTGTGTGTGTGTATATATATATATATATAAATATATGTATTATTCTCTTAACTCTGGGAGAGTGCTGTTTGTCATCCCCTCCTCCCCTGTTGGAGATGAGAAAATGAGGTGTGAAACAGTTCAGTGACTCGCTCAAAGTCTTAGAGCTAAAGTCAGTGACTTGCTCAAAGTCTTAGAATGGCAGATCTGGCTATCATTTTGGCTCCAGAGTCCATGCTCTGGGTATTTCCAGAAAGATTTAAAAATGAAATTAAGCTATTGTCTTTTGTCTGCTTTATATTCTACCTTAATGAATATTTCTTAAAATTACTGAGTTGCTTTAAAATGACTAGGACCTGTTGGCCTTACCTTTGATAAAAGAGAAATCCATTTGTAAAATCAAAGCAAATTTCAGTCACATACCTTTACAGTCATGTAACATTGTTCAGAGCCAGGAGTGTCACAGAGCACGCTAGTCCTCAAACACTGTGATGCAGTAACCTCCAAAACTGTTGGATTGAGTGCAGATAGGAACTGTCTGCAATATTTCTTCTCTTTTGCTTCGATTTGCTCTCTGGTCTGCCAGTACAGTGAAACTGACCTGTGATTGCTTATCCACATTAAAAGATTGAAATTTTTGTTTGACTTGTCTTAAAGTAAATTGATAATTATTTTTCCTTTGTCACCTGAGGTGAAGCGTGTGGTACTTTTCTGTTATATTCACGCATTTCTAGAAGATGATGTAGTTATTTATTCTTTCTACTTGTGGCTCAACTTTTATTTGAAATTGAGTGAAGAAAGTGAATGAAAGCAATGGAGAAGCAATTAGAGATTAAAGTAATAAAAAAGTTACTGAAGAAAATTGGATAATGATCATTTATTTGATAGTTATCAATCCTTAAAGATTGCAGGTTGTAGTATATACAAATAAAACAAGTACTTAGATCACTGGTAAGTGAAGCATCATTGAGGTAGGCAGATATGTCCGTGCTGCTAAGCTGCTTCAGTTGTGTCAGACTCTTTGCAACCCTATGGACTGTAGCCCGCCAAACTCCTCTGTCCATGGGATTCTCTAGGTAAGCGTATTGGAGTGGGTAGCCATTTCCTTCTCCAGGAGATCTTCCCTACACAGGGATCGAACCCATGTCTCTTATGTCTCCTGCACTGGCAGGCAGTTTCTTTACCACTGGTGCCACTGTGACTTAAAGAAAGTGAATTTTTTTTCTAATTAGGGGATGTTAAGTGAATACGCCAGCACAGAACGATTAGTATAGACTAATGGTTGCATTTTAAGAAGGTCTCTTGAAGACTTTACATAAATCAGAACTCATAATTAAAATTAGTGCCAGCGGAGGGCATAGGGTATTTCTGTTCATCATCTCAAGTTGGGTTACTGCATTACCATGTGGTAATAGCAGAAACATCGCTTAAAATTCACTGAGCTCACCAATTTGGAAATTGTGAAATTCTTAATAGCGTTTTAACTTTAGAGATTCACTATTTGAGTTTTTGCCTTTAAATGAAATTTTATTAATATATTGTCAGTAATACATTATGATAATCATTTCAGATTGGTATAATTCGACAAAACATAGTCATCACACTGTGTTTTAAAGTCTTAAAAACTAAACATGTGGGATATGATAAAATGCTTGATTATGCAGTCAGTTCTTAATTTTTATTGTATGGCTAACTAAAAAACATCAAACCACCTTGCTTTTTCTTCCCATATGTAACACATAATAAGGGAATTGAATCTAATTTAAGCCTAAATAAAAGCAAATAAGATTATTCAAATAAAAAAAGTGTAAGTATGTGTAATATATTTTGGTATATATAACACTCATGAATATGAAAAATTGATGAAATATGCAAGATGCTTTTTAGTTAACTCTGTAATTAGGATTGTTCACAAAGGATTTGAAAGACTCCCAGCTTTGTTTCTCTACTCAGTCACTAGCTAGATCTATCACAAGTAAAATGTGTCCTGTTTATACAGTGAAATCACGTCTTACCTGAGGCTGGCATGTAAGCCAAAAAGACAAGAATCACCTCCAGTGAAAATTTCCTTTGAGTGTAGCTTAGGAAGATGCTGTCAGGAGTCAGTCTCTGGCAGAGTCAGTTTTTTCCCTTTACTGTTGGAAGACATCATTTTTCCTTCAGTTGGCCTCAAATGGTTTGTTCCAGGGCTATGTTGGAAACGTATGATTCTTTACAGATTAGTTTCACACTAAGTGCAAAAACCTCTACTGAGATCCCCTGGAAGGAATAGCCAATTCAGATCTTACACTCACTCCTGGGCATATACGCATGGATGGGACGCTGAGCAAAACCATCCATACTATTTGAACCTCTGTTTTTAAGAAAACCTTTCATGCTTTATATTTATTTGTAATTTCATGGGTAGTTAAGATGGAGCAAATGACATGTGCACATGCTGTCTGTAAGATAATTTTACACCAGTGCCGCAGCATCCAGAATCCAGCCAGCCTCTCCTTCTCCTTCGGAATGGGTAGACGTCACTTGTTTCCTGGAAAGTATTAGTTGTCCCCGGAGTTGTTAGATCAGTAACTTAAATTATACTTGCCCTTTTCTTACCTCCTTTCACCTTATTTGTTCAGCGGGTGATGGCAACACCTCCGCCTCCAGCTCGGCTCCAGAACTCACCAGGTGTCCCTGGGTGACAGCCTTGCCTCTGGTGGAGAGCCACAGTCCCTGTGTAAGGGGAGGCGAGCTGGAGGGCAGGGCCTCTCCTCAGAGAGAGCTTAGACAGGAACCAGAGTACGTGGCCCCGCCGGCCACAGGGAGGAGGCGCAAGGCTTTGTGAGGAGGGGCTATACGACTCCTCTCTATTACCCACTGAGTCTTCCCTTGTGAATATAAGGGAGGACAAGTCTGTTCAAAGTAAGTTGTAAAAAAGCATTCATCTCAAAGATAAGCATAAATTGATAGAATAACAAAGTCAGAAAATACCCTGAGATAAATTCTAGGGCTTTTGGAAAATATTTTGGAGATGTAGCTTTGCCTGTGTTGTGTCTGCTTGCAGAGTTGTATTTTTGTCCTGCCTGGTTCCATTATGGTTTTCTCTTGTATGTCATTTTGCCATTGTGCACTGTAATGACATCGTCATTTTCTTCCCTTTTCCCATCAAGTCATTCTGCCAGCAGGGCTCAGTCTCTGAGCTCCTGCTCTCGCTGCTTTCTTCCTGGAAAATCTCTGTCCGCCGCCGGCCTGCTGTTGCATATGTAAAATCTGATCCCGTTTCCGCTGTCACTGTATGTGTTCTTGTTGCATGTCCCTTGCCACAGTCGTTCTGTTTTCTTTTCCATGAATGCATTGGGGCGATGATTACAGTAGAGAAAAGCAGGACTGGATTTTGAGAAATAATGGAAAGTTTTGCTGATTACAGTAGAGCATTTTTTTTTTCACAGTAGAGCATTTTTATAGCATTTTTTGTCATGTCATTGTATTTGATTACTATAACTTATTTGGTTGGTTATTTATATCTTGGCTTATAACTCATTATCTACCAAGCATGTCATGATGACAAGTAAAACTATATTTAATTTTTATCATTTTGTTAAATGTATCCATTTAAGTTTTATAACTTTCGAAATATATCAGATTTGCTCAGAAAGTTATCTGTGCCCATCATAACTTTGTGATTTAATTGCAGTGATTTTTAAATTACAATGTGAATTAATTTTAATGTTTTTTGAGTGACAAAAGGTATAAAGAAGGCAGAGGCTCTGTGGAATTGTTAAAATTTGTTTTGTGATTTTTTAATTGTTCCACTATTTCCATGAAATAGTGTGAATTTTGTTTTGATTCCACTAATAAATCCCATATAATACCTTGAGTTTTGTTTAGTTATGTCACCTATAGTATTTAAGACCAACTGAAAAGATGTAGTAAAAGGGAACAGATGAAGTTGAAGCATTTATTAAAAGTGAAATTACAAATGTTGTCATTGACGTTACGAATAGTGAGTAAGTTATCACAAGATTGGTGGGTAAGATTCATTTCCAGTGACAAATAGAATTTGATAATATTTTAGCAAGTGAGAGTTTCTATAACAAATCTTTATGAACTTGAAGATGACAATTCATCAGCCTGTAAGGATTTTTTAAACCTCCAAATCCTACAGTAACATAGGAATGCTATTTTCTGTTCTCAGTTAATAGATGAAACAAATTTAAGTTAATGATGGCAATATATAGAGTAGGTCTATATTTAACATACATTTTTCTGCTGCTTACTAACCTTTTCCTTATCTGGTTAACAAAATATAATAGCCAACTAAATGCTGCTTCTTCTCAAACCACCCATGTCCACTGTCTTCCTGATCTGTTCACCGTTCCTCTTTCAATTGTTGAGGCTTTAGAGCATCTGGCTCCAGCTTTTATTTCCAGCAAATGCTGAATAAAAGAACATGGGGCTCAGGATTTTGTCTTTACAAGTTATTGTTAGTTGTTGACAACATAAAGAGTCGATGAGGAAATAACCTTTGAAAGTACAGAATCAGGTTTAGAGAATGTTTTTTCAGTGGAAAAGAACTTGGTTATCTGCCAGATGTTATTTATATGTATATAAGAATATGACCTTTTGAACATGTCATTTTACATAATTATGGATAGTTTAGAATGAATTCCAAAAATTAGAATTGCTCAGCCACAGTATACACGAGTTTATAAATTTGAAAATATAGTATTAGCAATTTTCCCTCTCCAGGAATTCTGGTTTATAGCCCACTTGCAAATGAGGGCCTATTACTCTCTAGCCTCACCAATGTAATTTTTCATCAAACTTTTTGATGTTGTTTTTATACTAATGGGTGAAAAAAGATTTTAGCGTGGCTTTACTTTGTATTTTCCTTATAATGATGGAGGTTGAGCCATTTTGTTTCCTTTTCAGTGAACTATATGTAATCATGTCTTACAAACATTTTTCAATTTCAAGTAGGAATTGTTATTTTATGATATAAAAAGAGAAGAATTTGAGGTAACCCTCTGTTTCGTTTATTGTTAATAATATAAAATTGGTCTTAATTCTTCTTGGATACATGTATGTATATGAATATAACAAAGGTTTTTCCTTTTTTTCCAAAACAAAGTTTGGGAGTAATCAGTCCAAACCAGAGTTCACGGTGGACCTTAAGGGAGCGACCATTGAGATGGCTTCAAAGGATAAATCCAGCAAAAAGAATGTATTTGAGGTAATATTATTGTCTAAGTATAATCCTCATTCTTAACCATAGTAATTTTATGTTCTTTTTGAGTTATTGGGGAAATTGTCTTTCAGTGTGACTAGTTAAGGCACAGTTAGTTATTAAGTCAGTTTGTATTTGACTTTTAAGTCAAAAAAGCTGGTGTAAAGATCTAGCTTCATTTGCATGAGTGATTAGATCTCAAACTTTATATTATAAGCCTTTGTTCCAAGTCTTGCATTTCCCCAACAACAATAAAAGGTGTGGTTTCCTTTACCCACAAAATCCAATATTAAAAAGTAAGTTAAAGCCTTCCCAGTGTCACAAAAAGCTCCCCACAGTAACACATACTTATTGCTGCCTAACAGACCACCCCAAACTCAGTAGCCCAAGAAAAGATGCACGTTGTTTGCTCAGTTCGGCCTGCCCAGAGCCGAGTGGTGGTTCTGATGCTCAGAGCTGAATGGTGGTGCTGACCTCACCCGGGTCTGGTCATCAGGCTTCAGTCGTCCAGCAGATTGCGTGGGGCTGAACAGTCGAGTTCCCCTGTCCAGGCTCGGTGCTCGCTGCTGGCTGGGCTGGTCTTCACTGGCTCTCTCCTTGTTCAGTGGAGTGACTCTGGGCTTCTTCACGTTCAGGGTTCCCAGAGGGCCAGAGTGGGAGCCCTTGGGCTTCTTGAGATCTGGATGAAGAGTCAAACACCAGTGTGTCCTGTGTCTTAAAGTGAGCCAGGCAGCTGGCCAAAAATTCAAGGTCCACCTACTGGTGGAGGAGCCATGGTCACTGCGTGTGTGGAGAGCAGGGGGTGTTCAGACCAACTTTGCAAATAGCGTTTCTTTAGAGCCTCCTGTCTCAGGCCTTTCCTCCTGTTATTCAGGGGGATTGGAAGAGTTGACATTTCCCAAATGGAACCTAAGTTTCTGTCCTGTTGATTTTTACTCCTGATCAATCTACTTTAAGTATCAAGGGCTGCTAGTCTCTGCTTGTCAAATGTTTCCTCTCTTCCAAGACTCACGAGAAACCACAATAGAGATGTTGCATGTTTACACATTTAAAATAGCACTTGTTTTCATGTAGCTAGAGTTAACATCTTCTGTAAATTATTTCCCCACTAGATTATCCAGAAAGAAGAAAAAATTTTCAAGCAGAGACTACATTTTTTTCTTATTTTTTTTAAGCATGTATCAAAAACTTATTTCATTCATTTTTTTAAAAATTAAATTATTTATTTTAATTGGAGGCTAATTACTTTACAGTAGTGGTTTTTGCCATACATTCACATGAATCAGCCATGGGTATGCATGTGTCCCCCATCCTGAACCCCTCTCCCACCTCCCTCCCCATCCAGTCCCTCAGGGTTGTCCCAGTGCACCGGCCCTGAGTGCCCTGTCTCAGGCATCAAACCTGGACTAGCGATCTATTTCACATATGGTAGTATACATGTTTCAATGCTATTCTTATTTTTAAGTGAGAACCTCTAACAGAACAGAGTATCTTACATGTGGTGAATATTCACTATTGATTGGTTGCTTGGCCTGCTCTCTAGGAAGAAATTCAGGGAAGGAAGTCACTGTTTCCTGGAGTAGCCTTGTTTCATTCCAGAATGAAGAGGGTCCCATGGCCAAATAAATTTGGGAAATAGTGTGTATTTTATTCCTCTGTTAGAAAACCACAGTGCACCCTGGAGTAACAAAACTCCAAGAAGTCTGGAAGGATAGAGTCTTATTCAAATCTCAATCCAGTATTTTCTAAATTAACATCACATAATGAATCCTTTGCTTATTTTTTGAGGGATACCTTTTAAAACATTATTACAGGAGGAATATATCTCAGAATGTTGTTTGAGAAGCATTACCATATGTTCCTCTGGGAAAAAAGGAAATCAAACATTCACCAGCCAGAAAATAGAAGGAATGCTCTCTATGGCTAATTAAAAATCCTTCTTCAGTTGAACCAAGGATGTCATATGTAAATTTGTTATCACATTCATATGGAATCATACATAGTATCCTTACTTTAGTTAGTTCATGGTATGATAGCTCAGTAATGTTTCTGTCTAAAGGGGATGTGAAAATTATTGTCTATGCCCTCTCTTTGTACTAAGTCACTATATTTTCATACTAAGTAGGAAATATTGAAAGTCCAACCCTTCTATATTTTCTGTCTACATTTATTTTTTTTAACCAGAGAGAAAAAATTTCTCAAGTTTATTTAAAACTATCATAGGTTTTATTTCTTTACAAATTATATTTCAATTCTCATTTAAAATGCATAGCCTAGATGCTTGAACTTGTTTTTAATGATGACATATATAAGATTTCAGCAGGTTTTGTGGTGTTTGTATGATAGTTTGGTATCCTAAATTATTAGCTTTTCATTGAGAATCTCTTGTGGGAAAAACATCATGTTTTGTAAAATAATTCAGTATTATTTTATACTAAAATAAAGGATAATGGCATCACTGTGGAATCTGTAACCTTGCATCACCATTAATATAATATATGGCATCTCATCTTCTGGTGGTGGTTTAGTAGACTGAATTAAATCCATTTACTTGATTGAAAGCACTCACATATATATATATATATATATATGTATATTTTTTCCTTCTTTAAAGCTGAAAACCCGTCAAGGAACCGAATTGCTGATTCAGTCTGACAGTGACACTGTTATCAATGATTGGTTTAAAGTTCTCAGTAGTACTATCAGTAATCAGGTATGTGTTTGACTTAGGGTTTGTTTTTTGTTTTTTTTTTTTACCTTAGAGCTATTTAATCTTTCTTCCCTTTTTTTGGCTATTTATTGTATTGTACTTACAGTACCCTTGTGTTCCTGGTAAATTTCTTCTCGTATGTATTACACCCAAAAGAACTTCATATTTATATTCTGAAGCTGAGTTAGTAAGAGCAGTAATAAACAACTTTTTGGCTATTTTTCACACAATTTATGTGTGAAAAAATACTTTTTGAAAATGCATATTTGATAGTGATCAGTTTAGCAATTCCTACTGCCTGATGGGGCTTCCCCGTTGGCTCAGCGGTAAAGAATCCGTTTGCAGTGCAGGAGACATAAGAGATGAGGGTTCGATTGCTGGGTCAGGAAGCTCCCCTGGAGGAGGGCATGGCAACCTGCTCCAGTGTTCTTGACGGGAAATCCTGTGGACAGAGGAGCCTGACGGGCTGCAGTTCATGGGGTTGCAAAGAGTTGGACATGACTGAGCCATGAGCCCACGAGAGGCTGATGAGTGATTTAGCATTCGCATTTATAGGATGTTTGCCACCAGTAGATTTCACGTAACTCTCACATGAGGCATTGGTTCAAAAAGAAATTAACTCCAGAGGCAGGGCCAGCCACTATTCCTAGTCCACTCCGTTGTCGTCATCAGCTGGATGTGCTGGAAATTATACCATTTGGTGGAAACTGGTACTGAGCAAATTGGTGAGATGAATGAAGTTGTCGTCTGGTCATTCGCACTTTCTCTTTCCTAGAAACTTTTCTACTTACAGTACCCTTGTGTTCCTGGTAAATTTCTTCTCGTATGTATTATACCCAAAAGAACTTCATATTTATATTCTGAAGCTGAGTTAGTAAGAGCAGTAATAAACAGTTGAAGCTGCACTTTCTTAGACTGTATTCCTGCCCCCTCAGCATATGGGGACATGGCTCCTGATTAAGGATCATGTGTCAGCGACAGAAGTGAAAGGAAAGCAGATACTTAGGAGTATCATGATTTTAAACTAAATGGAGACAGAAGAAAGTTGGGGAATTACTGGCTTTAGGAGAGACTGAGATGTCTCTCAGAGATTTTGTAGGTAATGCTTCATTATTAACAAGCTTTGTGATCCTATCCAAGTGTTCTCTTTCTGTGGGTCTCAGTTTTTCCACTGGAAAAAAAAATAGATTGGACTGGATTGTCTCCAAGTATCCTTTTATGCTCCCAGATTTTGTGATTCACTTAATTTAGAACACCCAGATTTGAAACCTGAATTTTTTTTTTTAACTCTTCCACCTCCAACTTTTATTCTTCAAGTAAATTATTCACCAGTCTAGCTGTGAATTCTTCCTTTGCAGTCTGTAATACTGTATGAAATTTCTGAACCTTGTCCCTTTTCATTTATTTCTGAAACCATGGACAGGTCTTTAAGTGTTTATACTAAGAGTAACCCCCTGAACAGTTTTCGTTATTTCATCTCACACCATCCCACACCAATCCATTCTTAAAGCCACTACAGTATGAAACTTCCTAAGTCACTTTTATAATCCTCTCCTGCTCAGAAACCTGATATGATTCGTATTAAAGTTCAACAGCCTGAGCCCAGTCTATCTGTCCAGATACACCTTTTACTCTACCCAGAATGGGCTTTCAGCTCTAGTCACAGCAATCCATTCACTATCCTTTGAAAGCAAGGATGCTTCTGTTCATTTACCAGACATGTGAGTGTTTTATACCCTGGGATATAGCAGCATGCCGCCAGACGCATAGAGCTTACAGTCAAAGGCAGATTACTGAAGACAGACAGCTGAACAGTTAATATAGTGAATGTATAAAGATTCCGATTTTGTAGAGGCTAATACTAGTGGAGGGATCAAGGGAGGCCTTGCAGAGAAAGCTGTTTTTTAAATTAAGGCATCCAGGTTCAAGGAATAAGCCAGCTGAAAAGGGAGGACTATATTATTGACTATAAAAATTTTAAATGTATACTTTTTGCAGAGTAGCAAAAGATACTGAAGGCAAGAGATGGGCAAAACTTCTTCAGGGAAAAATACAAAACTTTACTGAGAGACATTGACTGACACATCTTAATTAAATGAGAAGTATATCGTGTTCATGGATTAAAAGATTCAGTTATATAAAGATATAATATTCTTCCAAATGATCTATTAATGTTTAGGTTTGAGGTATTTGGATCTCCTTCAGAATCCCAGTAGGTTTTCTGGTAGAACTTGACAAGCTTGTTCTCAAATTCATTTAGAAATGCAAAGGGCTAAGGATATGCAAGACACCCTTGAAGAAGACTTGCTGTTTCGTACATCAGGCCCTGATAAAGCTACCTGTCCATAATGGGACAGATACATAGACCCATGGAACAGAATAAAGAACCTGGAGACAGACCCACATATCTTTGGACAGTGTGCCAGAACAGGACATGTGCTGGGTCAGCTGGAGGTCCAAGGAGAAGTCGGAGCTTTTGCTTATTCTGTGCACAAAAGTAAATTCTTGGTGGAGTGAAAGGCAGAGCAGTGTTTTCAGCTTTGAGAATTTAGTCTGCTTTTTAACTGTAAAAGTGACATTGTGAGTGAAGTCACTCAGTCGTGTCCGACTCTTTGTGACCCCATGGACCATAACCTACCAGGCTCCTCTGTCCGTGGGATTTTCCAGGCAAGAGTGCTGGAGTGGGTTGCCATTTCCTTCTCCAGGGAATCTTCCCAACCCAGCAATCAAACCCGGGTCTCCCACATTGCAGGCAAACACTTTACCGTCTAAGCCACCAGGGAAGCCCCGTTAGGCTTAAATCAGTTCTAGGACTTCTTTCAATTCCTGATATCCATGGGCCTGGCAGTAATGATGAACTGTTGACACAAGGTGCAGTTTTAAAAGACTGTTGCTGTGAAACAGTTAAGGTGCCTCTGCAGGTCAGCTTTGTCTGTCCTGTTATCAACAATGTAGCCTCATCCTGATCTGTCACCACAGGTTATATAGCCTGACCTTCTAACAGTTATTACTGTCACTTGATCAAACGATTATTACTGTCACTTGAGGCAAGATAGTGTCGTTATTGGTACAAACCCATTATCCTTGTGAATTATCAGTAATTTTTTTCTTTATTGAAATTCAGAATTAATGCCATCAATGGAGGAGAAAAAGAGTATTTTTTATAATATTTATCAAATATCTAAATCATGGCTACTGTATACTAATTCATTCCTTAAAGTCATTTGGAAGAATTGATCACTGGTCATTCTGAAAATTGCATCTAAAGTAATCATAAAAGTAATACGTGTTTGGAAAATCTCTACCCAACAGACAGTAGAACCCGATGAAGCAATTGAAGAGGAGATACCAGATTCACCAGGAATAGAAAAGCACGATAAAGAAAAGGACCAGAAGGAGCCGAAGAAATTGCGTTGTAAGTTTTTCTTTCCCAGTTTGCTAGTGGTTTGAGTGAGCTGCTTATTCTCTTAGCTCTTCAGAGTTTTAAAGTAAATCTGTAAATGCTGAGTAGAATCACCACTGTTACAAGAGTTGTAAGATTCAGTAGTTGCAGCCTCAGCGTTTTTCAGCGTTCTCTGTCTTCATTTACTCACTGTAATTTTTCACCCTAATCGTACGCGCCCCGATGGCACCATATATTGCATTACCTTTTCAAGAGAAAAAAAAAAGGACACAACAGAATGCAGTTATGTTGAGGTCTCTAGGAATCTGAATTTTATGAACTGAAAAATGGATAATTATACTGTTTAAGATCCTTACACGTTGAGAAGTCAAAAGTTAGGGGATATGTACCGTAGTTCCAAACCGAACACCAGGCAGCCGCCTCTGACTCATAGATGTCTGTGCAGGTAGCTGCATGAATTTAACCTCCAGACGACATAATACGTACAGGACCAGAGTGAGCCAGCAGTTTTAGGGATTGCATTTTCTAAAGCAGGCCTCTTGTAAATTGCATAGTTTATAAACAGGCCATTAGCCATGACTCTGAACTTTGTTAAAATCTATTTGAACAAATCCACATTTAACTCAGAACTTTTTGGTCTTCACAGGAACTGAAGGAGTAGAAAAATCAGTTCATTTGTTCTCTCACATTCTAATTGTTCAGGCCTATTACTGACACTGTCACTGTGTAACAGTGTAAACACATGAAAATTTTATTGTTTTAATTCTTTCCTCACATATTGTTTGTACTCTCAACTTTCTTCACATGTGGTTATTTTCAAGAAATTTATTTTTCAAATTTGTGTTATGGTAATCAAAAAAGAAATCAGGACTACAAGAAATGTAGACCATTTTCCAGGTGATCCTATCCTTAGGTCAGGGTAGGGATACTTATGATGAGTCTGAGTTCAGCTTGAAGCACAAATACTGGTGATGGATATGTGCGCATATGTGTGTGTACATATGAGTACATCTTAATATATATGTATACATATACAACTCCCAGCTCCCAGTTCAGTAAGGATAGGGAAGGGTGGAGGTTTTGTTTATGTTTTATAGGATGGTTTCTTTACTTTTGCTCTTCATTTTATGCTCTAAAACTGGGGGGTAGTCTAAGATTATACATAGTATCATTTATTAAATAATGAGTATATAATAGAATAACTTACAAATGTCATGGCTCACATACCAAAGAAGGCACTGTTTGTGGTCAGTGTTTAGTGATAGAAATGGAATGTTTTGTGTGGTGTATTACTTTGAAATTGGGTCTGTGTTAATTTAATTCTTCATGAGTTACTCTTAAACCATATTAAAGTTAGAATAATTGATTTACTGTAATTTTTATATGTGAGATTAATATATTTTGAATGCTAGGTGGAAAAATTTTTATCAAAAAAGCCTTTATCTTATGAAATGCTTAATATCTATCTGTCTTAAGCCACGAAAGTATCTAGCATAGATTCTTCAGAACAGAAAAAAACCAAGAAAAACTTGAAGAAGTTTCTTACACGACGCCCCACTTTGCAAGCTGTTCGTGAAAAAGGTTATATTAAAGGTAGGTAGAAGTGATGTTTATAGCAATGAACTTTGGCCAGAATCAGAAATAAGACATTTTACATTTATAGCTGAGTAATTTCAAAACAGTAAAAATGTTTTCATTCCTTATTCATTAAGTTATCAGTTCAGTGATTACAATAAATTTGAGTAATTAAAATTGATTTTTAAATGCATGTGAGTTTAAAGCATTGAACAGATATAAATACCAAATTCAGTTTTTAGAAACCCTGCACCAGAGGAACTACACAGATGTGATGGGTTGGGCGGCAAACTTTCAGAATGACAATAAAGAGTTTTAGTTTTGAGTTGCACAGATCAGAAGAAATATTGAATAGTCACTAACAGTAGAAAAAAAGAAGAAAGATAATGAACAATTTTATTCTTGATTGTTTGCCTCCAGTTCTCATTTAAGGTAATTACAAAATTAGTATAAAGTGTTTTTTCCTAATTAATTTTTATATTTTTTTCAAGTGTAAGAGTCACAATTCACTAATAAGATCTTTTAATATTCTTTAAAATTACATATTCTGTGTATATACCTTTAATTCTTAAAAGTGTGTTTCATTTCAAAGGTAAAATTTTCTAATACATAACTCAAAAGACATTTGTTCATCAGTAAAAAATATAATAAAAGGTAGCATAGTATGTATATTATGCCTGTCTTTTGTGAAGATTCTAACAAAGACTGTTGTTGGGACATCTGTTTGCAAAGCATCTAAACTAAAATATACAAATAGGTTTCAGTAAACACTACTGTGTGTAAAATGGATAACTAAAGAGAAACTACTGTATAGCACAGGGAACTCTGCTCAATGCTCTATAGTGGCCTACAGGGGAAAATAATTTTAAAAAGAGTGAATATATGTATGTGTAACTCTGTCATTTTGCTGTACGCCTGAAATTAACACAACCTTGTAAATCAACTACAGTCCAGTGAAAAATGTTTAAAAGCAAAGCATTTGCTGGGGAATAAAAGAAACTTCTATAAAGATGAGATACAGACAAGATAATTTAAAATAGTGATGAGTTCCACGAAGAATTGAACACAGTGATAAAATAGAGTGACTAGAATTGGGTTACCTTAGGTAGCATAGTCTGAGGGTTTTTTTTCCCCTAACATTTATTTATTTGGCTGCACTGGGACTTAGTTGTGGCACACGGGATCTTCAGTTGCAACATGTGAACTCTTAGCTGCAGCATGGGAAGTTTTAGTTGCAGTATGTGGGATCTAGTTCCCCAGCCAGGGATTGAACTTGGGCCCGCTGCGTTGGAAGCATGGAGTCTTAGCCACTGGATCACCAGGAAAGTCCCAAAGTTTCTTCTAAGAAGGTGACATATTAGCTGAGACCAGAAGTAATGAGAAGGAGCTCCATTTGGGAGGGAAGATTGATCCTGTCCTCTGCACAGGATGAGAAAGTAAGAAGGGAGCCAGGGGCTTCCCTGATGGTCCAGTTCTTAGGACTTTGTGCTTTCAATTGCCAAGTACAGGTTCAGTCCCTCGTCAGGGAACTAAGATCCTGCAAGCTGCGAGGTGTGGCCACCAAAAACAAGAGCAGAGGAGCCAGGCAGGAGTGAGGGAAGGTGTTCCTGGAGCTTCATGAAGAAGGAAAACCGTGTGGTGAAATACAAACGGAAGCAGTCAGCAAAGTACAGATCAGACAGGCATGTGTCGTGGTGAATTGCACATTTGCAAGGATACCTCCTGTTGTGCTCCCGGTGGTTTAGCCATTTTGTGAACTATTATTTCTTAAAATCTCTTCCAGATCAGGTATTTGGAGCCAATCTTTCTAATCTGTGTCAGAGAGAGAATAGCACAGTGCCAAAATTTGTGAAGTTATGCATTGAGCATGTCGAGCAATATGGTAAGAAAAAAATTTTTTTTTTAAATGTTAAGCACACCAGCCCACTGTTTTGCCATTAAAACCCCTAGGATTTTTGATTCTGAGTTTTGCAACCAGAAGTTCTTTTTAGTTGTAAGTTGTCAAGAAAAGCATCTGTTTTGCAAAAAAGATAAAACTTACTCCTTTGTACTGTTTCAAATTAAGACCTTTGCAGTCATCTGCTGATTGTTCAGTACTTAGGGTTAATTAAGGATATGGTATTCCTTGAAGACATTTGGAGTTGACATTTGCTTAAAATGAAAGTGGTGATTGTGAAACTCTGTTTATTAAGAAATGATTGGACAGTATTGGAGATGGTGTTTACTTACCAAGAGAAAGTTTCTTCTGTTTATAATAAAAATGAGATGACCTTCCAAAACCGCTAAGTCAACTATAAAGTGTCCAAGTAGACAAATCCTCTTTATATCATCTCTTGTAAAAGAAGACTTAAGTTAATTTCTATTTTGGTTAATTTTAGCATGTTATTTATTAGTGTTATTTATACTAGCTTTTAAAATAACAGTATCTTGACTGCAGTCACATTAACTTACATCAGTATGTCATCCATAAAATCTCGTGTAATGAAAATGTTTGCATAAAATGTAATTACTGCTGCTTACTGATCTCTTGTCTGATCTTTATCAGCCTGACAATAGAGAAGCCATGGTCCTTACCTTTACTGGAAGTTAAGTGATTAATAAGCACATTAGATAATGTTAATATGTGCATCATCATTTATTGAATATTTGAACTTTGGGGGATTTCATTGTGTGAATTTCAAATGATTCTATTCCACATAATAAAAGAAATTAATAGCTATCTCAAATTATCAGTTCTTCTTAGAGAACCATCATTTTAGTTGCTGGCTTGTATTAAGTTTATTGGGCTTCTCTGGTGGCTCAGATGGTAAAGAATCTGCCTGCAATTCAGGAGACCCAGGTTTGATTCCTGGGTCGGGAAGATCCCCTGGAGAAGGGAGTGGCTACCCACTCCAGTGTTCTTGCCTGGAGAATTCCATGGACAGAGGAGCCTTGTGGGTTACAGTCCATGGGGTCAGAAACAGTAGGACACGACTAAGCGAGTAACACTTTCACTTCATATTAAGTTTATTATAAACACTGACTCTTGAGAGTCCCTTGGACTGCAAGGCGGTCAAACCAGTCAGTCCTAAAGGAAATCAACCCTAAATATTCATTGGAAGGACTAATGTTGAAGCTCCAATACTTTGGCTACCTGATGCGAAGAGCTACTTATTGGAAAAGACCATAATTGCTGGGAAAGGTTGAGGGCAGCAGAAGAGGAACGCAGCAGAGGATGAGGTGGTTAGATAGCATCACCGACTCAATGGACATGAATTTGGGCAAATTCTGGGAGACAGTGAAGGACAGGGAAGGCTGGTGTGTTGCAGTCCAAGGGGTCACAAAGAGTTGGACTCGACTTAGCAACTGAAGAACAACAGTAATTTGACAAACATTTTTCAGAGGGTGCCTTAATATGTACATTTACACTATCAAATGACATACAAAGAAATGGGTAGACTGATTTTATCTACCAGTTTTCTTTACTGTTTGATTTATCCTCAAGTGTTTGCTGAAGTTTATCATAAATTGTTAGTATTTCAAGGTTGAGATGATTTCTGTGAGGCGATCCACAGTCTGCTTGATAAAGTAGATTTGTTGCTGTTTACCAAACAATTGAGAGTGAATCTCCACCCGTTTCCCTGCCAAGTAGCTATAAAAAGCCATTGAGAGGAAAAGAGAAATTTTATTTTAGGCTAAATGTTAATAAGAATTCTAAGACATGAAAGCATCTGTAGATGAGGCCCACAAGAACATCAGTCTTGAATTATTGTCATTTGTCTCTTAGGGCTGGATGTTGATGGGATTTACAGAGTTAGTGGCAACCTTGCAGTGATCCAGAAGCTGAGGTTTGCAGTCAATCACGGTGAGGTCATATTCTCTGTTGTTATATACAGAAGAATCACTCATACTGTTAGAGTTGGTTTAAGATAATTTCCAAGATTTTCCTATTCCTTCTGTTTTGCAGATGAGAAATTAGACTTGAAGGATAGTAAATGGGAAGACATTCATGTCATCACTGGAGCCCTCAAAATGTTTTTTCGAGAATTACCGGAACCTCTCTTTACATTTAATCATTTTAATGATTTTGTTAATGCAATTAGTAAGTAATGTAGTTACACTCAATCCCCCCCCCCCCAGATGTTGAAAACCCTCTGTTCATACAGATTAAGCTACTGCAATTCCTTTTGATCTTACTTGAAACAAGTTTTTTTCAAAGAATCGCTTCAGTCCAGAAATTTTAAATGCGACCACCAGGTGTCACTGTGTATCACCAAATACCAGCTTCCAAAACCCTTCCGCCGCTTTCAGTTTCATGCAGACTCTCCATTCGTTGTCTTTTTTTCAGAACAAGAACCACGACAGCGTGTCTCTGCTGTGAAGGACCTGATCAAACAGTTGCCAAAGCCAAATCAGGACACAATGCAGATTCTGTTCAGACATCTCAAAAGGTAAGAGTCTCACGGCAGGAGAGAAGGAGTAATTGGGGAAAAAGAAGGTATGATAATGTGGTGTGGGATCCTCAGGGCCAGGCAACCAGATCCAGGTTCAGAGCCCAGCTGTGCTGTTCCACTGTCTTTGTAACATAAGAAAGATAATGTCTCTGAGCCCCAGTTCCTCGTAGGTAACATGGTTTGGTATAAAGAATACATTAAGCTCAATTTTATATGTGAAACTTTTATTAATATATAATGCCTAGCATATAGTAAGTGTTCAGAAATAGTTGCTCAAGTTAATTATTATGGAGATGAGACTGGTTATTAAGTGAGGAATATTCAGTTACCTTAAAGTCAGGGTAATTAGGTCTAAATTACCATATAGCTACTGTGAAACTTCTGATAGGAAGGACACCAGTTTATTAAAATAAGGGATCACAGCATGAGATTTTTTTTTTTTTAAGTAGCATAAAATGAGTAAAATTCAAAGTTTATTCTCTGTGCTCTAATGAGATTTCCCCGTCACTTTAGTGGGGGAATCATTGTTATCTGAATTATAGCAGGTGTTCAATTATACCTGTCACCTAAGTTTATCCAAAAGAAAACTTTCCATATTGTTCAGACTGAATTCTCTTTGGTTAAATAGTTTGTATTTACCTTAGGGAAACGAGCATTATTTTTCTTTGCTGAGTGCAAACTGTTTATAACACTGAAGAATTTCTCTGATTTTTAAATTTTCTTTTTTAACAATTTTGTTTTCCTCTTAGAGTTATAGAAAATGGAGAAAAAAACCGAATGACATATCAGAGCATAGCGATTGTTTTTGGTCCCACTCTGCTCAAGCCAGAGAAGGAAACTGGTAACATAGCGGTCCATACCGTCTACCAGAATCAGATCGTAGAATTAATTCTTCTCGAGATAAATTCCATCTTTGGACGCTGACACTTACTGAAGACAACCTGTGGAATAGAAGCTGAATTTCATCAGATTCCAGATCCTTATATCTGACGTATCTTATGTTTGGACCAAGCAGTGACTCTTTGATTTTGCACTTTTCTGAGGGATCAGAAGGGAACGGAAGAGTCCAGATATGTGTTAGGCCCTCATATTTGCTGCTTTGTTGCAAGTTGATAAACCTGTGTGTACCTTTGAATTAATTTTATCCTGAATGTTTGCATTTCACACTCTGAATTTCAGTTAAAAAAAAAAAATCAAAACTTGCGATTCTAACCAGTCATATACACTGGATAATTTGGTAAGAATACATTTTTTTTCTCCTTAAACTGGATAACGTAGAATTTCTTCTCATGATTTGATAGGTTCATTACTTGATAGAACAATGCTTACAATCAGTTATTTTGAAAACGCTCCTGGGCATTTAAAACAAAGTGAAGTATGTCTGTTTCAAAACCTGTGTGTTTCTTTTCCAGGGTTTCTGCATGCAGTGGCAGTCTGAGTGCTGGGACTCATTACAGCCCAGTCACCAGGCCTTGATGAAGGCTGGCTGTCTTCACTGTGCAACACAGCAGCACACTAATAGTACTTAAAACACTGTGATATACTAGAGTTGAATTTAGCATAAGCCAGTTCAGGGTATTCTGGGGCTGTCTATACTACACTGACTTGTAGCTAACAATCCTAATTCTCTCTAGTGCCATATTAAGTTCTTGGTATGACCCTGTGGAGAAACCAACTTTCTTTGATGTAAGTTCATGCTGAAGACTGTCCTTTAGCTCATGTATATAATTGTGTTGTATAGTCTCAGAGTACATTCTAACCCCTTGTTTCTAATCACGATACTGGTAATTTTTCTCCATGAATATTAGGTTTCCTCCAGAAACAGGCCGTTATTTGAGGAAGTTAACTGTGTGCACTTTTAGATTTTAATTACATTTACAGCAAATCACTGTAATGCAAATGGTACTGGAAAAATGCTGAATAGACTTGCTAAATGGTAAATGCACTACAAGAGGAACCTTTTAGATTATTTAATATGTACAGAATACATTAGAAAAAAATTTATTACAGAATTCTAACTCTGCAGTATGAATAGTGGAAACCCATGTGTAAATTAGATAGAGGTCAGATCAGAAATGACATTGCTAAATCTGAGAATTTCTTTTTACATTACTAATGTAGATTGGTTTGTATAATAAAACAGGGTTTGGAAGGTTTTGTTACAGAGAGCATGGTCTGCTGAAGATTTTTTTAAAATGTATTTTTCTAGATTAACTGCTGTAAATGAAATGTCTAATCCGAATAAAGAAAACTATAAGAGGTTTAGAGATTTTTTTCTGTTGGAAATGTGCATTTTGGTTTTTAATTTTGTTTTGTTTTTGCATTTACTGGCACACTTTTATAATACCTCATTTTAAAAAAATCAAGTGAATCCGATATTTCCTGTGGCAAACATGTCTCCCTCACTTCACACCTTTTCTGCTCCCCCCCACACTAGTGCCCTCCCCACCCCACCTGCGCCACCACCCCCCCACTCTGTTTCTTCATCAGTATTTGAAAGTGAATGATTTGTAACCAAGACTGTTTTCCTTAGGATCACATTTACAATTCACAGATTCGTTTTCTTGGGAACATTTTTTGTATGACCTGCCTAAAAACCTCTCGCCTGAGTTTTGTGGTAAAAGTATTGTTTGTGGTTGTGATCTTATTAAATTGATAACAAACTAAGCTATTTGACATCAGTGGGAAAGCAGATTGTCTTGGGCAGGGAGAAAAATCCCCCAGATGAGAATGTTTATATTTGCCTAAAGATGTCCATAACCATATACAGTATGCCCTAGGCCTGGCCTGTGTAGTGATTGTATGCCAGGAAAACAATTAGATGCAAATCAGTGATGTTCTTTCTCTTGGTAGTTACAACATATCAAAGAATAAAATTGTCCTGTGTTTCTTGTTTCAAAGTACACGTGTGTATGTGAAGTCTTAAATGTTTTAATAGTCCATGGCTAATCAGCTTATTGTAATATTGTATGTACAATGAGATCAGTGTCTTGTGTTTTCATCCTCTGTGAATTAAAAATTCTCACTTCTTTTGTCATAACAAAACCAGTAATTTTTCCTGTCTTGACAGCTTGATTTTTAGTAGAAAATATATTAAAAACTGAAATAAATTGTCAGTGAAATTTCATCTACTAATAGACTTTCCTTCAGAGTGTCATTAAAAAAAATAGTTGGAAATGGAAAGAAAAAAGTTTATTCAAGTATGTTGTTCTATTTCAATACAAGAAAACACTATTTAAATTTTACTGTCGTAAGAAATTTTGCCTTTTACTTTAGAAAAAGTTAATTTAAAAAAAAAGCATTGTTACCTTTTAGGTAGAGGCAAACTGATAGATTTTTTTTTTCTTATGTGAAAAAGCACAAATGGAATAATTCAGCCAAACTTGACATAGACATAGACAGTTGTGTTATATACGCATACACACATATATGTGTATGTATATTGTTCAGTTGCTAAGTCCTATCCAACTTTTTGCCACCCAGTGGACTGTATCACGCCAGGCTCCTCTGTTCATGGGATTTCCCAGGCAAGAATACTGGAGTGGGTTGCCGTTTCCTTCTCCTTGGATCTTCTTGACCCAGGGATCAAACCCATGTGTCATGCATTGGCAGGTGGATTCTTTGCCATTGAGCTACCAGGGAAGCCTGAATGTGTCATTGCTTACATACAAATGAAAACTCATCAATAATAGTAATAATAGTAATGGTAGATACCTGGAGACCTTTGTACTATTTTAATTTTATCCCGTGGTTCTTTGTAATATTAAATATTAAGATAGCAGAGAGGGCAAAAAAGGTTATTCCATAATTGTGCCCTGAGATTTTTTTTATCATTTCATGGGAGAGGCTTCTGATTAAATGTTTAAACATGCCATCTTTCACGACACTGATTTCTCCAACATCTTTAAGCATTTAGAAGAAATACACAGAGGAACCTACAACATGTCTTTAGTGAAAAAAAAAAAAGAATAGTCAGATGGGTGTCATCCTCTCATTGGTCTTATAAAAGTCAACTACAATACTGCATCCATATAGAGTTGAAAATGGGTAGAAAATAAGATGGTATTAAGTTTCCTGGTCTCAGCTCAGTCTGCACTAACGGTCCTCTTTTATAGAAAGCACGCCTAGTTTGAGACCAACGTGTTTTAATTAGCGAGTTTAGCGTGTTTGTTAAAGTCCTTGAGGTGGGCATCATTTCTGTTTTTGTTTTTAAATGGTATTCCAGTATAACTAATACAGTCATGTTACATGCAACTTCAGTTTGAAACCAAAAAAGAAAAAAAAAGGCAACGGGGCTGCAAAACAAGATCAGCAGCCTTACAATGATGGTGATTAGAATCTGTTGAAAATTCACAAGCCCAGAGCCCAGGCCCGACAAAGTCAGCCCTAGGCCTTGCAGAGAACGGGATGTCCAGAATGCTAATAAGGCCTTCTGTAGCTACGGAAGGCAGGGAGTTCTCCTGAAGAATCTCAATTAGGCTTCTCAACTGAAGTTTTGTGGACCAGGGGTGGCTGTAAGTGTATTCAGCTGGATTGAGCTTTTATAGATTAGCCTTATGTGACTGTGGCACTTAAATGAACTCTTTCATTTCCTTCATTGCTTCCCTTCTCCTGCAGGAAAAAAAAAAAAAGAAAAACAACGCAAAAAGCACTTTCATGGTACTCATAAACAGAGCACATTGAGAAAAAGGTACCTGTTTAACACACCACCACAATATGAATCCAGAAAAGTTTGGTTTCTTAATTTTTCTTATCAACCTGCCCTTCCCTTCATTTTACTTCCCTCCCAATGTTTTCAGAAGAACAGCCTTTGGTAAATATTTTAACCGGGAGCCAGATCTTCTAGGTAGTTCTTTTTTTGTTTTGTTTGCTTGTTTTTGCTTTTAATATTTTTAAAAATGTATTTATTTGGCTGTGCGGGGGTCTTGGTTGCATGTGGGAACTTTTAATTGAGGCATGTGGAATCTTAGTTCCCTAGCCAGGGATCGAATCCATGCTCCATGCAGTGAAAGTATGGATCTCAACCTCTGGACCACCAGGGAATTCCCTGCTGCTGCTGCTGCTAAGTCACTTCAGTCGCGTTTGACTCTGTGCGACCCCATAAATGGCAGCCCACCAGGCTTCCCTGTCCCTGGGATTCTCCAGGCAAGGACACTAGAGTGGGTTGCCATTTCCTTCTCCAATGCATGAAAGTGAAAAGTGAAGTGAAGTCGCTCAGTCGTGTCTGACTCTTAGCAACCCCAGGAACTGCGGCCAACCAGGCTCCTCTGTCCGTGGGATTTTCCAGGCAAGAGTACTGGAGTGGGGTGCCATTGCCTTCTCCGGGGAATTCCCTAGGTGGTTCTAATTGTTGTGGCTCACAGTGCAAGTAGCAGTGAAACTTGCAAGTTGTTGTGAACCTGTGATGTTGATGAAATCTGTACTGACCTCAGAATGAGATGTGACGCTGTGGAAACTATCAACAAGGCCTGTGCGTAAGTAGAAGTCAGAACAGCTGTCAGGTCAGGGTCATGACTAGTGGAGACTCAGCCTGTTATTAAGGGCCTCCTGGACATTCCGAGATTGTGTATATATTTGGTCAAGAGAAATGGGTGTCTTAACACTTAAGTAAAACTGAGTCTCATCGATGGATCAAGCAGGACAGACCTACTGGGACCTCACATTTACAGTCTTAGGTTATGGAGGCCCAGAATGTGTGTGCATGCCTACAGACTGATGGCTGGTCAGTCGCTCA